>NW_027522203.1:0-300000 GCF_052094955.1 Ictidomys tridecemlineatus | reverse complement strand
TCAGCCCCCTCCCTGGAGTCTCTTCTGTTCTTCTGCACTGAGCATGTGGCTCCGTGTCTGCTGCCTTGCTAGAACCCCAGGTTCACTCACAGAACTCGGCACACTGTCCCCAGTTGGCGATCCTTTCCCCTATGTGCATGTGAGCCATGATAGCTGCAAATGTTCTCTCTGAGTGGATCTCCAGGGTCCTACAAATTGTGATCTACTTAACATCAGAAAAGTCATGTAATCATATGTGTGTGCGCTCCATATGTCTGTGTGTTCACATGCACATACTTTTCTTTTGGTTGAAACGTTTTAATTAGAAAAGGTGTGCTTTTTTGGGAAGGGCCAAAGGTAATCCAGCTTGCTGTGTTCCCGGAAAGAGTGTGCATAGTCTCCGATTCCTGACTGTGCTCTTCTGTTCGCGCTGCATGTGGGGAAGATGGGCACCTGGTTTCCACTCCCCAGGTCCACCTGGGCTCTCAGGGCTGCAGGGGCTCTGCTGCCGCCTCTTGTGGGTTTCTGTGGTTCAGGGTTCTCTGCAGCAGAGGCTCAGGTCCTGGAAGGGAGGGTCAGATTGGGAGCCACAGAGAATGGATTTGGGACTGCAGGAGCTACAGCCTCTGTCCTACCTGCCCAAGTGACTTCCAGAGGATGCCTCTCTCCCAACTTGCCTCAGGATCCATTGCAGGAGTCTCCAGGATTGAGTCTCCAGAAACGTTATCTGCCTTTGTCTGTTTTAATCCTTTTTTTAGACCTTGACTAGTGCTCCTGTTATACTGATAGCTTACCTTTATGCAGCACCCACTCTGTTCCAGGGACTGAATGCTGTCTCAGGAGAATAGTGCATTACGTAGATATAGTTATTCCCCTTGTTCTCTCAGTAGCTGTGAGTAAATAAGCACAGAGAGGTTAAGTAAGTTGCCCAGGTTCTTAAAGCACGTAAGGGGCAAATTAAAACTGGGACACCAAGGCCTGCATCCCTAACTCTCCCAACCTTGGTGCCTCCTCTGGGATGGTTGCCACATGCACACCTGTGCCTTGGATGTGGCTGTCCCCCTGACATTGTGCTATTCCTTCATGATACATCAGCTTCTGGTGGAAGCCCATGCAGTACATCAATGTGGAGCTGGGTAGAATGGAAGGAGTAAGCCTTGGGGCCCCAAACGTGCAGTTTTGGAGGCTGGATTCTACCCACTGTGCCATGGGGAAGCTCCCCACTTCCCCACGACTTTCCCTTGCTGTGAGAGAAAATGGCCTTACCCTTGGCCTCTTCCACATACAAACCAAAAGAGCAGTTTTCTCCTCCAGCTCTCTATTTGCTATTTGCAGGAGTTTCCCTTTGACTTACTGTGTCAGGATGTTATTAACATCATCAATCGCAGGTCGGGGGGCATCGTGTCCCTAGCCAGAAAGAACCACATCGAAGCCATTAGCTCTTCATTAAAAATTCCCTAATGAAGTTTATAAGCACTTTTACTTATTTATATCCAGGATAAAAATGCATCATAAATTCAACAGAAGTGGTGAGGGATAGATCACATCCATATGAAAAGTCAGATTAAACTGAAGGCTAGAAATAAATGAGCTTAAAGCATCAGCTCAAACCAAATCCCATGTTGTAAGGGATGGATTGGCATAAGCTTCCGTGTGGATTCAGGGCCCCCGGGTCCCCTCCTTCCTTTCACTTCCCATGGCCATAGATCAGCAGACACTGTGCTCTTTCTTGTGGCAGGTGAAATTGTAAACTTCCACTGTGTAGATGCCCCAGAGATGTCCACCTTCTGTCCCCCAGAACCTGTGATAATGTGGGAGCTTTCAGGTGAGAGCAAGTGAAGGTCTGAGATGGGAGAGATGGCCCCGGAGAATCCACATAAAAAGAGCATAACCACAGAGTGACTCCTGCCAAGAGAGGTCAGGTGAGAGGATGCTGCGGTAACAGAAACGGAGGTTGACTGATTTGACCAAGGAACGAAGCTACCTCCAAAACCTGCACAAAGCAAGGGAGATAATTCTCACTCCAGAGGGAACCAGACTGTCCACACCCTGACCCGTTTCAATGCTGACTCTCAGAGCTATGAGATAATAAAACCATGTTGTAAGCCATTGCACTGCTGTTAATTTGTTATAGCACCTACTAGACACTCATACATTCCTCTTTATTCTGTGTTCCCTGAGGGCTGGTTTCAGCCTTTCTCATTAACTTCTGCAAACTGATGGCCAAGGGCAGTGTTTGGACCCACATAGGCATCATACACATGAATTGAATGAACAAAGGACAGATTGAATCCATTTTGGCTGAAAATGTGTCAAGCAGCCGTAACTGCAGGTCTTACTAACCAACTAACAAAAAAGACCTGTTCTTTCTGTGTGCAGCTGATGCTGAGAGCAGAGACTGCATCCACCCAGCTCTCGGGGTGCTGCCCTCTCCATGTACTTCTGGAAGATTCCATGTGGTTTCCCACTGATGCAGAGAGCACGCATAACTGACCTCTTATGACATGCACATGGAGACAGTGTAAGGTTTCAGGATTCACCCTGTGTAGATAAATCAATTGGTGAGAATGGATAGGGCAGCTAGAGATGACTTGCCTATGGTCTGGAGCAGGAGAGGCATAACTGGATCACTGGGAAGGCGAGCATTAGGCATTGAAAGAGAAGAGGAAAAGGCCCTCAAGCTTGGATTATGCAGCAGATGTCAGCAGGTGAGGAATTTCTGCAAAGGCAATTCTTACGCACCCCAAACAACTTGGCACATATGGATGGAACCACATCCCTTAATCTAATGAGTGAGTAGCAGAAGGTGCCTCTAGCCAGTCGACACAGACTTCCCTCACCCCAGAGAGCAAAGCACATTTTCTCCCCCCCCCCCGCCGATTACTACTCAATTAATTCAGACAGAAACCAGCCCAGAAAATAAACATCCCCTTTAAATCATACATTAGAATGCTGTATATGTAGGTTAAGCCAGGCATTGAAAGGTAGCATGTTGATCAAGGCAATCAAAAATGCAAAATAGGAAATAAATAGGCAGGAGCAGCTATCAGGAGAACAAATCCCAGGCAGCAGAGGTCATAAGGCAGCTGAAGCCAGGAGACCCCAATGGAGCACAGCAAGCTCCAGGCACACAATGGCCCGACAGGTGAGACGCATCTGCTCAGCCCGGGATAATTCTACAGAATCATCTTTTGGGAAAAGTACCTTTATAAATTATCCTCAGAGCAGAGGCTTCTTAGGAATGCACCCTGATAGACAAAGTGTCTTGGTTGTCATTTTGATTTTATTTATTTATGTTTCTAAAACTAAATGAAGACAGCAAAAGTCTGGTCTGATCAAGGGTAAGTGCCTTTGCTCTCAAAGTACTTTAGAAGGAGAGGGACCTTGAGTGTGACCTGCAATCCTGAGCCCACTCTGAGCCACAGGAGGGGAAGGCAGGGTGTGGAGGAGTCCAGCAAGCTGCATTCAGGAAGGCAGGGATTAGTGCCGTGACCTTGGCTGTAGATTAAACCTCTGCTCCCCCAACATGCTAAACTTTATGGATTTTCCTTTTGTTTGTGCAGTTAATCATTTGTTTGGAACCAGGGTTTCAGGTGAGGACACACAGATGAATCAGAAACCCAATCTGCAGGAGCTCATGACCCCTTCTTTTATGTCCGTGACCGCTGCTGGAGCACACGATCAAACCCAGGTTCTGTCGTGTTTGTCTCTGCCAGGTCCTGAGCCCACAGTAGCCTTTAAGTTTGTTTACTAGTTATTTTTCTTTTTTTTTTTTAAAGAGAGAGAGAGAGTGAGAGAGGAGAGAGAGAGAGAGAGAGAGAGAGAGAGAGAGAGAGAGAGAGAGAGAGAATTTTTAATATTTATTTTTTAGTTCTCGGCGGACACAACATCTTTGTTGGTATGTGGTGCTGAGGATTGAACCCGGGCCTCACACATGCCAGGCGAGCGCGCTACTGCTTGAGCCACATCCCCAGCCCAACTAGTTATTTTTCTATTTTCTTTCTTGAGAATTCAATGATGTCAAAAATAGTAGGTTTAATTTATTGTCTCATCTTCTTCCTTAAAAAACGGATTTTGCAGTGGTGATAGAGGATCATCTTGTAACTACTCAACAACGTTGTATTACAGTGAACTTCAGGAAGGAGGACCCCTGCTGGCTGGGAGATGGAGAATTTGCTGCTGTGTTCTGGCTCAGGGTGTCCCAGGGCTCTCATCACCCAGCAGGAGCACCAGGTCTCCAGGATGCAGCTGGGGTGGGGCCCACTTCTGACCAGTGCCCACGGGAGCCTCCTCCTCACAGGTCATCCAGATTCAGGGATTCCAGCGAGTGGATTTTCAGCTGCTGTTCGGCTGCAAGAAGGAAGCCCCTGGGGAGGAAAATTTCTGTTGGGGCAGTTCTGGGCCACGAGGAGGAGCTGACCACTAAATGCTCCTGGAGAGGAACCCCTGCAGCCTCCGGAGAGGGAAATGGTAAATATCCACCAGAAATCATATGCATCAGGCCAAAGTTTTGAGCCAGAAATTCTGCTTCTAGGAAATTATCATGAACAATAATTAGAAAAGTCATAAATCATCGTATCTTAGAGGCTTATCACAGTAGTATGGACAGGAACGTGGATGAGACAGCTGAATGTCCAGTGACAAGGTAGGAGAGAAATCAGCCTACCAGCATGAGGGAAAATGAACTTTAAGGAATAACACAAAAATGCATGTAGTGACTTGGAAAAATGACAGTTGCAGAGTGAATATTAAGCCAAGTTGCAAAGCGAACACTCTGCACCGTGTGCCTTAAGAATCTACAGTCACGTTCATGTTTCTGTGTGAAATAGAGACAGTCCTTCAAACACAATGTTTTTACCTTGACCTTATGGTTCCTGAGCAGCATGATGGTTTTAGGAAAAGGGATTCTTAATGGCATGTGCTGTGTCTTAGCAGAGGAAGATGACTTTCTTTTGAAAACATTTTAAATTTATTAAGATGCATTAAAAATTGCAAAGAAGGAAGGAAAGGGTCCATAACTCTTCAGTCCACTTGTCCTGATAACTAGACCTTGCATAACTCAAGAGAGCATCAAAATCAGGAAAATGACATCGTGCATCTTGTATTCATGTTCTGCCAGGTCCCGTGTGCTCGTGTGTGTCTCTGTGTGTTTGCAGGTGTCTGCACTTTATCATGTGTGTGCTTTGGAGTAGCCAGCAGCACAGTCAAGGCAGGCATCTGTACCTAGCCAGAAAACTCCTCACCCTTCCTCTCCCTCCCTCCATTCATGACCTTTTCCAGCCATGGTTGACATCTTTATCACCTGTCTACATCTTTGCAATGTTATCTCACAAATGCTGTATCACATGCAGTCTGGAACCTCTGGAGATTGGCTTTTCCACTCAGGATAATTTATTTGATAGTTAAACAATTGTTGAATGTGTCAAGACTTCATTTCTTTTTTGTGACTGACTAGTATTCTACCCTGTGGCTACAACACAGTTTAACTCTTCACCCAGTAAAGTTAGTCTGGGTAGTTTTCAGTTTAGGGCCATTAGGACTAAAGCTGCTAAGAACATTATCAGACAAGTTGTTGCAGATAAATCAGCTTCCATTTATTTGGAATTAATGCCCAAGAATGCAGTGGCTATGTTGTATGGTAAGTTTATTTTTAGTTTTAAAAGAACTTTTTTCCAGAGTGGCTGTACCATTTGACATTGCCATGTTTGAGTGATCCAGGTTATTAGCGTCTTCATCAACATTTGTGTTCAATAAGAGGGGGAGGGAGTGAGAGAGAGAGAGAGAGAAGCTAGAACAACATACATTGAAATGTGCAGTCTTGAGCAATAATTTCCATGTTGGTAGCATCATAATACCTGATCTCAAGTTACACTACAGAGCTGCAGGAACAAGACCTGCATACCGGGCATCAAAACAGACATGAAGACACATGGAGTAGCAAAGACACAGAGGCAAACCCATATGGAGTCTTCTTATCTTGACAAAGATGCCAAAAACATTCACTGGAGAAAAGACAGCCTTTTAACAAACAGTGCTGGGAAAACTGGGTATCCATATGTAGAAGAATGAGACTAGGTCCCTATCTCTCACCCTGCCCAGAAATCAATGCAGGGTGCATCAAAGACCAGGAAATTAGACCAGAAACTTCACAAGTTCTAGAAACTCAACACTCAACATCTTGAGGCAAGCACCGGCTTCCTTAATAAGACTCCTAAAACTCAAGAGACAAAACAAAGAACAAATAAGCAGGACAGCATCAAATGAAAAAGCTTCTGCACACTGAAGCAAACAAGAGTGTCAGAGAGAGCCTACAGAATGGGAGATCTCTGCCACCTGATCCCCTGACAGGGGATTAATATCTAGACTATATAAAGAACTCAAACTTAACACCAGAGCACACAAATAAGGAACCCAATGAATAAGTAGGATAATGAGCCAAACAGACATTTCTAAAAAGAAGAAATGCAAATGGCCTATAGATACACGAAAAAATATTCAACATCCTTCGCAATCAGGGACACACAAATCAAAATTGCATTGAGATTTCATCTCACTCCACTTAGATTGCCAGGCATCAAGAATACAAATAGCAGTAAGTACTGGAGAGGTTGTGGGAATAAAGGTGCACTCATTCATTGTGGCTGGGACTGCAAATTAGCAACCGCTCTGGAAAGCAGTATGGAGATTCCTCAATAGACTAGGAAGGGAACCACCATAGGGCCCAGCTATCCCACTCCTCAGAATTAATCCAAAAGAACTAAAACCAGTATACTATAGTGATACAGCTACATCAGTGTTTATAGCAGCACAATAGCCAAGTGATGGAACTAGCCCAGATGTCTGTCAACAGATGAATGGATAAAGAAAATGTGGTAGGTACACACAACGGAGTTTTACTCAGCCATAAAGAAGAATGAAATTGTGTCATTTGCTGGTAAATGGATGGAACTGGAGAACATTATCTTAAGTGAAATAAGCCAGACCCAGAAAATCAAGGGTTGAATGGTTTATCTCATATGCAGAAGCTAAAGAGAGAAAAGGAATTAATATACAAAGAATCTTATAAAAATTGAAGGGAGAACAATGGAGTGTATGAAGGGAATTGGAAGAAAGGAGGAGTGGGAAAGGAGAGAAACTGCGGAATGAAATTGTCCAGATTATGCTACGTGCATGTGCAGATATATCACAATAAATTCTACTTCTATGTATAGCTATAGTTCATGATTAGAAACAATGAATAAATAGAAGAAGACCAATAGGTAGAGGAAGGAGGTCTGGGGAAGGAGGAGGGGAGGGAAGGAAAAGTCCTGGGGATTGAAATAGAGTAAATTTTGTTAAATGCCTTTATAAATACATCAAAATGAACTCATTATCGTGTAGACCTAAATGCACTAGTAAAACCTCTTTAATCCATCACTAAGTCTTCCTTAAAAATGGTTGCCCAAGTTTTTTACCACATGCATATCAGAGCACTAATCTCAGGATATATATATATATAAAGAGATCAAAAAGCTTAAGACCAAAAAAAAAAAAAAACCCAAATAACCCAATTAATAAATGGGCCAAGAAGCTTAACAGACACTTCTCAGAAGAAGAAATACAATCGATCTACAAATATACAAAAAAATTTTCAACATCTCTAGCAATTAGAGAAATGCAAATCAAAACTACTCTAAGACTTCATCTCACTGCAGTCAGAATGGCAGCTGTTAAGAATACAAGCAACAATAAGTGTTGGCGAGGATGTGGGGGGAAAAGGCACACTCTTACATTGCTGGTGGGACTGCAAATTGGTGCAACCACTCTGGAAAGCAGTATGGAGTTTCCTCGGAAAACTTGGAATGGAACCACCATTTAACTCAGTTATTCTATTCCTCCGTTTTATACCCAAAGGACTTAAAAACAGCATACTACAGGGACACAGCCACATCAATGTTTATAGCACTACAATTCACAATAGCTAAATTGTGGAACCAACCTAGATATCCTCCAATAGGTAAATGGATAAAGAAACTGTGGTATATATACACAATGGAATGTTACTCAGCATTAAAAGAGAATGAAATCATGGCATTTACAGGAAAATGGATGGAGCTAGAGAATATCATGCTAAGGGAAGTAAGTCAATGCCATAAAAACCAAAAGCCAAATGTTTTCTCTGATAATTGGATGCTGATCCATAATGGTGGGAGGCATGGGAGGAATGGAGGAACTGTGGGTAGAGCAAAGGGGAGGGAGGGCATGGGGGTAGGAAAGATGGTGGAATGAGATGGACGTCCTTACCCTAGGTATGTGAATGAAGACACGAATGGTGTGACTCTACTTTGTGTACAATCAAAGAAATAAAAAATTGTGCTCCACTTTTGCATTATGAATCAAAATGCATTCTGTCATATATAATGAATTAGAACAAATATATAAATAGATAATAACAAAAAAAAATGGATGCCCAGAGTGGGTGGTAGGGTGACTGAAAATGATTTTTCTATTTCTGCCTCCTCTGCTGCAAATATATATTGCTTTTATCTTGAGCAAAAACATAAAAAGTTATGTTATTATTTAGGAAAGAATTGGCCGTGGCAATGAAAGAGCTCTATCAATTGAAACAAGGGTGATTCTATGGGTTTATGCAGCAGGAATCCTTCCCCACCTCATCTAATTGAAAAAATAATCTTGAGTTTGCTTCCTACTGTTTTATATCCACGTTTTACTGTTGTAGTGGACAGAAGTGATGCTAACTTCCCTAGTATTTAAGTTAAACACAGTGCAGGTCAGATTGGCATTCCTCAGTAGATAAAATTAAGTAAAAATAAGAGATGCTTTGAAAACCACTTTTACTTAGTAGATGAAGGAAAAGTCATCAGATGGCCTCATTCCTTCCTTAGGAATCTCTTCATTTTCATCCTGGAATTCAGTCCACTTGGAGTAATAGTTTCTTCTGACAGGTACAGGTACAGAGAGTAGGTTTGTTGTGGTTTGGCCGGCAAAGTGGGGCTAGAATCTGCTTCTTCCAGAAACAAGGGCTACAAATGGCAGATTATTCTGTTTTATTGCACCCCACAGACATTGTTTAAAATGAAATAATTTATTTCTTGTTTGTTAGGCTAAAGCTCACTGGAGTGGTGGGTAGATTGTGCTGTTAATGTTTGTTTGTGGAACTCTTGAGAAGCTGCTTGTTACTGGATGTGGCTTTAAACAGCCAGCTCCACTGTGAGAATGTTTCCTGGGGCCCTTGACTGCTGTCTGCGGAGGAAAGGGTCCATCCGGCATCACCTGTGAGTTTTGGGTTTCCCTCCTGTTTTTTTCTGAGTCACTTTTCTTATTCTGGAACCTCAGAGAAACCCACTGGGCCAGGTGCTTCAGGCTGGAACTTCTGGCTGGCATAGCAGGGTCAGTGCACAATGAATGAACAGGAAACCCCCATTTCCCACCTCTGGCATCAGAAGGCTGTGGTGGTGGGGGGCAAGGAGTGCCAAGCATCTAATTGCACTTTGAAATATTCTTCTCAAAGTTCAACTGGTCTGTCCTCTCTCTGCAGAGCAATTTGGATGAAAGATGCATGAGCATTTCAGCCACTTTGGAATTTCTCTGCAAAAGACCATGCCATCCGTGGGAGCCAGGGAGTGGGGCAGGCACTCCCTCTGGCCCCACACCTCCTGCTGCTGATTAAGACTGAATCATCTTTTTTCCCTTGTGAAATTCAAGCCCCAGAAATACCCAGAGAGAAAATGTATCCCTACAGCTGTGGCTGATGCTCTCTCCTTTGGCCTCCTGACTTGTTTTGCTGCATGGATAGGAGCAGAATGGTGAATGGCTATTTGTTCCCAGAAATGCCAAGCCCTTGGCCTGGTCAGAGAGTCAGCAGTAGAGGTATCTGGAAGGTTCTTTTGTTTAGTCAGAGAAAAATCTCTTGAGAAGAGTGGGGCCAGGGCTTCTTGGGTCACAACCTACCATGAATCTGGCTGGCTTTTCTCAAGTGTAATAGGAAAAAATCTAAAGAGGGTGAAGGTGCACACAAAGGGACCTTCTCTCCCTCTTGGCTTCCAGTAAAAATAGTCCATTATGTGTATTTTCCATTGTTAATCAAGAATATTGAGGAACCCAAGGCCTTGTCCCCGATGTCCTGGAATGTGGGGGGATGCCTGTACCTGGGGCAGGGGCGGGGCCTGGCCTCAGGGCCCTTCACCTCTGAAGCTGCTCCTGTCCTTGCCTGTGGAAAGGGGATGGTTTCAGTAACCATGGCGCCAGCTCAGGGAGGATGAAAGGAAATAATACATGCAATGTTCAGCACAGGACTGGGGACCTATGAGAGAGTACTAGTGGTACTCTCAGATACTCCAGAAGTACTCTGGGAGTACTCCTAAATACTTACCAGGTAGTACCATTGCTAAGCAAACCCTAGACTTAAATGTCCTTATTGTGGCAACACCTGTCTCTAATACAGTAGAAATGGAAATAATCCACTTTTATTTTCACCTGTTTGCACTTACCTTCTGTGTTAGGGACATGTCAGAATATGCTCCCATGGGAGCAGGCTGTCACTGTGGAATTTTTCTAGTGCACTCTAATCTCCTAGGAAACCTGCAGATGAGCCCCTGTGTCCCCCAGGACCGTGGAGCCCAGGCCCATGGTGGCCTCTCAACTAGTATTTGTGGATGATGGATTAAGTCTTCAGTTTGAATCTGCTCTCCCCCACCTGTCAACCTACCAGAACCTTCCAGGCAGAAGAGATGTACAAAACAACTGCCTGCAGTTTTACGTTTTGAGGATGGAGGACAAGCCCATTGAATATTAAGAAGGTAAGAAATTTTAGAGAATGGGGATCAATCCAGGAAGGGAGGTTCACACTGACTTATGAAGACCTTTCTCATAAACAAAGCTACCAGAAACCTCAGTGGATCCCGGATGATCTTTAAACCCTTTGAAGCATGTGTGAACTGCATGTGGTGGCTACAGTGTGTTATTGTGCATGTGTGTTTGTGTGTTGCTGAGCTGGGGAAAGGAGTACAGAGCACAGGAGGCAGAGGACTTTATATGAGCTCACTATGGTCATTTCACCTGTGCACTCTTCCCTGTGACCCGTCCTGGTCCCTGAGAGGCTCCCTGTCTTCCAGGAGTAGCTGCTGGTTGTGAGATTTTGAGAGTGAGCACCTGCCACTTCCAGTTACTACTGAGTCCACAGTTCCCACAATAGCACCAGGATTCAGTATGTGCCCAGTAAATATTTGTGTATCTAATATTTGTTGATTTGTTGAAGAAACAGACCCATTACTTCAACCGTTTTCTCAATTCCTCCATATAGATGAATTCCACATTGAAATTTTTTATGCATGCCCATCAATTTCTCAAGACTCTGGCCCAATCTTTCGCAGCCACACCTACTCTGCAGCAGCCACCATGGTCTTAGAGAGGTCCTGAAGGGTGTGTCTGGGGCAGGGTGGCATTCTGGCATTTGGGAGGGCAGGCCGGCCCGAGTGCGCTTAGTAGGTCCTGTGTAGGGATTGTGGAGGGGCATCTGGTGGAAATGTCCCCTGAGAAATCTGTAAAGAGGTGAGTGGTTTCCCAGGCCTGGAGTGAGCCCAGATACTATTTTGAGAATCACAAAATCACAAGAGTGAATAAGAAGTTCTTTCTTGAAAGATACATTTAAGATGTGTTTTTTTTTTTTTTCTTTAGAGTGTGAAATTTGAATACAAGAGGTAGGGATATCTATTCCCGCTTACTAGGGTATGGCGAATTAAAGTTCCTAAGGATCTAAAGTCCATATTCTTTTCCTTCCTCTTTCATCTCCTACTTATTCCCCTTGGCATTTCTAATATGATGGAAAAGGGCCACACTTTGGTGAGCTGACAGGCGTGAGCTGAGAGAATGTAGAGACTCTGGTCGCGATAACTGATTGTGTGTGCTCAGGTTCAGCGATACTCCAATGGCTGGTGGAACACTCCTGGTGGGCTTCTGAAGAGGCCAGCATTTGACTGTAGATCACGTAAAAGTGTTTTTACTTTATTGAATTCCCCAACACAGCTAAAAAGAGAAAGAAGGGTAAATTCTCTCCCTCTCCCTGTCTCTCTCTGCCCACTCGCCTTCTTGAGCTGGAATGTGCATATTAACCTGCTTTAACCTGCTTTGGACATTGGAGCTCCTAGTTCTTGGATCTTTGACCTCCAGGACTAACACGGTGACCCTTCCATGTGCCCCAGAACCTGCCCAGCTTTACCCGCTCTTCTCAGGTTGTTGGATTCAGACTGAATTATAACACAGGCCTTTCTGGTTATGCAGCTTGTAGATGGCATCCTGTGGGACTCCTCAGCCACCATGTCAGCCAGTTCCCATCATAAATGCCCTATCTATCTATCTCTCTATCCATCTCCTCTGGTTCTGTTTCTCTGGAGAACCTCGACTAATACACCACTGAGATAGGATATTGGACGCTGCTCTGAGTGTTGTCCTAGTAAACATTTATAGAGTCTACTTTGCCATAATAATTTCCCCATATTATGAGGATTATGGCAGCTCACATTTTATCCTAATATGCTACATGGTGTTTATGCTGCATAATCTATAGCAAATATTGATTTTGGCGTAGTGCTGTGGCTTGTGCCTCCTTAGCACAGATTTCCATTGGCAATTTGAAGTGCAACTAAGAAACAGGTAGGAGCTCTTTCAACCATTTGCAAAGAATAACATTTGTGCTAAGAGAGAATCTGAATGAAGTGTATTTTTATGGACTAACAGGCTCACTTTATGCAGGGGGTGGAATGCAGAGAGATTACTCATGTGGACTCTGCAGTCAGAAAGATCTGCATTCAAATCCCACCACTGCTACTAGACATTTGAGTGACCACAGACAACTTGGGTAACCTCTTCAGAACCCAATTTTGCCATATGTGA
This sequence comes from Ictidomys tridecemlineatus, assembly GCF_052094955.1. Lineage (NCBI taxonomy): Eukaryota > Metazoa > Chordata > Mammalia > Rodentia > Sciuridae > Ictidomys > Ictidomys tridecemlineatus. The sequence goes on along the minus strand of NW_027522203.1, from coordinate 287,130 downwards.
GTGGGAAAACAGCTGTATAAGCCACTTTTTAAGGTCCTCCAAGAGCTTTGGAAGCTCATAGCAATGGTGACTGGCCCATTTTAATACATACTATTGATACTGTTATTTGTTGCTATTAAGGGCTCTGGTGTAGGGATACTTTGCTTGTGATTTGAGGCAGACGTCACTTTCGTATGAAGATGTTCCCATCAAAAATACTGTCTGAGGGGCTGGGTTTGGGGCTCAGTAGCAGAGCACTAGCCTTGCATGTGGGAGGCACTGGGTTCCATCCTCAGCACCATGTTAAAAAATAAATAAAATGGAGGTAGTGTGTCCATCTATAACTGAAAGTACTTTTTTTAAAAAAGAATACAATCTGATACTTGCATTAAAAACAGACTGCTGCAGGCCAGTACTTGTTAACAATTTCGCTAGTTTGCTGAAGTCCATAATGAGTTTCTGATCACACTTCCATCTGGGTGGTTGAATCTACAATGTGCGATTGAGTGATTGAGTTTCAGATTGGTGCATGTTTTCAGTGAGGCCTCCATGGGAGTGTTGCATTTGAAGTTCTTTGGAGGCAAAATCTCTGCAATGCACATGAAGGGATTCTCGAAAAATATCTATAGTGAAGGGCTTGCTTTTAGCAAAAAGTGGAGTTATAGTGGTCAGTTTTAGCCTCTTGCTTGAAACAATAATAATGACAAAAACAACCTAAAGCAGATAAAAATATATAAAATGACCATTTGTGAGACTCCAAAAATAAATCAACCAAGGATGAAAAGGCAGGAAAAATGAGGGGAGCCCTACACCTGCTCTGGCTCACTGCCTGAAGATTCCCAACTGTAGAGTCTAGCAGGGGCCTGGTGGACGCCCACACTGGGAAGACAGAGCTGAGAGTGGAAAAGATCAGAGCAATGGGAGTGTGGGGGTCCAAGGACTAGCCAGAGAGAGCTATGCAGACAGAGCTCCAGGGTAGGCTGAGAGTCCCCTCAGTGTTCAGCTGAGTATCCATTAATTCACACTGAGAAATCTACCCAGTCCTGGAGAAGAACCCCACAAAGCATAAAGCAGGACAGCCGGTTGCACACATAGACTGGGAATAGCACCTGCTTCTGTCACCCGCATCGGCTACCATGAAAGGTGTGGGGCACCAGGTAAGGTCCTCAGAAAGGCCACCCCTTGTCAGTAGGAAATAATGAATTCTAATCTGAGTGCTGTTCCTGCGCAGCCTGACAATCTTAAAAGCATCATCTCAAAGTGTCCAACTGCAGCCAGATGTGGTGGTGCACACCTGTAATCCCAGCAGCTCTGGAGGATGAGATAGGAGTATCGAGGGTACAAAGCTGACCTCAGCAAGTTAGTGAGGCTCTAAGCAATTCAGTGAGACTCTGTATGTAAATAATATATATATAAAAGTGCTGGGGATGTGGCTCAGTGGCTAACTGCCCTTGAGTTCAATCCCTGGTATCAAAAATAAAACCACAATGAGAAACCAATAAAATGGGATCCAACTGCTTGTAAGTAACTTAATTGAATCCCAGAACAAAGCTTGAGTATCATTTAGAATACACAAACGTCACTGAGAGATTCACAGTGTCTCACATCCGATAAAGAATGATTAGGTCAAGAGCTTTGTAATATTTTGAACAACTAATAATAATTAAAAATAAATAAATATAAACTAAAGAATTTGGGTGAAAGGTAAAATTTAAAAAAAAAAGAATAATTAGGCATGTGAAAAAACAGGTCTCCATGACCTGCATGAAACAATCACCCATCAATTAAACCAACCGAGAATTTACATAGCTACTGTCATTAGCAAATGAAGACAGTAAAAGAGTTAATATCATTGTAGTTTCTATGCATAAAAGATAAAGTTAAATTTTTTATTTTTGCAAACAACATTAATTAGGACTGTGAATGCATCCATTTTAAAAATAGTACTTTTCAGAAATCCTGGGAGGTTTGTGTTGCCGAGTATGGATTTAGGGATCGAGCTGAGCTATTAAGCCACAGCTCTCAGGTGCTCTGTACCACTGCTCCCACCACAAAGCCCAGGAGGCCGGTGTTCACTTCTTCCTGGGTATTTTGGCATTTCTGAAATTGCAGCTTACCAAAATGCTGTCCTGCTGATGTGAAGTCAGCATCCTGCTCCAGATAAATTACTCTTCACTGGAAATCACACCTGAAGCGATTGCTTCCAGCCGCTGCATCACATAAAACTCAAAGGAGATCCAGGAGAGAAGCAACTGACAGAGAAAAGGTGTTTGTATTTTAAAACCACAGGGCAGTTAATTACCCAGGTATTCCTGAGGGTCAAAACCAAGAGCAAATAGTGTCAGGCAGCAGAGGCTGCAAGAGAAAACATTTCCGTGACTTCTGTCACATTCCACAGGACACCCTGATGAGTGTCCACCCAGGTCCAGTCTCTGACCATCGTGAATGTTCTGTTACCTAATGAGTTGCTGGTTTGTCTGGTAATCTTTATTTTTTTATTGCTAATATTATTGCTGATGTTTCAGGACTACAATGAATTAAATTCAGAGAAATCATAAAATACAAAACTTGACTAATGTTTTATTATAATATTAAGACTTATTCTACACCAACACAGGATAGATGCATAGTACTTTTGTTTTTGGCAAACGTGTTTGCACTCAGCAAAAGAGGATGCTAAATCAAATATAATTATTTGGAGGTAGTCTCTATTTCAAGCTAGAATAAAAATTCTCTGAAAGCAAGAAAATAGGGTATGGTTCAATTTACATTCTCTTTTCTCCTTGAACTTGAAGCCCTGGCCTAAGCCCAGATAATTCCTGAATTTAGTGGATTCAATATATTTGTCTTGGAAATGGACACAGAGAGGTGAAGGTGGCAACGTGACTCCTATCAATTTATTTCAACAATAGAGAGTGTGGCTTTCCTATTTGGGGATATTAACAGCACAAACAGGATTTCTGCTTTTGTCTGCAATAAATTGACCCTTGGCTAATAAATATGAGAACACACATGAAGACAAGAACAAAAAATAATAAGGTTTTAGAGATCAAGAGATCAGTGTTACATAAAGTTGGTTCTTATGCCTATTTTCCTACTCATAGCGCTTTAGATATTCACCATGGGCTGATGGATTCCCAAAGAAAATTCACGGCGTGTTAAAAACGGTCCTGTTTTATTGGGGAGGAAACAAGCAAATATATCAAGGAAACGAGCAGGACTTGAGAAATGAATTTCATTTCAGTCTGTGTTTCCAGAAAATTTCAGACAGCTTCCTCACTCCATCTAAATGCGGTTACCTGCACCCTCCAAGGACGCTCATTTACCAAGGGCCTGACATGTTTGGGATTTGTTGTTGCGGTAATTTAAAATTATACCCTGCGACTTTCTCCTCCTCTTGAGTGAAGCCAGCCTGGCTGTCCCCACCTTCCATCTTCCCTTTGTTTGTGTCTCCCCACTTTCCAGGTCCTAAGCCACTAGGTATTGAAGGAAAATAGCACTTCCTTCCCCAGCAAATGTCACGCAGTGCCAGAGGGTGGCTGTTGAGGGCCTTGGGAGCTAAATATAGCATACAGCCTCCGTGAGGGAAGGCTTCAGGCCACTGCTCCTCATTGCTAACCAGGGCTCACACAAGAACCCCCAGCACCTTCCACAGGCCATCTTGGAAGAGTTGACCCCAATGGTCCTGGACCCAGATTCACAGTGCTGCTTGGTGACATCACTGGAAATCTTCCTGGGCCATGCTCTTATCCTAAAGGAACCAACTGTCATCTCCATGGAGGAAACTGAAAATCAGTCACGGCTAAAGATGGTGTTCAGGGAGCTGAGTGAGGACAACGTTGGCTCCTGCCCTTGGTTGTGACCCCTGGATGGAGAAATGTTTAATAGTGAACTAGCAAATGATTAATCTTGAAAATGTATTTATTTATATTACAATAGTTTTGAATTCACAGAAAAGTTGCCGAGATGATTCAGAATCCTCCTGGACCTCAGATGCAGTCTCCTCTTACCCACAGCTTCTGTTCCTGTGGCACATTGTCCTCACTGAGAACCAACGTGGGTGTTACCACGAGCTGGGGGCCATGCTCTACTCAGACTTCCTTGGTTTTACCCAAGGTCCCTTTTCTGTCCTGGGGCTCAGGAAACCACATGCACGCGTTAGACCATCTCTGGACACGCTTCTTAGCTGGGACTGACTCTCCAGCTTTCTATCAAACTAGATCCACTATTGAACTCCAGATTCTGACAGTTCTGAGGAACACTAGTCAGGTGTTCTACATAATACCCTCCGATTGGGTTTGTTTGTTGTTTTTCTTAGGGCTAGCCAGGAATAATTTTCTCTCTATGTGTGTGTGCGTGTGTGTGTGTGTGTGTGTGTGTGTGTGTGTGTGTGTGTCAGTGTCCTCATCTGGGAAGGCACCTGGTGCCATGTCAAGCTCCGTGTCTGTCTTTTGCCTGTTCGGCACCTCTCTCCCACCATCCCCATTGCTCTTGCCTTCCCCAGTTCTTCTTAGCCATTTGTTGTCTAATTTTTAAGTTAGAAAACATTATATATATGGAATCACAAAATATATGGCTACTTGGGGTTGGAGTTTTCACTCTATAGAATTCCTTGGAGATTCCAAGCTGTTTGCAACAACATTCCAGGTCTTTCTAATCCCCAGGTTCATTCTGTGGTGTGGAAATACTACCATCTGTTAGCCATCCACCTGTTGGGAGATACCCAGACAAGTTTCATTTTTGGCAAAAAAGTTGCTATGACCATGAATTTATAATTAGTTACTCTTTTCTTGGCATTTTTTTTTCTTTAAAAAGTTCCAAGTTGAACAAAACTCCTTTCTATGATGGATGCTTTTCCTTTTATTTTCAGGAAATGAATAATTTTCTGATGAACATCATCTTGGTTAAAAGCACTTATGTCTCCTCCAAATCTTTCCATGGACACAGTTCCTTAGATATATTAAGTTATTGGTTTTGGGGATTTGGAATTTAACAGCTACTTCCATTTTTTTTTCCTGAGAACCACTTATTTGCTCCACCACAAGCCCAGAACTGTCAGATACGATGAGGACCCTGCTCCTCACGCAGCTGTGGAGAGCTCAGAGAGGAAGGGAGGGGATCGATACCTATGGCCCCCGTCCCTTGTCCTCTGCCACAGGGCTGCTGGGCCTGTCACTCTCCTGCTGCTGGGACAAGGATCCTCATTGTAGGGGCAGGGAGAATGCTGGGGGAGGGGGCCTGGCTGCCTTCTCGGCTGGGGAATGGAGACTGCATGTGCCCAGTTTCAGAGCCCGGGGCAGTTGGAAGCTGGACTCTCACATCTGTTTGTTCTGAGTATTGAATTGTTTTTAAACGGTCTTAATTTTTGTTTAAACAACATTCTGTTCCCATTCCCACCTTTGGGCCTCCTGGAGATGAACATCCCCCCACCCTACCATGCAGCTTGGAGTTCGCACATGGAGAGGGGTATTCAGGGAGCCCCTAACCCCTTTACAAAGCTCGAGGAGCCCAGGTGGGTACCTCTGACTCTGTCTTGCCCCACACTCTCAACCTGTGGCTGAGAGGTGAGTGACTCCCCTGGTCCCATGGAGACCAGCCTTGGGGACAACCTAAATAACTGAAACTAGGAGCAGTGTGGGGGACAATAGATCTGTACCAGCATGGGGACTAGTGACAAATAATTTGTCCAGGTGGGCAGGGCACCCAGGAGTGGTAGCCATGCTGAGCATGTCCTAACCACACTCTGTACCCAGCTCTGGAGCAGGCGTGTCAGATACCAGGGAAGCAATTGTGGAAAATCCACTAGTGTGCATCCACTAGTGTCCTTCTAGAGAGCCTGCAGGTTGGTTGAGAAAATAAAACTTTGCTTGTGGAAGGTACAGACAGGACACAAGGCGTGCAATCCACTGTGCCATCCACTGTACCAGCATAGCTTCGAGCCAGCGGGTGCACAGGCGAGGTGGGATCCATTGGCCCTATGGGAAGGGACACTGCAGGTGAAAGGACAGCAGGGGGAGGTGTTGCCTGCACAGGGTCATGGTGGATGAGCAGTGGAGAAGGCTTCTGCAACTTGGCAGTGAACTGGCAGAGAGAGAGGGGCAGAGAGCCGGAGTGGCAGGTCTGGGCAGAGACAGGGAGACGTGAGCCAATGGCTGGCCTCTGGTGCCCAGGATGTGGCAACACACAGCCTTGCCCTTACAGTCGGATCTCCTTGATGCCCACAAGCTATCTCCCCTAATGTAGGGGCACCACAATGTCCAGAATAAAGGTGACTCCTCCAGTCACCTGGGAACTAGACAACCAAGCAGGACCTTGAGCAGAGCCCAGGATGAGCTCAGCTCCACAGTCAGGGGCCACGTCTGAGCCCCAGTGCTGGCCCTCACCAGTGGGGGGTGTCAGCAGCACCCAGCCCTCTGTGCCTCAGTTTCCTTCTCTGTGAAAGGGGGTGGTATTAGCTCCTAGAGCAGTGAGTTTTCTATAGAAAACCTGGAATTTTGCCCTAAAAATCATTGAAGACTTCTGAATGGAGTGTGTTAAAGATGCTCTAGATGCTAGTGGGCATCTGCAGAGATGTTTAATAGTTACTCAGATGATGCCTAGTGAGGCCATTGTACACACACACACACACACACACACACATACACTCACACACACACTCACAGACTCACTCACACACACACACACACACACACACACACTCACACACCCTTCCATCTCTGGCTTTTTGGATAATGTGATTCCCATTGTCTGTCCTTGGTTAATGTCTCCTATTGACTTGGGTGGGACATCCTCAGGATGAGGTTTGATCCTGCTGTGGATGCAGGTTTGCCTCATTAAACACAGCTCCTGTGAGACTCTCAACGAGGCCCACAAACCTCAGAGACACTGCAGCCATGAAGAAAACACACAAGGGAAATCCCAAGTGGTTCCATCATTGGGCACAGAGAGTGCCAGCGTGTGCTTGGGTTTAAGAGGCTCTTGTGTTCCCTGAAGTGGGCACACAGCCCCTGATTTTCATGTAATGAGCATATGCTGGGATTAATCACTGTGATCAGTGCAGAGTTTATTAATTCGTGCATTAGCATCTGTGCTGGGTGGAGGCTCAGCCAGAGTGAGGCAGCATTGGTCTCAACCCGGCCTCTCATAGTGAGTCAAGGCCAGGATGGTCGAGCCTTTGGGACCTGGAGCGTTGTGTGCAGGTAAAGCTGTGTCAAAGCATCTCTGTCCTGGTTTAGCAGACCAGGGCTGTTTCCTGGCAGCAGAAGCCTCAGGTGCCCTGGAGACTCAGCATCTTGGGTCCTGTGGTTGGTCATTTCCACCCCAGGTGGCTGAGGGCAGCTGCTCCTGATGCAGCACCAGCCTGGGACTTGCAGGTGCAGAGTAGCCCAGGAGAAGAGGACAGGACACCAGGTGCTTTCACACCAGTGTCACAGGACCTCTGGGTAAATGGAGAGCAACAGGCACGTCTCTGCAGCCAGTGACATCCAGCCACCTCCTACCTGTTATGTCCTGGCTCTGGGTCAGCTCTGCCAGGACAGGGAGCTGGACCCAGGGCTGAGTGCCGGGCACACCACCTCCTTAGAGCAGGGGCGGGTTAGAGTTCTGTCTCCACACATGGTACAGAGGATGCGTCTGTGTGCACCTGGGGAGACACCTATGCCCGGTGCAGTGATGTGAGTGGCCCTTGGTGACAGTGGGATGAAGTATGACGAAGGTAACAGGGTGATGAGATGGAAAGATGGGGTGGGGGACGGGGCTGCCTGAGACAACAGGGGCAGGGAAGTCTTTCCTGGGAGGGCGTGGGGACACTGTCCTCTGAGGAGGAAGAGGCCAAAAGGCAGTGCCCTGAGGTAGGAGTGGGCATGGCTGGCTTCAGGCACAGAGTTGCCCGGGTCACCCTGGTGAGTGCTGAGCGGCTTGTCTTGTGCCAGCAGGGTTCCGGGAGGCGACTTTGCAGCATTAATCTAAACCAGCTGAGCGGCAGGGCAGTCCCAGGAGATGCGGGGTTTGCTCTTCTCTCACAGCAGATGGAGGCCAATGGGTCCTGCAGCTGCCCCCGCTGACATCAAGGAAGCAGGGAAGGTGCTGTGTCCAGCCGGAACTCGGCTGAGTCCCCCTGGGTGCAGAGCAGAGCTGGGCTCTCGGGAGGGGCTGCTCACATTTCACATCAGAAGTGCTGTAGGTTCCCTTCGGGGCTGTCCACGTGGCCCAGGGAACTGTGCACAGAGGCAATCCCATGGTCATTTTTGAGCCCCTGTTTGCCACTCTTACCCATTCTCAGGGCAGCTAGAAGCTTTGTGTCCATTTATATTATAATGAAAGGTGATTTTGCTTGTTTCAGTCTGTACTCAATTTTCCACTGGATTGTAACTGAATCCAACTTGTAGAACAAACTGAGGCTCCTTTAGTCTGTTGAACGGTTTGGGCTTAAAGCCTGCAGGAAACCAGGCTCCAGGAGAAGTGGCAGCTTTGGAGGCTTTGAGAAGGTGAATCTAATTACAGCTTGTGCTGAGTTCCATGTGGAATGCCAGGCTGACGTGACACTCTGTGGACATACAACACCCTCACACCTGTATAAAAGGCATGTGAGACCAGGCTCACATATGTGGGAAAACCTGAGTACTTACATAGCATATGGATGATTTATTATCCTTTTAGACACAATATGGTGTAATGGTCATGTATAAAAATGGCTCTTTTCAGATGAATGCGCCAAAATATTTACAAACATAATGTAAAAGACCCTAACTCCAACCATATGTTGACATCTGGCCAAAACTTTAGTGATTGCTTCTTTCCAAGGTTTTGCTTCCAAGGAGTCTTGTGCTGACTGGCCACTTTGGCCTCCTGAGCCACAGGCAATTCCCGCTGTCTCTGAACTTTTGAGCATCTCTTCTCAGGTACTGACCCATCTCAGGCTCCTGGGCCACATCTTTCCTTCTGAATCTGAAGTGACAGGTCCCTGCCTGAGCTTTCATGGATCTTGGCCATGGCCAGAAGCCTTGCTGAAAAGCCCTCTGAATGCAATAATTGAATAGACATAATTACAAGGCTCCATGCCATGTGGAATTGTAAATAGCACTAACAATGTAATTTGTACTCATTTATGATACAGTAGCTCATTGTGGCTCCAGCTTTCACCCCCGTCATTAGCAACTCATCTGCTTCTCTGATAGAGGCCCCCTCTGTGAGCATGTGGCTCTTTCCCCATGCAGATGACCAGGAGTGTGACTGGTGATGGGAAGTGGTTGTGATGGGGTGCCGATGGCAGGGCACAAGGCTGAGAGGTACCCCAGGATATTGACACACCAGCCAGAGAAGCAGGTGTGAATTGTGCAAAGTCTGCTGAATTGTCGACTTCAACATGTGCATTTTGTCTGCTTGGATGGCAGGGAATTCTTGAATTAAATAGAGGCCCCAGGAAGCTAAGACACCTGCATAATGGAATTCCTTGCTCTGTGGTTTTGTTGGGAGAATTAGATGAGCAGTATATGTCCATGCTCAGAGCTGGGCACAGGGTGAAGAGATGAATGGAGTGTCCCACCTGTGGATAAACCTTCCTTCATGGAGAAGGTATGTTTGCCAAGGGCTGTTTGGTATGAGTTAACAAGGACACACACACACACACACACACACACACACACACAGAGAGAGAGAGAGAGAGAGAGAGAGAGAGAGAGAGAGAGAGAGAGAGAGAGAGACTGCGCAAGTGAGGACTGAGGTGGATTGGGTCGGGGGATAAAATGCATGATTTTTTGCTCCCTGTTCAGGAATGCCATGCATGTCCCCACCCTCCTGTTGCCAGGTCCCTACCTCCTTGTCAATCACCCTGGAGCCACTGACCCCCCACCACCCTCTTACCTGCACTGCTCATTACACATTCTGGTAAAGATGGGACTTCTGAATGTCCACTGTTGAAGTCAGAGCCGATGAGTGTCAGTTCCTCACCACGTGGAGTTGGGTCTCTCTCATCCAAGGGGCTGCGTCCCTCACTGTCCTGCATTTTGTGTAATGGAGTTTTCTTCATAGCTGGATTTTCAGGTCCAGAAACCAGTCCAGGTAACAAGCTTCCTGGAATCCTGGTGGTGGTTACAGAACGCTGACCAATTAGCCTGAACTAAATAGTAACAACACCAAAACCATAGCCAAGTTCATTGCTTGTGCTAAATAAAATATGTCTGAAGTGATTATATAGACAAAGCTTAAGAGATAACAGAAATACAGAGAATAAACAGATTTTCCTTTCCTGGGATTTGGAAATAATGCCAGTGTTATTCCTCAGTGCCGAGTGGGATCATCCTAGGACCTGTGTTGGAAAACAAGCTTGGAGCCCAGTTCCTGATGCCAAGAGAGGGTTTAGGAGTGATTAATAGAAGGCCCATTGCCTGCAGTGCGGTTTCCCGTCTTGCTCCTTGGATGGAGGTTGGTTAGTGACATAGCTCCCACAGTCCTTTGGGGTTTTTCAGGTAGGCCTCTCACGCTCTACATTTGACAGCGTGGAGGACTCCTGCTGCAGGGTCCAGGGACTGGGAAGCTCCCACAGTTGGCAAGTAGCTGGGAGCTCCCACCCCTGCTGGCCCTGTGGGCAGAGGGGGAACATGGGCCTGCTACAACTTCACCCCACAGAACTTGGTCTGTAAGAAAGGGCTAGATCTCCCCAATGAGTCTGCTCAGCTCTATCAGCTCAAACCCAGAGAACTAATGTTAGGAATGTGGCTTCCAGTTGGGCCAGCCCATGCACAAATGGTGATTATTAGGTTTTGATATAAAAGCCATATTTAAGAAAAGGTCTAGACATGTTTTATACTTGCAGGTAAGAGCTTTAGATTGAGATGACTTGATTATAACCTGATTTTGATTGCTGTACCATTATTGAATGACTACATTAGGGTTCAGGTTTTCTGTCTGTGAAACTGGGTGATCATTTCCACCTCATATGGCTGCATCCCTGGTGCAGGTCAATCACCAGCTCTGTGCTTGCCAGCCACTTCCAGGAGCTAGGCACCCAAAGCTCCAATCCTCCTGTTCCACAGTTTCATCCAGAGCTTGCCTTCGAGCTCCAGGGATTACATGGATGGGCCTTCTGGGAGACAAAGGCAGCATGACGGCCCCCTTCAAACCCTGATTCTCTGATCAAGTCAGAAAGATTGCAGATATGTCCCTCAGAGTAAAATGCAAGAGTTCATCAGATGGAATAGGAAAAGGGAAAAGGGACACTCTCAAGGGGGACAGTGGGTCTCCTCCGAGAGGAGAGGGACAGCATGCCTCTGCTGGCCTCTAGCTTAACTGGGGGCCAGGGACGTTTCCAGAGGGTCCTATTTTAGCTTTTGACTTTTGACTGACAGCAGGATGACACCAGACTTTCAAGTCCCCACTGCTGTAACACCTCTAGGTCACTTGGAATATTGCAGATTTTATGGTTAAAGGAAATTATCCTTATCTTCCCGAGTTCCAGGATCTGGTTGGTGTGAGGGTCACAAGAGTTGCTGCCCTTCAGGATAACTAGTGTTCTCCACATTAGCATTTCAGAGCCTCCATTTCTCCTGCAGATAACAGGTGGTTTGGTGAGGAATGGGACATGGCCTGTGGACTTCAGCAGGCAGGGCTGCAGATAAATTGCTTCTCAACAGTGAAAGCAGGTTGGGGTCAGCAGGGTGGGCCAGGTCTACAGAACCATTTCCCAACCTAATGTTCCCACCACCCATGTATCTGTCCCCTATCCCAGGGACGGTCTTTGTTAATCTGAGATGGTGCTGCTAATACAGCTACACTTGGTGGAGAACATGGTCTTATTCATTTCTCAAAAGTGCAAATTCCAGCATCAAGTAGTCACAGATCCAACTGGTCTGGGATTTTATGTATGTATGATCGACATTGCTTCTCCACCCCCTGAAGGAAGGTTTGTGGTACAGGTTTACCAGGGCTCTCCTCGTTTGTAACTCAATTTGAAATTACTACTGTGGTCTGTGGACTGGTGGCCTCTGTCTCTGCTAAGGGGCGAGAGACGCTCCTAGTTTGCTTCTCTAAACTGAGGACTGGGACTCTGTCCTCTGTTCTCTCTCCATTAATCTTGCTGATTGAAGTCGAGCTGTCACTCGGGAAAAGTCAGTGCCAAAGAGAATGAAGGGTTCCACCACATGGCCAGCGCAATGGTTTCATTAATGAGGTTTTTGGCATAAAAGTTAGCTAGAAGAGATCGAAATAAAACACACAGACTCAGTTACCTTATTTCTATTGCCAGGTCCGAGATGGCTCTCCTCTCTGGTTCCCTCGTCTAACCGCCCAGCAGGGCAGCAAGGATTACTCATGGCTAGCAGGAGAGAGAGAGAGAGTAAACATGCCTGAAAGTAGCTTTTTATTGGGGAACAAGAGATTCAGGGGAGAATTCCATCCAATGAAGGTTTAGGGGGGACTGCACTCCTAGGTCAGGGTCAGTGATTGGGCCACCGGGGCCAGTAGTCAGTCACACCCCCACACAGACGGGTTCTCTCATCAGGAAATGGCTGGGAAAGTTCCAACACAGCCAGAAGCCTCAGACCCTTAATGGAAGCCGCCCAATCACGATTCAGAATGGCTTCCCACAAAGGGTAATTCTTTATATACATTTGTCAGTAGCTGCATGCTACTCATTTTCTTTTTCTGTTTAAAAATGCTGACTGCAAATGATTTGTGCCATGTCTCCTCCCTAAAGCCCTGTTACTTGTATAATGGTGTCATAAAAAGTACATTTATGTAGATATCTTGTCCCTGGTTCTTCAGAGTGACCTTGGGGCGACATCAGACTTGCACCTGGGATACTTGTCCTTTAGCCTGAGGTCAGGGTTGTGCATATGGCACCTTGCACTAATGACTTCCTCCCACTCCTGGGGAAAAATTTCAAAGGCCACAATATCCCCATGTGGACTGCATTCTTCATCATGTACATATGGTTAGAAACTACAGTCTTTTTTTCCTTTCAGAATATAAATTCCCTTAATCAATATAAAATGATACTAATCATAGGAACTTTTCCCAAAATGCAGGAAAGAACATACAGAAAAATAAAGGAAAATATCCAAATAAAAGTGAAGCTTATGAATATTTTAGTCTATTTTTTCTGCACATTTTTATATTTTCTCTTGAACATATTTTATGTATTACTTTGTATTCTGTTTTATTTTTCACCCAACTAAAAACATAAATATTTACCATATTAGTCCAAATTCTTCATAAACATCATCTAATGCCTGCAAAATATTTACTCCTTATGTGTGGCTTTGATTTCATTAGTGTCCTATTTTGCAAATTTGCATAGCACTGAATGTGCTTTTTGTAATATTGATAGAAGAACTAGCTGTGATGGCTGGCCTGATGGAGTGATCACCTGGGCCAGAGCTGGCCAGGTGTGGTCCAGTCTTTATCTCTGGGAATCTCGAAAGCATGGGAGGGAGGGTCTGTTATGGTCACCCACAGACTCAGGAGCACACAGAGGCTAACCAGACTCAGTCCTGCTAGAGTGCATTTCAGGGCTGCTGTGACCAGGGATGGGGTCCAGGACGTGCTCTGTGTCTGGATTAGCCCCTGGAGGGAGGAAGTAGAGTCAGCCCCCTTCTGCTCCGGTGCCAGCATCAGGACTCTTTATGGGCAGTGCACACTGGTGACTGCAGCTCAGTGCTGACCCGCTGGCCCCTGGGGACGAGGGCCTAAGTCCCCCTGACCTCCCTGCTGCCACCTGTGGTCCTGTGGTGCCCATTATCACCTTCCCTGAGTGCTTCCTCTTCATCTTCACCTCTGGCTGCCCCAGGGCCACTGGTTGCTCTGCATCTATTCTGAGCCCTTTGAGGGTCTGTTGAAGGGAGTTCTTGGCTGGTGGTGTGTTTAGTTCAACTCTCTGGATTTCTTGATCCTGGCACAACAATCCTGAGAGCAGCTCTGTCTTATTAATCCTTTGCCACCTGCCAATGGCTCTGCTATGCTCTTCACCCTTCCTCCTTGATCCCACACCATCAAGGGCTCTGTGTTCCCCTGCTCCTCCAGGGAACTGAGGCTTGGAGATGTGAAGTAAGAAGCTGTTGGTTACACAGCCAGCAAGGGGCAGAGCTGGGTTCCAGCCCAGGTCGACCTGAACCCACAGCCAGGATCCTGGATCCTCTGTTACGTTGTTTGTTTATCTACGTCCATGTTCACTTGGCTTTTTCTGGGGCAGTTTGAAGTTCTGGATTCTTAGTATTTAAGCTATTGCCTGTTTCTGTGGGGTTGATAGCTCCACTTTAAATTTATATTTCAGTTGAAACCGATTTTGCACTCTGAGCTTTCATAAGAAACACAGAAGAGCAAGAAAGTAAAGGGTGTGCAGAGAGTGCGCACTGGGAGAGGGGGGACTGCGGCCAGAAGCATGGGCTCGGGTATTGGATGGCTGCCGACGCTCCTCTCAGTGCTGCCTCTCACTGGTTTTGTGACCACCGGTAATTTATTTAGAACCGTCAGCTCTTACTCTTTGTCCAATAGGGACAATCTATTCACAAGACAGAAATGGAAGGTAGAGAAAACCATGGGTGGAGACCCTGAGCCCCATGTCCGTGTGGGTGAGTGGCTGGGCACACAGATGGACGGATAGCTGCAGACCAGCCTTTTACTACCCGAAGGTGTTTCCACTACGTGGGGTCCAGGGGGTTCCCAGAAGTGAATGGTCAGGAGATGCAAAGGAATGAAAGGTGCGCTCTGGGGACACAAGAATTCAGGAGGGGAAACTAGGGAGGACGCACAAACACGTCTACTGCACAAAGCCATTCGCTGTGTGAGCAGAGATGCCAGGGCCCGTGGGTGGGTGGCCCAGGACATCTCACTCTGAAATGTGCATCCACGCAGGGAAACTTGTCTTGCAGGTTTCAGGGACTCACCAACGCGGGGAGACTGTGGCATCTCCTGCTGACCTGATCTAAGGACCTAGATCCAAGCTCCAGAATTCCTACAGAATTCCAGCCACTGACTCTTTTATAGCTTTAAAAAGTCATCATCCCACTCCTCACACTGACACAAGACCCACAGGGAAAGACGGTCCTATGGGCCAACATCTGCCCAGCATTTGAAAAAGGCCTACTACATGGTTGACACCCAAGAATATATATCAAGTGGACTGTTGAAAAGTAGGTGACTGAGCTTGGTCTGAGTTCTCTGAGAATATGGGGGAGCTGGGCCAAGGATAAACACCATGTCCTGACTTGGACGAAGCTGGGAACATTCATGAACCTGATAATTGAACTTTTCTTTAAAGAGCCCAAACTTGCAATGTCTCTGACTCCCTTCCTCAAATGTCCCCTCTCTTGTCTTCCTTCATGTGGTGTTCAGCAATCATCACTTCCTGGCCACGCTGAATCTAGAACTCCCGTGTCCTCAGAATGTGGCTATCTTAGAGGGGCTCCCCCAAAGCAGGGCAAGGACTGGGGTGCAGGTGATTGATCTGGGAGAAGGACAGACCTGTCAGATAGCAAACTTGTGGAACAAGGTGAGAAGGGGAGGCAGAACCAACCGCCAGCCACCTCAGACCTGGTGCTTAGACCCACTGGGAAGCAGACATCAGGACACTGAGCCCTTGAGGCTCAGAGGCTGGGGACAGTGACTCCCTTTCATGGCTCTCCTGGGCATTTGGTTCCCAGCAAGCCCAGCCAGCCACACAGACAGAGAAACTGTGAGTTGGCAGCTCTCAGGTGAAGCTGTAGAGGTGGCAGGTGCTGGGGGTTGTCGGGGCCCTGAGAGGGTGGACACTGGACAGCTGAGCAGGGGCGGCAGCACTGTCCATGGTTCTCGGACTTTGAAATTAGATTTTGGTTCCTGGTCCAGGGCAGGCAGCTCACAATTGCTCCCTTCCCTTCACAGAGCAAAGCCCTCGAACATACCTCAGAGAGCTGGAGAGGGCAGGTCACCCTGGAATTCTCTGAAGGACACCTGCTTCTGTAATCTGACCCAAGATAACCATAACCAGTGAATACAGCTTTACTCACAATTCATGTGAGGCCATGTTATACATCTCATTCTTTATAGAATGAGAAACCAAGACCCAGACTACCCGAAGATGGAACTAATTTTAAAAGCAACAGAAAAGTTGTGTTCTGTCCATCAGGACACATGAGAAAGTAATTATAGCCACAGAGCTGTCCTGATTGTGTAATAACTACTAATCCCACCAGTAAAAGTAAAAGGTCACATAAAATATTGTAATGATTTGTTTGGTTCCCATTCTCCCTCTCTCTCCCTCTCTCTCTTGGGCCTTCTCTCTTTCTCTGTGTTCCTCTCTGCACTAAATTGCACACCCTGTCCTGCTGTTGACCTGGCTTGCAGCAGGTGGTTGGTGATGCATGGCTGGTCGTGGACTCCTGAGCTGGTTGATTCCTGTCCCTTAGGAATGGGATCCATTTTGTTAATTGGTGTGTTTGTGAGCGTTTAGGTTCTCCTCCTGGGGTACACACGTTGTTCTTTGTTGGGCTACAATGGTAAACAATGGGTGCCCTGAGATTTCTGGACCCCCATGTTTATATATCCCAGTAGTGCCAAGTGTTCCTGGTCCTGAGAAGGGCACTGTGCTTAGCAACTCTGTGGGGAGGAAGAGCAGCTGGGGAACCCCAAATCCCCAGGCCCTTTCAATTGCCAAACACATTTCCTTTCTTTTCCTGCTGTGACCCATTCTGGCAAATCCTCAGAGACTCAGAAATTGTGGGGCCCTGCTATATGAATCCTTGGGATTGATAAATGTTACAGCTGGGATGAGTAACCATGGGTCTCTGTAATCCCATGATTTCTGCCAACTACCCAGACCTCCAACTAATCCAGTGCTCTGAGTGTAGACTAAACATAATAGGCAGGAGGATTTGAGCTCTAATCTGTTGCAAAAAAAGGTCCTACTTTCTGGCTACGTGGGCTAGAACACTGGAAGAAGCATTTTCTCATTGGTATGGCTAGGGGCACAGAGTGAAAAAGGAGGGAGAGTCTCAGAGAGTTGGGGCTGGCCCCTAAATCACCTTGTTCCTTCCAAGTATTCCTATTCCATCTGCTCAGGACGTCCACTTTCCTTGATAGCCATGGATTTTAGAAGTTGATGTAATGGGGTGAATTGAGCCACTGCAGTGGCTTGGGGCATGGTGACAGGAGACTCCAAGTGGCCCAAACTCCAGGTGCTGTTCTATGTGACTTCCAGAGTTACTGATGGACATTTTTGCACCTCTTGTGGACAGACGAGTACCTTGGGCCATGCCCGTGTCTGCAATATGTGGCCCATTGTTAAAGCTGCAAGAAGGACTGGGAATGCTCATATCCTGATGGTTAAATATCATGCCCTTCAAGCTTAACCACCGAGGGCTTGTGGACCATGTTCTCAAAGGCAGCAGATAGCATTTTAACCAGTAGCTCTGTTGTTCCATAGAATGAAGACTCCCAAATCCACATCCCCAGATTGGAAGCCTCCTTTGTGATTCCATATGCAATAACTTCCTTCCTTCTTTTCCTTCCTTCCTTCTTTTGTTTTTGCTGAGGTCTATTATTTACAACTTTTCCCTTTCCTTAATTTATGAATTAGAGGTTTGGGTTGTAATTGAAAGATATTTATGACTGTAAAGAGCTAGTACATTAAGAGGGAATAGACAACTTCCACTTGAGAGTGCTAGAGTAGATGTACTTCCTTATTCCTCTTAGTTAGAAAAGTGAATATAGAAAAACACAAAGAGAAGAAAACAGAAGATAAAGGAGACCATCTAGGGACTGGGAGACCCAAGGAATAGCATGAGCTGAGTTCACATGGATTTCTCTCTGCCTTCTGTATGCTGAACTGGGTGCTGGAGAGACTGGCTGCATGAAAACACCATCAGACACAAAGAAAGAGAACTCTCCCATAGCCTGATCCATCCCTCCAAAGGACAGGAAGGGGAGGCTTAACAAGTCAAAACTTTTCAACTCTGGTCACTATACAGAAAACTGTGGCCCTACCAGCAAAATCTGAGTGGAAAGCCTTGACTTGTACTCTCACCAGTCCATGATGAAGTAGTCCAATTGTGTTGTCCACGGGTAAGTCAGAGGGAAGCTGGGGCTGTCATCTTACTTAGTGGTAAGAAGACCCTCCAATCCCACAGTGTCGATGGAGACCATCTGGGTGTCTGCACTTTCCCCCTGCCTGGAGGTAACAAGGCACTTTCCCTTCCCAGTGAGTTGGTGCCAGACACAGCTGGTGGG
The DNA here is from genome assembly GCF_052094955.1 of Ictidomys tridecemlineatus. Lineage (NCBI taxonomy): Eukaryota > Metazoa > Chordata > Mammalia > Rodentia > Sciuridae > Ictidomys > Ictidomys tridecemlineatus. Next base: position 268,953 of record NW_027522203.1, on the reverse strand, counting down.
GTGAGAGCAATATACCCCTGCTCAGAAATGACAACACCATCCCACAGCACAGCAACACTGGGGGCTTGTGAAGCTATTAGAGGCACCTCTGCACCTCAGTTGAGGGAGTTCCTAGTGGAAGTTCAGTGGGTAGCTTGAACCCTGCCCAGTGATGAGCTTGCAGTGAGAAAGCTGGACTTCCTCCTCCATCAGGTAGAAATGGGCTGTGCCTCTCATCTCCCACAAGAGTGGTACCAATGCAACCAACAGAAATAGAGGAATTAAGCAATGTCTTCAGCACAATAACAAACATGTCAAAGTTTCAGTTGAAAATCACGTGTCACATCAGAATCAGGAAAGTCTCCACTTGAATGAGAAGAGGCAAATACCAATGGCAAGATGGCAAAGATGTGAGAATTCTCTGACCAGGATCTTAAAGTTGGCATCATGAAAACACTTCAGAGACCAATTATGAATGTGCTTAAAACAAGCAAAAGGTGGAAGATATAAAGAACCAAATAAACTTTAGGATCAAAAAATTTAAAAAAAAATTGGCAGAAATAAAGTAAGAGATGCATTCAGTAGCAGAATAGAGGGGACAGAGAAAGAATCATTGAAACTGAGGCTAGAATAGTAAAAATGACCCAATCTGAGCAGAGCTCAAAGAGGATAAAACAGACTGAAAAAAAAAAAAAAGATCCAGTTTCAGGAACCAGTAATAGAATATCTAACATTCCATGTCAGATAGAAATCAGAAAGAAGATGGCATTTTGAAAGCATTCAAATAAATAATGGCTGAAATTTCCCCAAATTTGGATAAACAAAACATAAAACTATAGACTCAAGAGGAAGAGAAAGCCCCAAGGAGGATAAAAATCAAATAAATGTACGACAAAATAACCATACTCAAATTTCTGAGAACTCAACAGAACGAACAGAAAGAAAAACTGGAAAAGGGTGAGAGAGAAAAAGCACTTTACCTCTGGGAAGGACCATTTGAATGGTGGCAGATTTCTCTTCAGAAGCCACTGAAGCCAGAAGAAAGTGGCACAGCATTTTTACTTCTGAAGAAAAGTAACTACCTAGTCAAAACTCTTTACCCAGAGAAAATAACCTTCATGGTCGAAGGGAAAGTCCAGAAGTTCTCAGATAAGGACAATGAGATGCATTCTTCACCAGTGGAACTATCCTGAGATAAGAGCTAAAGGAAGTTCTCTAAGCAGAAAAGAAATGGCAAAAGAAGGAATCTTGCAGAACCAGAGGGGGAAAAAGACGAACACAATGGGTAAAATTATAGACAGACACAGTGCACGTCCCTTCTCTTGAGCTTTCTAAATTACATTTGAATATTGAAGCAAAAATTACTGCACAGTCTAATGTGGTTCTCAAGGTATACAGAGGAAGTATGCTAGACAATGAGTAGAGGGATGTAAGAATTCTATATTCCATTCAAAACAGTAAAATATGGCAAAATATACTGTAGTGTGTGTGTGTGTGTCTATACCTACTTGTATAGATAGAGGCACACAAAATAACTAAAATTATATACTTTCAAAAAACACTATAGATAAAAGGAAATTGTAAAAAAAAAGTCTATAGGAAAGAAAAACATGTAAACAGAATTTAAAACTAGAAAGAATAGAGAGAAAACAATAAAATAAGGTAAAATGGCAGATATAAGCACCAATGTTAACAATTACATTAAATGTAAATGGTCTAAATACATCAATTCAAAGGAGAATTTGGTGTAGTAGACTTTAAAAAAAAACTGATTCTGTGCTATTTAAAACAAACTCACTTTAACTATAGTTTATCTAACTTTCACATTAAAGGAAGGTAGAAGGTAATAGTTTTTATTTAAATAATAATGACCACCAGTGGGTGAGTAGATGAATGCTTCGTGGAGTACCTTCATAATTAAACACTGCTCGGACTGTCTACACACCCAACAATGTGGATGCATCTCAAAGTTACTATGCTGAGTGAAAGAAGCTAGAAAAAAAGGAAAACCTCCAATACATTTTTATTTATATTAGTTTATAGAAAGCTCAGTGTGCACCTCTAGAGAACATATCTGTGCTTCCTTAGGGACAGATATGGAGGAATAGATGGATCATGAGCAGTCATGAGGAATGGTGAAGGATGAGATAATTTTGATGCTGTTATGGATGTATATGCATATCACATTTTATCAAACCATACACTTTAGTGAGTGAAATATATGCAGCTTATTGCCTATCAACTGTCTCTTAATAGCTTCTTTTAAACTTAGTGGGTATAAGATATGAATATATACAGATTCCAGAGGGTGAAATGGTCTTGAGATTAGATACTTCTAACCTGTGCAGGCTAGATACATCTACTTCAGTTTCACTACATTAAAAAGTAAAACCTGAAATTCAGTCTGTATATAGTTACAAGTTATGGGTATTTTTAACTATTCTTGAACGGTCTTTTTGAGTACTAAGGTAAGGCAGAATTCTCCTGTTTGCTAGTTTGTTTAAATTTAACTCTCTCTCCTTTTATTCATTTGTTTTTCTGTTAGATGAGAATACTTATTTTTCTACTTCTTATCTGGTTTAATACCATCTCTGTGAAATCTGGTGAAGAGCTTAGAAGCACCTGGTGCACCTTGGGACCTAGAACTCTCTGGGGCCCTATCCTTGGTGCCATCTGGCACCCACATGGCAGATGCGAACCAGGTTCTGATTTACACATTTCACCCATCCTTCTTTTTGGGCAGGCATTACTTAAAATAAGAGGAACAAAATGACAGATAACAGAAGGATGAGTCTTTCAGGATGCTTTGGGAATCACTAAATGAATAAAAGTATATATTCAGGAATAAGTCGCATCTCATGACATGTTGGTTTGAAGTATGTTTAAAAGCAAATGGAAATTAAGGAGTTCCCCACAACCTGTGAGGAAAGCCAGCTGAACATCTAGATAGAAACACACATGTGTGCACTTGTACAGATAGGCATGCAGATGGTCCATGTTTTCTGTTGGGCAAGTCCATCCGACATGCATGTCCATGTTGGAGGGAGGGGACAGAGGCAGGGACAGACACTGGGGGCAAGAACCCAGAGAAACTCCACAAGACTACTTTGGACCCCTCTATTATTATTTCTTCATTTTTCGTTTTGTGTCCTTGGCCCACATATTGATGACCAATGAATGAACATCATGGTGAATTTTATTTTTAATAATTTTGCAAGAATGATGTTTGTGTGATGGGTTCTTGGAATATCCCACTTACCAATGGTGTTTTCTAAAGAATAGTCAAATAGTGTATCCTCTGGCAGAAATAGTTTTAAAGGAAAATAATTTGGAAAATAAAGGAGACCAGAATTTTTTTATATGTGTACATACAACATGTTACATGCAACATGTAGCACAACCCCTCAGCCCTATTGCCTGATTGAGAGGTTTCTGTAATTTTCAAAAAGTTTACACAAATAACTTAGGAGATAAACTGTGAAAACAACGTGTACAATAAAAATCTGGCAATTGTGAAATGCCAAAGGCTAAAGTTTATTACACGGTTTTTGATGATTTGGTCTGTGAGTTATAGAATACTCCAAGATTTCATTTCAAGGCTCAAGTATTTGCCCAGCCACCTGGGGCAGTGTTTATAGGAAAGTTTGTAGCAGACGAGCAAACAAAATAAGGAGTTCAATAATTTTATAGCTCAGACTCTCATTGACCAGTGGGCTGCTGCTTACCATGTCACTGCAGTAGAGGAGTTAAATGGGGACCTCACAGGAAGGGGATGGTCAGTGTAACTGTCCTCTAGAACACTACAGGCTGTGACCTCCCCACTGCCGGCTCCTGGGAGCCCTTGCATACCACATCCCAAGAGGTGCTCCCTTTCTTTCTGTTTTTCCTTTTTCCGGGGAGAGGTCATGGTAGGGATAAGTGGCATTAGGATCAGGGAAACATCAGCTCATTAGTTAATGAACTGTTATTGGTCCCACTGAATCTCTTTAGGTCTTTTGCTCATCTGTGGTTCATCATAAATCTTAGTGAAGATCTGTGTGAGAGCTCCTGCCTACTTTGTGCTGTGTAATTCCGGAGTTCTTCTTGCTGCTGCATTATTAATGAGACAGGACCCTCTTCCAAGGCTCAGAAGGCGAGCTCCCTGGGCAGCGTTTTTCTAGAGACGATTTCATCATGCAGTTCTCTGGAGGGAAGGGATCAGAGGAAGGTGGTGGTGTGCCAGATGCCAGGCCAGGCTCTTTCTGGACTCCTCAGGCAGCAGCACCTGCATAGGCACTGTGCTGGCCATGAAGCAGCAGGGCGGGCATCGCCTCCTGGAGTGTTGAACAAGCTGCAAGTTGCTTTTGTGGCAAGAATGAGATCCGATCCAATGTTTAAAAATATTAAATGCCAGGAAAGGCACTGAGATGGGGCAGGTAGAATAGAACAGAATAGAAAGTATAGATAAGAACCAATGGAGTAGAACAGAATGCTTCCGAGCCTGCTGCAGGCGATGAGAGGAATGTAGCTTTGTGGATTTCACTTGAATCATGTGTGCACACTCACATAAAATCTATTTCTCTGAATTCTGGTCAAAATATTTGAAATTCACCCCTCTAAAACTTATTCCACATATAGTTAGTATTTATATTGAAAAAGAGGAAAACCCATTCATTAGCATAGAGCCTTAAGACTCAGCATTAAATGACAATATTTATAGTACGTATTCACACAACAGTACACTAGGTCTCAGTGTGTCACACACCTTATACACCTCACTACTAGGAAGACACAGTGATTCTGTGGAGTAGGGACTGTTGCCATCCTCAGTTCATAACTGAGGGACCTGAAGCCCCAGGAACCTGGCCAGTAGTGGGAGGAGGATTCTGCTGCAGCCTCTGCCTCTGTCTCCTCTCAAACATACAGACATAAAGCTATCCACCCTGTGGTGTCACACTTGACCTCATGAAGATTGACAGTGATGCTGCTTTTGAAAGAAAGAACAGGGAATAGGAATTGCTTTCATTGTCCTCATCAACATAATTTTATTTGTTCCCTGGTTCCGTGGTTCCCCAGGTAAAGACAGTGGATCTCAGAGCAAGTGACTCAGTGCCTTCATGCTGCCAGCTAGCATGGTGGCTCTAGTGCATTGTGGCGGCTGCTGTCCTTGTCTTATTGCACCCCAATGTTCCTCGTGGTGAGAAGACTTGCTGAGAGCAGCCTGCGCCCTGCCACCATGGGTGACAACAGCAGACCAGGAACCAGCAGGCCAGCTGTGGAGCACCCAGCCTGCAGAAGGACCCGTGCTCCCAGGGCCGGCAGTCTTCAGGGCTGGGGGTCCACAGCGGCCAGAAGAGACCAGGTCCCCCTCATGGTGCTCAGTCTTAAGTGTGAAAAGTCTGATCAGGAATTGTAAATGGACCAGGGCTGCAATGGCAGGAAGTGGTTTTGTTCTAAAGGAAAGAGGCAGGAGGATGAGAGGAGGCTGAAGAGGGGACTTCCAGGCTGATGGAACCACCATGTGAGGCGCAGTCCAAGCAAGGTTTCTAGTTACTTCTGGGGCCCTCTTAAAGGAACAGAAGCCACCAATCTGTAAGACTCCACCTACTTTGGTCCCTTTTTTGGTGCCGTAGGTAAAATGATCACAGGCTGATAGGCAGGTATCCCTGGTCCCGGCTGTTTGCAGTGCATCCCGTGGACAGCCACCGTGAGGCCGTCCTGCAAACCCAGAGACAGGCAGCAGCGTCCAGGTCAGCCATGAGGAGTACAAGGCAGCTGAGATCCTGGGAACCACACTTGAGAGCTGCCCTGGAGCCTGCTGCCCACTAAGCCCCATGAGGTGACAGGTGGTGACAGGCCAGAGCCTCTCCCCAGCCATCAGCCAGTGGGGACTGAGGACGGCTAGGCAGAGGAGGAGCACAGGAGGAGCTGGCTCCAGACACGCTGGCAGATGCAGTCCTGGGCCTGGCTGACAGGGAGGAGACCCGGCCGAGACCGAGGCTTTGCTAACCTGACAACACTTGCTTCATGTTCTTTCTCCTCTGTGCAAATTTGCCCAGTTGGATGTTCTGCTTTCATCACCCTTTTATTTGGCATTTTCTTACTTTTGATAAATCAAGTCTTCTTTTTGGTATTTTGGTATTTTTTTGTTAGGTCTGGATATTTTCCGAAGTATTGTTGATTCTTTCCAGTGTGAGCACATGGAGTAGCTGAGGATCACTATCTGGCCAGGCAGACTGGGGAGCTAAATCCTCTGCAAAGTGGTCCATGATTCTCTTTTTTATTAAAGAATAAACAAATATGAAAAAAAAAACCCTCTGACCAAATTTCCTTTTAGACATGATTGACCTTGAAGGGCAGTGTCAAACTAATGCAAATAGTATTTATTCATCATTAATCAATGATAATATTATAAATCATCATATTTTAAATGATTATAATACAAGTTATTAGTATATGATATTTGATTATCATTAATAATATTTAACATTAAATGCTATCCAGTTATAATAATTAAATATCATCCATCCTCCTGGCCTCAGCAACTTAGCCAGGCCCTAAGCATCTTAGGGAGACTAGCCTCAAACTAAAAAATATGGGGCTTGTAGCTCATTGGGTAAGTGCTCCTGGGTTCAATCCCTGTTTTCTTTTCTTCTCTTTTTTTAAAGTTAAGCCAACAGAGAGAACAGCACAGTGGAAAATCTCAGCCCCGCTCTGGCCCAGTGGGAACATCAGCTCCCTGATGAGGGGGCTGCTCATTGCTGTGTGCCCACTCCCCAGAACAGTGCTCATCCAGCAAGAAATGAGAAAAAGAAACCGAGGAGTGTCCGGTGACATTGCCCGAGTGCCTGGCCAAAATCATACTTAATTCCAAAAGTTCCTTAGATTTTTAATTTCCATGAGTTAATCATCATTTTCCTGCCTAAGCCAATTGGAGCTGTTTTATACCCATCTAGAGTTCTTAATGCAAGCACAGGTTTTGTGGGTGGGGTTCATTGCAGAATCTTTTCTGAAATTCATGCACTTTGGACTACGTTAGCTGGCAAGGGCAGATGTGTCAGAACTACAGAGACAGCCTGGAGGTGAAGGTGTAATCAGTAAGGCCTCGCCTTCCTAGGGTGGCCGCCTCCCTTCTCTCTCAGAACCCCAGTGGGCCTGGCGGGTGCACCTGACACTCCCTGAGCTATGGTGAGTGTTTAGGTCTCAGGGCCACCTTGTCCCAGGGCTAATGGCTTTCGTCAGCCATGTTGCATGGTTTTGCACTCTTTATCTTTTTTTGTGACTCTTCCTGAGTCACTAACATGAGTGGGGTGCACTCCCCAAGTCTATGTGATGGCCTGTAAGACTATCAGCATGAATCCAGCCAAAATATATTTTAATAGGTGGAAACGAGAGTTAACATAAAAATAATGCCAAACTTGAAATAACAGAGTTTTATGTAGTCATTCGGAGTATTTTTTCCCACTAACCCAGGGTATCATTATGAAGCAGGCATCAGGACTTCATTCCTTTAGATGAGTAAGTAATATTCCATTGTATGTATGCCTAGGTGGTGTGCTGTTTTTGCAGGGGTTAGCAGGCAGGCATTTGAGTGGTTTTCACTTCGGGCTGTTAGGAATCGTGCTCCTGTGAACATGTGTGCACCAGTTTTGTGCAGACTTCTATTTTCCATCCTGCCCAGGCATTTTCCCAAGATAGCCCTGCAGGGTAGGGTGTGTTTCTCACTTTTTCCTGCCTCTAGGGTAGCCTACTTCATAAAGTTGTGGAAAGATCAAGTGAGTTAAATCTATAGGAAGAGTTTAGGACATTTTTTCCACAACAATCAACCTTGAATGGGTCCTTGCACCACGGCCTGCCTTTGCCGCCCTTCATGTTCTCCCAGTGACTTCCTATCAGCACAGACTGCGAGGGCTGCCCAGTGACCCCTTGAATCTCCAGCTGTCCCTTGTCTCCAGGTTACGGTGTTTCCCCTTGGCCTGATACTCTTTCTCCCTGCTCTGTCCTTGGCTGGACTTTCTAATCCTTTAAGAATCAGGCTAAATGTCTTCCTGATGGGCCGTGCCCCAAAACCCTTGGAACACGGTCTCCTCCTCCTGCTCGCTGGCAGGTTCCCAGTGGTCTCTGTGACACCCTGTAAGGTCCTCTCTCCTATCGATCCCCACCCACCCCACTGCAGAAGAGGCCCTGGGTTCCAGAACATAAGCCTCCATCACTGCTGCCTCCCTCATAAAGGAGGACATGTATCTGTGCTCAAGAAATATTTGTTGAATGCGTCAGTTAGTGGGACCTTGAAAATGTCATGTTGAGAAGAAGCCAGACATAGTTATAAAGGTTCTATTATTATATTTACATACAATCTTCAAATAACCACATCTGCAGAGACAGAGCACAGGTGGCAAGGCTTGGGGAGCAGGGCATGGGCTTGGCTGCTGATGGGCACAGGGTTTGGGGGGAGCTATGAAAACCATCTGTCATGAGTACTGCTCATTGTACATTCTGTGCCTGCTAAACACCACTGACATGTGCACCTTAAAAGGGAAGACTTAGAGAATGATATTTCCATGTAGTTGATGCTACAGGAAAAACAGAACATGCCTAAAGTCTCAGAGGCAGAGCAATAGCTCTGGAGCAGGCCATCCAGCTGGTCTGTGCTCTTTGTCACTTCACAGTGCACCATTAATCCCTTATTCTGTGAGTAAAGAGGTGTGGCCTTTGTTTGAAGATCAAAGCAGCTGTGATGCATGGGGGTTTTCCAAGTTAGTTTAAACCATGGAGCTGGTTGGAGACCTACAGAGGGCAGTCACTGAGCTGATTTTATAGTTTCTTGAATGAATAAACATGATAAAAATGAATCATAAGGATGGGTTAACAGGACCACATTTCAAAATGCATGTGTGTGTATGTTTTCATGTACCTGCCGTTGTTACATGCTTCATGCCTGATAGTCTTGAAGGTACATGGCTTGCGTTTGAGACAGGATATGCAAATGTTTGGTGAGGATAAGTAGCCTGGATGCACCTGGATGAAGAAGGGCAGTAGGATGGGAGGAGACAGGAATTTTTCCCTTAGTGACTTCTCTTCCTTTAGTGACTCTCTGATGCTGGACAAATCAACTCTCCACAGCCTCTTCTCAAAACTGGGATGCTAGCAGTTTCTAGTTACACCTAGTTTCCCAAAGCTTAGTGGCCAAGAATGAACCTCTGCTCTCCACCTTGGTTCTTGGCTGCCTGGGCTCAGCTTCCCAGATTCTCAGATATTTCTCAGTCAGCTGAAGTTGAATGGTGGCTGAGACTGCCACTGTCACAAGGACTGACAGGGGGACATTCACTGTGTCTCCCAGACATGGCTGGTGATGGGGACCAGGTACTACATATGCTTAGTTTCCTAGATTTAAAATCATACACTATTTGATTTGGAGAAAATTAACTTCTTGTAGCCTCATTTGGTGAAATGAGTAGTCAAAGTAATGGGTTAATCAGTAGCAAGGGTAATAAGAGCAGCATGTCCTAGGTTTTTTGGGAGTGTAAGGGGATGAGCTGTGTTCTGTTGGTGAGCCCGACCACGCTGAGCATGCCATACGGTTAGCTGTTCCTGTATATACTATGATGACAGATGACAGATGCACTCCTAGTGCTCCACTTGGGAGCTGAGACAGAGGCTTTGATGTGTGGTATGCAGGAGGCTCTGTGGAGGCCCAGCGTGGGACACATTACCTTTACTCTTCTGTTGTCATAAGGGCAGATTAAAAGAGAAGACCTAGCTGAGAAGCAAGCATGGGCTGGAATTTTATTGAATATGCACCAATTCTGGGCATATCCCCGAGTCCATCTATTCAAGGCAGAGTAAAAGGAGCAGCGGATTTCTCCTTCTTTGCACATCTCTGACCTTGAGAAGTCCCTTTTGAAGGCTGCATGTCTCTTCTCTCCTTGAAGCATTTAAATGTGTCTCCTTTATATCAATAATAAGTGCATTAATGGAGGTAGTCAGGGCAGGCAGGGGCCAGCTGAATGAAACATGTCCTGGCCTTCTCAAAGGGCTACCACTCTATAAAAACACAGTGTAATTTCTTGAATGTCAAGTAGATTAATATGTCAGACCTGGGAACATTTGCCTTGTAACATTGTCGCATTTAGATAATTGAATATTGCAATAGCTCAGCATCTTGCTTAAAGTTAAAATATCAGGATTTACATCATTCGTAGCCACAGAACCATTTTTTTCCCCAGCAGATTTAAAATCCTCACAATAAAGAGAAGGTCTCATCTGGCTCTTGTACACAGATTTCTTGAAGCATACCAGTTCCTGGTAACAGATGTATTTAGCCAGAATACATTACCAAGCAAAGATGAATAGTTATTTAATGGAGCTTGAAATCATTTCAATCTGTAAAGCTCAGTGTGGATCACCAGTTCCACCCCCGTGGCCCTGTCAGTGCTGATACCTAAAACCTGGCTTCAGAGACGTCTCAGGATTGAAGGGGCCAGGTCTGGGTGATTCTTATGTTTTTAAAAGGAAGAGGAAATGCATTTTTCTGCACAATATTCTGATATTTTAAAGTTAATGATGCACCCTGTTGCAGATTTGGCCCTGGGCTGCCATTGTGCCAAGGACAAATAATGGCTTCATGTGTATCTCCAAAGTTGACATTGGGTTAAAAGGGGAGAGACCCTTCCCTGGTCCCCCATAGCACCTCCAGACCCTGGTGGAAGCTAAATTTATTAAACTAATAAATTTGACAAATTAAAAAGACAAATCAATGGCATTGTTAGCCAAGAAATGTTTATTGGAGGTAAGAAATGAAAGGCACCATTTGTTTATAGCATGGGTCATTTACAGTTTTTTGGAATCTTTTGACTTCTTAGGAAATAAAACGAGACAAGCAGGTGTGGTTTTCAGGAGGGATATCATCAAAAGAAGGACAGCACAGCTTTCAAAAGTCACACCAGTTGAGAAAGCACCATTTTGGAGGGCGCTGTCAATCTTTGCAATTTCAAGGTTAGAGAGAAGGGACCCAATGGGGCTTATTTTGGTTTCCATTAACTAAGATATTTACTAAGTTGATTTCAAAAAGCTCCTTTAGTTTATTCCCCAGGATGAGCACAGCATGAATTGAAATCTGCACAGAAATCATGTTGAAGGGACAACCAGAAAGTCAGACATCCTACATCCACTGGAAGAGGAGGCCGTGGGGGGTGCGAGGAAGCAGGAACGCTCAGGCATGGGATGCGAGTGACCATCTGTCTGGAATGAGTTCCCAGAGGGGTTCTGGGGGTTGGCTGGCCTCTCTCCCTTGCCAGCCCCCTCCCCTCCATCTTTCGGGAAAATCCATGTTCTGACATCTGACCACTTATTGCCAGCTGCCTGGTCTGGAGCTAGACGCCTCCCCAAGTGTCCAGTGGGGGTCACTGTACCACCCTGAACTGTGCTTGTGAGCTTGGGGACAGCAGGTGGGTCCTGCCCAGGTGGGAACCAGAAGCCCTGGGTGATTGTTAGGTGCAAGGCAGGGAAATGGGAGGTGCAGGTCGGTTCCTCATATTCCCACTTGAGGAACATCGTGATTTTTGATATATGTACATGCCTCATAATATTGACCTATTTTTCTTTCTTTTTTAAAATGATATCTTGATAAAGATATTTTAAAAGGCAGCTTGTTATTATTACTGGAAAAGGAAAAAGATTATCAGTTTCCAAAACAGAAAAAAATATAAATGTGATGGAAATTTCCAGTGTTGTCAAATTTAAAACAGCAAAGTAGCCCTGCCATATGTGTTTAGAGAAATGCCCACCTGAAACCAAGCCTCTCCAGAGGAGCAGAGCCGTGGGCATCACTTGCTTGTGGGTAGCAGGAGGAGGGGTCCTGCTGGGTGAGGCTGGGCATAAAGAGTCCTGTCTCCAGGATGGAGGCAGATCATCCCTGCTTGAGTTAGGGACAGCGGTGACAGTGAGTAGAGATGATAAAACTGTCCTGCCTTTGACCTCGTTTCATGCTTGGCTGTCTTGTGAAGTGACAGAGACAGAAGCTGGGAAAAAACGAGGGTCCGATGGCTCCTAGGAGGAGGGAAACAGAGGTGTTGTATTCCTTGGCTGCGGCCACCCTGGAGCACAGGCCAAGTGGGAAGGGAGCCTGTGGGGTTTCCCAGCCCTCTCCTACCTGCCCCACTTGCAAGGAGGCATCTGGGAGGAGTCTTCCTCATCTTCTCCCATGCCCAGCCCCTTCCTCTACCCTGGGAAACTGGGCACCGCTTTGTGCAACTCCAGAGTGGAGTTGGTGGCAGCAGGACTCCCCCAGAGAAGTCACCAGGCCCCAGTGAGAGGAGCAACTGTTTGGGGACTTGGCTGAGTTCCCTGTGGAGCCAGAAGGCTGCATGTCACCCACAGGCATAAAGCCAGAGCAGAGTGTGGAGGGGGGTCTGCACTGCTGGGCTCCTCCTACCAGCAAGACCCATCACTGGACAGGACACACTACCCCGGGGCCCCAGGGGGTATGCTAGTTGGGAGAGGAGGCCCCTCCTCTTCTCTGCACTTGGCCTAGCTTGGGATGGACATGTCCACAGTCTCTGCTCCCACAAGGTCCTCAGGGAGAGGGAGAACAAAAAAAACTTTGAATGGTGGTATATGGGGGTTGAAAAGAAAGTGACCACAACACTCAGAGCGACCAAGAGATCTTTATTGCAGCAGTGCAACAGAGGAGAATGGAGAGAAAGAGAAGAAGAGAGAGGAGAGGAGAGGAGAGGAGAGGAGAGGAGAGGAGAGGAGAGGAGAGAGAAAGAGAAGAAGAAAGAAGATAGATGGAGAGGGAGAGAGAGCGAGAGCGAGAGAGAGAGAGAGAAAGAGAGAGAGCGAGAGCGAGAGCGAGCGAGCGCACCCAAGAGAGACAGCAAGAGAGAGAGAGAGAGCAAGAGAAAGGGGCCCTGCAGGAGGGAGTTTTTATAGCCCAAATCTAATGGGGTCTCTGGGTCTGCAATTTGCCTTGTTGGCACAAGGCGGGTTAAGTGCTCAGCTTTGAGCGGGGGCTTGGGCATTTGGGCTTGCAGCAAACAGATGATAAAGAAGCAGACAGAGGGTTTGAGAAGCCAGGTCATCCTGCAGCATGTTTGGCATGCCCTGCAGACAACTTACTCAGCCTGTCCTGCACCTAACAGGGGTATGTTTATTTTAAGTGTCTTAAAATTATTTTCAATCTATTAAAACTTTTTCTTTCATGGATTTCAGCTTAGGATGGAGAGAAATTTAAGATTCAATTAATTGAATTAAAAAAAAAATGTAAGCTACAGACGCAATTAGAAAACAAGAGTCTCAATTCTCTCTGTTGAAAGAAGAGGAAGAGAATAGTCCCTGATTTTCTTAAAGCATTTACTTTACAGGATTCATAATTTTAGTTCTTTTTTTAAATCTGTCTCTTTGATTATATGCAAATGGTAAAAATCTAAATAAGGGTCTGGGTAGCTTTGTGACTGAGGAATGTTCATTCAAGGATGCTGGGACCCTGTCTTTGACATGTTGTCATCTAAGATCAGTGGGCGGGGGACCTTCTGCAGGCTCCTCACTCTGAGTCCTGTCATAAGATAGGAGAAGGTATTTAGCAAACAAGTGACCCCCCATTGCCAGGTGCCTCTGGAGTGGACAATTTAGGCCCTCTGGGCCACCAAGGCCTCCACTGGCCGACTGCTATTACTCATCTCAAGAATATTACGTTTTATCTACTTGGGTGAGATTTCTCGAGGTTTCACAGTCTCTTAGCAGATTGCCTACGTTGTGTGTTACATTTTGGTTTAATCTTACTCAAGACTGAAATCAGTAATAAGGCTGTTTTCTTTCTCTACTCCTTGGTGAGAGTTTGCAGGTTGGCAAGAGATCTTGTTTTAATTCTATTTCCTCAAAGCTGGTAACACAAGGCTCCCAGGGGGACCCTGGAGGTGAGTGGCAGGTGATCAGTGTTTGGGAAACACAGAGCTAGAGCGATTCTTTGTATCCCAGTGAGACTCTGAACGCTGGGGCAGCTGGTGACTTACCACACAGCCTGTGGCACCTTGGTCAGGAGCTGACAGTGGGAGGTGTCTTACCACGCATTTCCTCACCCTGCAGGTCCCGCCATCCTCTCTGTAGGAGCTAAGGATGCTGCCGCGTGTCCACTGTCTTTTCCTGCCTCCTGGAACCCAAGGAGAAATCCAGGTGTCCATCAGAAGCCTACAGAAGCCTACCCCTCACCAACTTCCCCTAGAGAATCGGTGGGAACAGTGATCAATGGTGCTGTGGCCTTTGCTTCCCAGACATGTTAAGGAACGACTTTGTCTCAGAACGTTGAGGTCCCCTCACCCAAGGGCCACTCAGCTCTGACCAATGCACAGGCAGGGCTTCCTGTGCTCCAGGCAGCAGTGACCTTCACCTCCTCACTTTGTCCCCCATTGACCCCCAGGAAACCTGTGGAGGGTGCTCTCTTCACAGTGAGGCCCAAGTGGGCATAGACTCCTGGGTCAGGCGCATACAGGCAGCTCTCTGTAATGGTCTCACCAGGGAACAAGACCCTCCTCTCCACAGAGCAATCACACCATTAGAGAAACAGCAGTGCAGAGTGGCCACGCGGAGGCCCCATCAGGAAATGACAGGAAGTGCCTCATCATCACACTACATGTCCTAATGTAGACCCAATTTTTCTATAAAATTTCTAAAAAGGGATGGGATGGCTAAAGGTCGGGATCGATGGCAGGGCAGAATGGGAAAGCACTTAGGCACGCTGCTCCTGGGGACATCGATCTGTACCCAGCTCAAGCGAGTTTTTCTCAGCAGACATTTACATTTAGATTCTCTCAACCTTTGGTGCAAAACCCCTTCTGCTCCCAGACCCTCTGCTCCTTTTAACCCTACAGGTACCAACAGGTAAGATCTCAACCTCTAAGGCCAAGGCAAAACAGACATGAGGGCTTCTTAGTCATTTCAGTGTTTCATTGCAGAAGAACATTAAGTCAGTGACTTGGTCATCTGGAGGCTTCTCTTGAATTTCCCAAATGAGAGCTCTCCTATTAGGACCAACTGAACATTTCCTGTTCTCTGCATTCACTTGGAAAGCAGGCAATATTGTCCACGCCCAGGAGATCAGTGTTTAAGGTCCGGGAATTCCCATATTTCAGAATTTCAGAATATTCCCATATTCTGAAAGCTCACATCCTTTTGTAAATGAACTTGCTCATATTTCATAAACAGTATTTCCTTACTTGGCCTTAATAATGTGGTTGTATTTACATCCACTTAAGGGATGACAAAGAAAAGGTTAAAATACTTCTGGATTTGTTAATTCTAAATCAATATCATATAGAAAAAGGCAATTCTCAGAAGAAGAGTTAAAAATCATTAATAAGCACATAAAAAATCATTTATCATTGACCCAAAAATCAATTAAACTAAATAGGAGAATAATGAAAAGTTTTTGCTGTCCATCATGGCTGGTTAGTTAGCCCGGGATGAGTCTAGGTAATTTGTCCTCCCACTGAAGAAAGAAAGAATGAAGCAGGAAACAGACAGACGTGTTGATGAAGAATTCCAGAGAAATTAGCTGGAATGCTGGAGCCGGGGAGGCGCAGGGAGAAAGGAGTGGGGTTCAGGGAAGGTCTCAGGGGAGCTGGCTGGCCCCTCTCGCTGCATTCTGGGTCTCCCAAGGTGGCGCCTTAGGAGTGGAGGTGACCCAGAGTGGATGGCTGTCCCAGAGACTGTGTCCTCCTTGGAAATCACCTGCCAACACCTCCACAGGTGCCTGGCGGAGGTGCAAATGGGATTCATTCCTGAAAGAAGATAATGTTCTTCTAGCACTTTACTAACACTCAAGCAGAGACACAGCCTGCACAATAAAAAGATACGTAGCTCACGAGGAAACAAATCACTGTAGCTGAAAACCAGCCAACCCGGACTGGAGAGAAATAACTGCAGTCAAGCATGCCTCCCCCACAGGCATTTCCAGACACCAACTTTAACCCAACTAAGAGCTTATGTTCAGTGAGACAAGAGGAAGAATTGGGAGTTGGAGACA
The DNA here is from genome assembly GCF_052094955.1 of Ictidomys tridecemlineatus. Taxonomy (NCBI): domain Eukaryota; kingdom Metazoa; phylum Chordata; class Mammalia; order Rodentia; family Sciuridae; genus Ictidomys; species Ictidomys tridecemlineatus. The sequence goes on along the minus strand of NW_027522203.1, from coordinate 252,974 downwards.
TGGAAACTATGCAAAAGAAACAAATGGCAATTTCAGAATTAAAAACAAAAAGCACATTCAAAACTCAGTAGATTGGATTAAAGGCAGATTAAATCATTGAAGATAAAATTAGTGGACTAGAAGACGCAAGAGTGAAAAAATCCAGACTAAAGCCCCAAGAGACAGCAGCATTGCAAACACAGGAGGTGAAGTGGAAACCAGAAAGGAGACAGCCCAACGTTCGAGGGCTTATATTTCAAGGAGTGGGGGGGAAATTAATTGTGCCAGAAACAAGATTTAAAGAGAGAATAGCTGAGCATTTCCCCAAATTATTAAAACACATCAAGAAAATTAAAGAAGTCCTGTGAATCTAAGAAAAAATATGCTTAGGAACCCAAATGTCTTGCATGTGATAAAGTCACTTCTGATCATCACCATGGCCATGGAGCAAAAATAAGGTGAAAGAGTTACTTTTGAGAAAACAATAAGAAAATATTAGTGTTTATAGCCTTCCTATAGAAACTTTTATTTCTACCTGTTTCCTCCTCAAAGTGAAGCTGAGACCTGACTATTGACAATCATAATATTTGTAATAAATCCTCCTGGGTATTTAGAGCAATTTGAGGAAAATAGTGGAAGATAGGAAGATAGGAAGTATAGGAAGACAGGAAGTACAGGAATATAGGAAGTACAGGCAGTACAGGAAGTACAGGAATACAGGAAGTACAGGCAGTACAGGAATACAGGAAGTACAGGAATACAGGAAGTACAGGCAGTACAGGAAGTACAGGCAGTACAGGAAGTACAGGAATACAGGAAGTACAGGCAGTACAGGAAGTATAGGCAGTTGAGGACGTACAGGCAGTACAGGCAGTACAGGAATACAGGAAGTACAGGAAGTACAGGAAGACAGGAAGTACTGCCACAACTCACCACTCACCGCTCACTCTTGGCGTTATTGTGGGTAAGTTTCTTTACACTGGCAGATACAGGTCTTCTCTTCCAGAACCCTGGGTACCTCCTCCCGTCCTGCAGCCCCTGGGCAGGACTTGACTGTGTCATTCACCATCTCGCCTTCTGGGGACATTCTGAGCTTTGTGCCAGTGGCTTTTTTCTGTGACTGACAGGCCTGTAAGCATCTTGGGGCCAGTTAGGAGTCTCCATCCTGAAACACTTGTCTTTGGGTTTCGTTTTCTTTTTTACTTTGTCCTAAAATTAGCAAGGGGAGTAATGTTTTAAAGGCTGTTTGGTTTTATTATCCTCCCTGGGACAACTCAAAGCTCTGCACAGGGGTCCTGTGATGTGAATCTAGAACAACTTCTGCCACAGACCAGGGATACCAAAGAGGATTTTGTTCTTGGTCATTTCACATCAAATTGAGGTTGAGCTGCTGGTCACTGGGGACGGTGTCTCTATGTGGGCATTAGGAAGTTCTCAGCAAAATTGACCACTGGATTGGGTGAATCCAGGGCCTGCCACTCAAGCCACATGGGAAAATAAAAGTGTCACTGAGGGGAAACAGGGTCTGAGCACAGAATTTGGAGTCGATCACAGAAGCCCGCATTGATTCAAGTTGAAATGTCTCTATGCCTCAGCTTTCTTATCTGTAAAACTGGCTCTGTTCATAGTGCCAACCTCATGGGGCTCTGGGGTAAATGAGCTACAATGTGCAAAGGACCAGCACTTTCACTGCCCCAGGAAGCCCATGGCCATAGTGGCGGATGCCTATTATTTCCTGCTGGTATTTTGTGTCTTTTACCCTCTGTCAGACTCCCAGGAATGCACGCAGACTGCAGGTAGCTTTCCCAAAGTGATTAACTGTGAGAAAAGACTTCCTGTCTTTATTCTAAGAGTGGGAGTCCTCCGTGGTATAGGGAAGTAATTCATTATTCCTGCTAATTTGAAAATGAGCTCGCATTGCCCATTCTGATTTTTAGAACTTCCCTGCCTCTTTTCTGGAGAGGAGAAAATCCGTCACCCTAAACCCGTAACACAATAACAAGTGCAGACTAGATGTAGCTGGTCTGGTGCACTGGATTAACTGAAGGATCACCAGGTGATTGGAGGATGTTGGGTAATGATTTTGAGTAGGACTGCTCACAATTAATAGTGACTAATGACAACCAAATAGTTCAATAAAACCAACTGGGGACATTGGGATAGAAAGAGTCATGGGCCTGGACAGCCCTCTTGTAAGAACTTGGAAGCAGCACAATGAATATGTTATAGGTTTGGACAGTGAAGTATAGAGTTAAAGCTTTTATTGTGTAGACAAATTGCCTAGGGTCATATATCAACATCATTTGCTGGCTGGGTGACCTTGGGCAAGTTAATCTCCCTGGGACATAAGTCCCTTATATATAAAATATGGTTCATAATTATAGTACTGAATTCATTTTGCCATTCAAATGTTGGCTGTTATTTGGGAGGTTGTATCAGTCAGGGTCTTGGGGAAAACCAAAATCACATTCAAAGGGAGTAGTTGGAATAAGTTAGTTCAAGAAGTATTCGCCTAGGTGTGGATGAGCAATGGGCCTCCAGTAGCTAAGCCTCACCAGAAGTCAGAGGGGACGGGATCCTAGGGTGGCAGTGCAGAGAGGTCACCTCTTGAGTATGGAGTAGGGGAGGCTGGGGAGGGTGGAGGTGGGGAGAACAATGATCGGATCCAGGGGACAATCAGCTTCAAGTTCAGCTAATAGACCCACAATCAATACAGAGGAATAGAAAGAGCTCTGCCAAACAGTGGCATATGGCTTTTCTAAGAACTGTTAAGTGGACAAACGCAACCCCTACCTTTGCTCCTTGTTTTACAGGTGGCCAGATTTCTGGAGTGCAGTTGAAATAGAACACGGCCACGATGCCATCAAGACCAACCTGAACAACAGCAGGACAGTCATTATTAGCATTTCTTCAGTGCTTTATGACTTACAAATTGCTGTTGTATAGCGATTCACAACTGAACTTCATGCTAATAATTATTCATTTATACAAAATGGATGCATGGAGATTTATTTGGCCAGGGTCAAGATGATTATGCAATTAAAAAAAAAAGAGTTGCAATTCCCATAACCTAAAATTAACCATTTTGAAGTGAAAAATCCAGTTGTATTCAGGACACCCCCAAAGTTGTGCAAATACCACTTCTAGCTAGTCCTGAAATATTTTTATCCTCCAAAAGCAAGTGCTGTACCCATTTTGCAGTTAGTCCCCCTTCATCCCCAGCCCCCTCAAACCCCTCTGCTCAGTCTCTGTAGGTCCACGCAATTTGGATGTCTCCTCTTCATGTGGTCATGTGGATGTGACCTTTTGTGACTGGCTCCTTTTACTGAGCATTATGTTTTATGTATCAGCGTTTCATTTCCTTCTGTGGCTGAATGATATTCCAGGGTCTACCATACCACGTGTCCCTGATGCATTCATCAGTGGAAGGTTAGAGTCGTTTCTCTCTGTGGGCCGTTGAGGATCGTGCTACCATGAATCCATCGTGCTGTTTTAACCTGTGGCCTATTTTGAAATTTCTGGAGACAATCAGACAACCTGGCCTTTGAGTACAAGAAGAAGATCTTACTCATTGTCTTCTCTCCTCCTCCCATGAGCGATGTGCTTGGAGGGCCAGGGTGGGGAGGGTCCCTGTCCTAGTCCCTGGAGACACAGCAGGAAAGAAAACAAATCCCATCCCCCATGCACTGTCCCTAGTTGGGTGGTGAACAGGGAAAACCCACAAGGGCACATCAGGTGGTACTGAGAAGGCACAGGAGGTACTGAGAAGGCACAGGAAAGGGGTGTCTCTGCAGAGCTATGGAAGTGAGGGAGCACATCAGGTGGTACTGAGAAGGCCAGGAGGTACTGAGAAGGCACAGGAAAGGGGTGTCTCTGCAGAGCTATGGAAGTGAGGGAGCCTTTCAAAAGAAGAGTGTTTCAGGCTGAACCATACCCAGGCTCAAGACCCAGCACCACCAGATTTGAGCCTCTCCGAGCTTCAGATTTTGTATATTGAGATCAAATATCATGTGTCTCACAGGGTTTTGTAAGGACCAAACATTAACTGTAACTGTCTAAGCAATAATCTTGGCATATCTTTACCTACTTAGCTAATGAGACTTTATTAATATTATTTTAGTTTCTAGAACTATTTGTCCCCTGCACATTCTTAAAGTACAATGAGTGTCCCCAGGTTTAATGTCTGAAGGCTTGGTACTCTCGGATAACATGAGATATTGCCTTGGGTCTCACCTAACAGACAGACCATTTGTTCCCAGAACATATAATGAGATGGAAATTTGTTAAGTAATCAACCAATTTTAATACCTGGTTGAAATGAAATCTCTGGCTTCAAAATTCTAGAAGTGTTTATGGGGTGGGGGGAAGCAAGCATAGTTTAATCACTAATTTTCAAAATCCCCAAGTGCATGTCTTCCTCACAATTGTCTTTAGTGTGGAATCAATCAAATCAAAGAGTGGTGAGAAGAAACCTCTGCTGCCCATCAACCTCAATCAATCTCCTATGTTTTCATGTGCTTCCTCTCCCCAAAAATAAGAACAAACAATCTTTCTCTGTGCCCATCTTTCTTGTTGTATATTGGTTTTTGATGCTATAAATCACTTCCATTTCTGAGAAAATGGTTCCACAGTTTGTATATCACTTGCCATTCTAAAAATTGAGGACCCATTATTTTCTATTTAAGAGTTTTAGAATTTATTAATGGCAGGGGACCATAATCTTTTAATAGAATACCGTCATCACTTAAATACAGCCTTTGGTTTTCAGAATTAGAATGAAAATGATCCCATTATTCATAGCTTCTTCCCTTTATGAAATTCTGTAGATTGGTGGCAAAATTACATATTACCCTATAATTGTTATTCTGATAAGATAGATTGGAGGACTCATCAGCAAAAACGTAAACTGTGTGACTCATTTTCTTTTTTCCAAATCCCCAACCACTTTGGGATGAATTAACCAAAGTCCATAAGTTATGTAGTCAGTGATTTAGTTATTGACTAAGCCTCTGAATAAAAAGAACACCAACCCTCCAACTTTTTTAGCTTAAGAAACAGGATACACTTGAGATATGTAAATGCTTGCTTGGATAAAAAAGAGTTCAGGGGATTTAACTCTAAGGGTAAATCCTTTTTTTTCTTCTGTACTAACATTGAGGATCATATAAGATATTCTTAACAATGAATCAAGGACAAATGAAAATAAGAGAACAAATTGCAGAGATGCATGGCAGGAGAATAAGATGGGGTGGCTGAAGCCCTTGCACTCTGGATAGTTTTTATAGTCAGTTGCACCATCTTTCAATTCATTACCAATTAAGGCTGAGCATTCTTGCCAAAGTCCCCATGCCTGAACACATCCGGCCACCAAGCATCACCGACATTTCTCTCACAAATTACTTTCATGAGGCGTGGATGGTGTTCCTTTCAGCAAATATCTGTTGAATACCCACGTAGGCCAGGAACTATCGAGAACGTTAAATTTGAGATGTGAAGATGAACTCCTCACAGAGAGCGCCCTCAGAAGCACAAAGTAAAAGTTAAGCCAAGAAAATCTGAGTTAGAGCTAAAGATGATGCCAGTTAAGCCAGGGACGGTGAGGACCTTCCGAATCGGACAGATCTGGCCTTGAGTCTCACTCAGATCAGCTGCTCAGGGGCAGGAAGGCTCAGTTCCTTCCTCCACAGGGGGCCTGGGGCTCTCCCTCTGTGCAATTGTCCACCTCTCCTTCTGGTCCTCAGCTTGGCTTCATGTTTTTGGAAAGCAACATCCTCAGAGGCCCTCACACTTACACTTGACGACCCCCATACCGTGTTCCTGCCTCCCTGGCACCTTGAGAAGGCTCTGAACTTCTCTCTGCTTTTCAGCAGCATTCCATTCCCAGGCGTTGGGCTTTACCCCTGTGTAGTTGAAGCACCTGGCAAGGCTTTGAGAATGAAATTGGAGTGTAGCATTCACTCTCCTCACCTCCTTTCCCTTCTGGATCATTGCCCCCCGAGTCCTGGATTTTCTTGGCAACTGCAAATCCAATTTTTGCCTTTCCATCCATGTGAGATTGTTGAAAGCTCTGCTGGATGCTTAGGGTATTTAATTCAAAATACTCTTGAAACACATGCCTCACAAAACCAAAGCCAATTTGGCAGGTGCTTCTCCAGGCAGGGACACCAGGAGAATAAGTACAATCACAGTTCAGGTAATCTGAAGTGGCATCAGCATTGCGTAGAGATCCTTGCACTTATTGAACTATTTTCATCCACACGGCCGACCACTGTTTTCTTTCACTCTTGAACCTTCTTGCCAGATTCTGCCTTAAAGGGAGAAGCTGGGATGTGGGTGTCTGGATCATGGGAAGCTGGCTTCCCACATCGGGTAGACATTTATCTAGGGGGTGGCTGGGAATTCTCCATTCGGTACCCTGAATGCTGAGATGGATGTGAACAAAGAAGCTCCGGAATGTTCACCCTGCAAAAAATTAGGGGGTATGAACAAAGGATGAATGTAGGAAAGAATCTAGTCCAATTATTGCCTATTGTGTGATGTTGAGTCATTCCAAATTACCCAAGAGCTGCTCTCTGCTTCTGAATTATGATTTCCCAGCACACACATGCTTCTCTCTGCAACCCAGGCAGCTTGCATCCAGTTTTCAGTGGTTGTTCTGACCACTTCCCAAGTGCCCTTGCAGAATAAAAACCCTCTAAGAGGGGCCTTTGCAGAACCAGGGCTGCCTGCCATTGGGTTTCCTCCACATCACTGTTTGTTCTGGGCTATTTGGGGAATGAAATTGTTTCCTTGTACATTTTCTCTGGGTGTGAGGATGTAATAATCTACTGAGGGCCATTACCAAGTAGGAATGACGCATCGAAATTTCCTTGCCAAGCGTACCCCATGCTGCTTAGAGGACATTCGATGGGACATTGCATGCATGCTTTAATAAGGTGACCTTGCTCAAGGACCAAGGCGGATCTGGGTTTAGAGCTGATCAGGTTTGAGGAAGTAACCGGCTCCTTGAGTTTAAGACGTTGCCAGTTTAAGATAATGGGTTTTAGGGAAGTTGGAGATTGAAGATTATTGCTGGGATTAGGGTGTTCCTGCTGCTTGTTTCCATTGAGTTCTTGTGAGATTAAAATGGGATTTGGAGATAGCCTTGTGGAGTAGGTGAATTGTGCGGGCAGACAGAACATGATTGCCCCTGGACCTGTGTGGAGGCAGTGTGAGAGCGGGAATAAAGAATTGCTGTTTGAACCTACAAAGCTGTGTGGTGCCTCCTGAATCTTGTGCCAAGCCCAGACATTGCCAATAATCAGGCACAAAACCTCACAGTTTGGAGAAAGGACCCAAGCAATCTTTCTCCAGCAGGAATGTCTTGCATTACAAGCCACCGTAACTCTGGGTCCCTCAGCCCTCCTCTTCCTTGGTTTGAAGAAGTCTGATGCTTACACCTAACTGCCATTTTGGTCTCCAATAGCTGGTTTTTTGCTGTCCAAACAAGTTATGGAAGTTACTGGAATAGCTGGACATTGCGGAAGTAGCCAGCCATGGGCAAAGATGAGTGAGGGCAAAGGTCTGGAGGAGAAGTAGCCACTGCAGGTGAGCAGGTGGCTGAGTACCTGAGGGTGACATTGTCTACATTCAGCTCTCGCCTGTCAGTGAGGAAGCAATGGGGGGCTGTGCACCACTCACCCTGGGGTCTGTCCTTGAGACTCCAGATAGTGTCACCTCTACAGAATTGCTGAGTTATTTAATGAAGGGTTTTGCACATGCAAAGCTCAGGGTCGGGCACACCCCATACTGGCCTTTCTCTTAGTGAAACGCAAGCTAGGGGCACCCCTGGGTTTGCATTTCTTTCTCCCTCTGCTTGGAAAGCTCCTCCTTCGGGCCCCACACAGCTCTCTCCAAGGGTCATTTCTCAACAGCGCTGTGGGCCTGCTGGCTTTGTTGATGGGATCTTTTGCTTGTCTTCTGTCCATGGAATGCACCTGCCTGAGGTCGGGGTATCTGCAGGGCTGCTGCTTTAGGGGCTTCTCAAGGTACTTTGGGAATGAGTGAGCAAATGAAGGTGAGCTCATGTTCATGGGCATGGGGAGCAGGCGGCAGGTGGTGAGGGTTCCAGGAAGCAGGAAGAAAAGGAAACTGTATCCTAGACCTTTTTACAGAGCCAGCCTTTCTCCCCCATGCATCTCTGGGACAGACATCTTCCAGTCTGCACCTTTTGTCTTTTTGACATTTGGGTTAGTATCCACCCCTAGCTCTAGTCCATGGGCCATTGTGACAGCTAAGGGCTTTCAAAAAATTAATAAACCTTCCTGTCTCGAGTCGTTTCAGGTTCACAGAGAAACTGAGAGCCCACATGTGCCCCTGTGTGTACCTACACCACCTGAGCTGTGACCAACATCCCGCCAAAGGGGGTATCTGCTGCCCTGGAGGAACCTGCATGAGATGTCATTTTCACACATCCCATGGTCTCGTGGGGGTAGTTACTCACTTGAATTCCCTCTGCCTGAAGTCAGGGCCTGGGAGAAGCATCAGGAGAAGAGGCTTTGGATGAGACTCCTTGTTCATGTGCCTAGTTTAATGAAGACTTAGGGAAGGACTGACAGACACCAAGTAGTGATGTCTGCATTCCCATTTCCAGACCTTGGAATTCAGATGCATTCCGTAGCAAGTTAGTTGTGTGGAAGAGCCACGCTGATGCCCAGGGAAAGAAAAGAAAGTGCCAGAAACAGGAGGTGAGTCTCAAGGCTGAATGTGTCCTTGTCTTGCTTTTCAATTCCATATGCTCCAGCACCCTCAATTTTAAAAACCCTGAGCACTTACAGCTTTCTCCTTAAATGGATCTTAAGCTACTTGATCTCAACTGATAATGAACTCATTCATCAGAACAAAAGCAGTTTTAGAATCCTTTGTATTTACCCACATTGAGATGCATTCCTCAGGCTGTCAGAGCTTCAGGGAACCTGCCCAGCTCAGGCTCACAGCCGGAGCACAGGAAACAGCTCTGGATGGGATGGCAGCAATTTCCAAATTGTCCACGTGGAAGAAATGAAAGCAAATGGGACCATTTTCTTTAAGTTTTCCCAGCCAACCTGACTGGCACTCCACGAACCCTCAGCACAGCAGTTAATTTAATTGGTTAATTGCATTTTGTGGAATCATCTCCATAGTCTTTCAGGAGCAGAGACTACAATGAAATAATCCCTGTTTCTGTTTGCAAGAGCTTTTATTAATTAAAAAAATATGATAGGTCATCAGTTTTCCTTCCTTCCTTCCTTCCTTCCTTCCTTCCTTCCTTCCTTCCTTCCTTCCTTCCTTCCTTCCTTCCTTCTTCTCTTTCTTTACTTGCATACCAGGCATTGATCTCAGGACTTTGCACAGGCTAGACAATCACTCTATCATGGAGATACAATCCCAGCACTTCAATATTTTTGGGAAAAAAATATCCTATCTATCTATCTATCTATCTATCTATCTATCTATCTATCTATCTATCTATCTATCTATCTCAAGAATAATGGAACTTGCTGACGTGACTTTGGCAGCTTCCTGTCATCCAAGAGAATCCAGAAATCACATTCTCAGAGGCTCTGGTGACCACATTCCCAGCAGCATGCACAAGGAGCAACTGCAGTCCTGTCTTCCCTGCTGTTGGGACACAAGGCCATTTCAAGAACTGCCACTCCTCCAGAAACTAATGCCAGCGTCTCATAGGGCAGAAGGGATCCATGGCCACAGCTGCAGGGGAGAATGAGACCATAGGCAACAAGTCTCCGCACCACCTGAGCTGTACCTATGGATGCTGCACAGAAAATATGGGTGTGTGAAGCTAATAGAGAATTAGGGGTGGCAGTGGAAGGCAGTTAGAGTGTGATTGATGTCCGCAGTGCTCTAAAGCTTTTGTGAAAGAGGGAATTCACTTCCTGTGGGCACCATCACTGGGCAGGTGACCTGCAGAGTGGATTTCATGACTTCCTGCGTGAGTTGTGGGTGCAGACCTCGTATTAGTTTCTGAATGCTGCTGTAACAAATCACCACTAGTGTGGTGATGAAACCCATATAACTTTATAACTGAGGTCAGAAGTCTGGCATGGGTCTCTGGGCTAAAATCGAGGTGTCTGAGGGCTGTGTCCCTTTCTGGCCTTGTGGGAGAGCCTGCTCCTGCCTGCCTTCCTGGCCCCAGCCCCTTCCATCTGCAGAGCCTACTCCAGGTGAAGCCTTCTCCGGCTCTCCCTCTTCTGTCTGCTTCTTGTCAGGAAACTTCCAGGTAAGTTGGGACCACTGGAATAATCCAGAAAAACCCCGGGTAACCTCTCAGCTCCAGGTCAGCTGGTCAGCACCTTCAGCTGTTCTCCAACCTGGGTGCCCTTTGCTGGATAAGGAGAAGGGAGCATGATCACAGTTTCTGGGACTAGGTGTGGGCATCTTTGGGGACCTGGGGCATGGGAGTGCATGGAGAGAGAGAGAGGGGAAGAATGGTTTTCCCAGAATGTTGTCGTGTACAATGAGATTGCTCTCTGCAGGACAAACACGGAACTAAATCGTGTGGCTGAAAGCTGTTGGGGCACATGATGTGTGGAACTATTTTTGATGTGAGAAACCCAAACTCAACTAGATCTGATCATTTATTTCCATAATACTAGCACTGGGGAGGTATTTCCTGCTAGTAACCTGCTATAGGAAAATTAAATTAACATTACAAATAAATCAGGGGCAGTGTTTTGTGTTACAAAGAGCTTCACCTGGGGACTTCAATGGATTCAGCTGACTTAATTGCATATAAATCAGCCTGGGGCCAATTGTTTCTTGGTCCTGGCTCTGTGCTGGGGACTAAGGACATAAGGATGTGCAGAACCTGACTTTGCTGCTTATTATTATTTTATTACATTGCCACTTCCCCAAAATCATGGAGGAGAAAATAAACCATCTCATCTGTGATAAGTACCACTGGGGAGCCATACAATTTCCTGACGTGTAGGATGCAAGAATGTGTTCCTGTCCCCAGATCAGTGAGGCCTCTGTGGGCATGTGCCCACTGAGAAGTCCAGGGAAGAAGTAGTAAAGTTAAGAAAGTGCAGAGGGGACAACAGTGTCCAGATAGAGGGCCTACATGTGCAAAGGCCCTGTGGCTGAAAGGCCACAGTGGATACCAAGAATGGAAAGAAGGTGTATGTCTCTTGGGCTACAGAGCAAGCTGGAGCAGGGGAACTAAGGACCAGAAGTCCAGGCTCTGCATGGTGGACATTACTGTCATTGAAAGAGCAAATGCGAGATGTTGAAGCTTCTCAGGTGTGTAGAGAATGTGATCTGAATTGCAGCTAAAAATCGCTTTAGTTTAATTATGGAAGCTGATTAGAAGGGGATTCAGTGTCCAGTGGAGTACAGGCAGAGTTAGCCATGGGGCAGGAGAAGTCAGAGCAGCAGAAGGAGGCTGTGTTGAGCTATGGTCCCTGCCAGGCCATGCCCCGTGTGTTCTAGATATTGTTGGTGATGTGCCTGTAATGTTCGTTTGATAGAATGCAGAGTCAATAATGAGCTTGGAAAATCAACAGGCTCCAGTAAGGCATGCAAGTCTGAAAACCAGGCACATGTAAAACTCTGGAGTCAAGATGGGAAACGACCATGCCTGCCATGTCCAGACAGGGGAGGGGACCGTGGACCAGTGTCACACACCAAAGGAGAAGAAGGGCCTGCTTCCATCGCCACCCTGAAGTCCTGTAGTCCTTGAATTCACAGATACTCTGATTTTTTTTTCAAGAGATGCCAGAAATCTAAGATTTGGAGCTTTCCCTAGTTTTTCAGGTTGGCAACTCCTTAGACAGGGTTTAATAGTGTGTACAGGTCAGCTCAAGGCTGGAAGAAAAGGGCTCAGAACCAGACCTCAGGGACCAACAGGTGAAACCCCCAGACTTGCTTCACCTGGGACTTCAGGGAACTCCTGCAGAGGGGTCTGGTGGCCGCTCCTGGGCCTGGTGTGGGCAGTGGCCGTTGAGGTCTTCAGCAATCCTCCTCGCTCCAGCCACAGCTTCAGACGCGGCCTTCACATCTGAGCTGGAGGCATTGAAGAATGAACTTGGCTAATTGATCCTAAGCTGCAGCCGCCAAGCCTCCTGGCATATTAGTGGCTTTATCAGTCTAAGATGGATGACTGTCTTCCCGCCCTTCACTAATGTCTCTGCTCTGGGAGGAATTTAAACCTCAGCTTTGATTCAAAAATTTAGAAGGGAAACCAATGATGGGGAGAATAAGAAGAAACCTTTCTCCTGAGAAAGGCTGCAGGCAGGAGCCATTAGTGATGAATAGGCCCAGCTCCCATTAAGCTAATGTGTGTCAGAGATGTAAACAGAGCTCGGAGTCTGTGCTCGGAGGCAAGGCTAAGACATTGGATCACTCTAAGGCTCCACGTATGTTCGGACTTGTGATCCTAAATAGACTCAGAAAGTCTGCTTGGCAGTTTTAATGGAAAGAAAAATTAAGGTCCATGTGCAGATACACGGTCTTCAGTAGGCAGGAAGGAAGGGTGTTTTCTTGACCTCCAGGTGGGATTCAGGTCTGCCAGCTGAACTCTCACCTGTTGGGAGAAGCAGCAGCCCAGCTCCACTGAAGGGGGGCACAGCCAGAGCACAGGAACGGTTCAGTGGATGAAACCCTGGACCAACATCTACAAGAGGCGTGTCCATTGATGCAATGGACCTCTCTGTTCCAAGTGGGCAACCTGCCTTATCTTCACAGGCAATGGAATTCTTGGTTTGGAGGGGTCATATTGGTGGCCATGCTGAGGACAAGCAGACAGGTGTTCTCCCCTGAGAGTGTCACAGAGGCAGGTGTTGGCTCTGAGCATCAGCACAGAAATGAGCACTTGGAGAAGCTCAAGCATACTTTGTTGTTCTTTATCACAAGTGGACGAACTGTTCCTACAGGGCCAGCTAGTGCGTACTGCGTCTTTGGGGGCTGTTCCATCTCAGTTGTGATTCCTGAACTCTGCCATTATAGAGTGAAACTAGTGGACACAGGGGCATGTTCATGTTTCAATAAAACTTTATTTTCATAAGCAGGCAGCCAGTTGCATTTGGGTTGTAGGTAGCGGATTTCTGTCTCCTATTTTACACCATGAAATTTAGAGCAGTTTGTTCTGTAGCAGTAGAGAACATTATAGAATGAATTTTCAAAGAAATAAAGTATCTGCTATTTGGATGCAGACCCCACAAGGCAGGTGCTAGGTCTGACTTAAAAACCAATGTCTGTCCCTGTCGGGGCACCTGAATGGAGTGGAACGCTCAGTACGTATGTAGATTGTTCTTGTACACATCTGCGTAATTTGTATTAAGTCTCAAGACCCGAGCACTTCTAAGTGGCTTGTTATTTAGAAATCAATGTGAGGCAGCACGGAGGTGGTGAACAGGTCAGGAATGACTCGTGAGCTGGTCTTCTGTTTCCATGGATCTTGGATGAATAGCACCCTCTGGGTGGGCCTGGCTCTCACAGTGGGACAGAGCTGGGAGACCTGCTCCGTCTTTCCCAGGGCAGAGGACAGGGCACCCTTCAGCAGTTCAGGCTGATTACACACACACACACACACACACACACACACACACACACACACACACACACACCTTTAACCACAAATCACATCTTCATTGTCTTTCAGGCCTTTTGATCACATTGAGGAGAGACTCTGTCTGGTGCTAGGAAGTTTGTAGCACTTTTTGGAGATGGAGCCAAACTCGAGCATCAGGAGAAAAGGGTGGCTGGGATTAGGAACTGTTCCTTTCTTGTAGTTACTTATTTTCTACAGTTGCCTCCCCTTGTGCAAGTGAGACTGGGTTTCTATTTGTAGTACACTGTCATGTTTCTGTTTCAAAAGATAAATTTGAATAAAAACATACATACTTTTTTTCTTTGTGTGTGTTTTTTGGTACTGGGGATTGAACCCAAGGGTGCTTTACCACTAAATGACATTCCTAGCCTTTTGTTTTATTTAGTGACAGGGTCTTGCTAAGTTGCTGAGGCTTAACTTAAACTTGTGGTCCTCCTGCCTCAGCCTCCTGAGTCTTTGGGACTACAGGCGTGTCCACCGCACCCAGCCAAAAACTTGCATTTCTAGATGTGAGACATTTAAATCCCTCCCTCATCCTCCGCCCTCCTGCTCTTACCCTGGTGGCCTTCTCCTGTGAGAAATGACTCGGAGTGAATTCTGTGTCCATCACCCTGAAGTTAGGGTGGCTGTGTGTTTCTGAAGCCCAACGCTGGGCGGGTCCCTGGTGACTCTGAATCTCTACCTCCAGGTACTTGCTGGATCCCAGGCTCTGCTCTTCTGAGGCCTCTGAGCAGACCCTCCCTCCTAGCTCCCATGTGTGACCTCGTGGCCTGGAAAGGGAGATGTGTCTGAGCTGAAGTCTTTACTCCTCTCAGTTAGCGAGGAAAAACCTCAGAGATGGCAGGGGAGCTGAGGGACTTGTTGGGGACAGATTGGCCAGGCTAGAGAGTAGTCCCCTCTGTGGCTCAGGGCAAAGACTGGAGATTTGCTGCCTGAGAATCGTGAAGAGACTGGTGTTCCCAGAAGAAACCAGACCACCCCTCACCACCAACAGGGTGCCAGAACCCACCTGTGCAGCTCCTTTAACTCCCTCCATGTGACATGCCTTAGAAGTTAGGGGAGTGGCTGTGTTCAAACACCCCAAGGTCAGGTTTGAACCTTTCCCTCCAGGTAAGGTATAGGCCCTCATCATAAACGGCTTCCAGTTTCAGCTCCTGAAATGACGCATCAATGTTCTTCCACACTGCTTCCATAAATACGAGGTATTTTTAAAAAACAGCTAAAATACTTGGAGCAGGTTCATTGAAAAGTTTAAGAAGGTTAAATGGTAACAACGATGAAAAAAATCGTCAGGTAACCATTTTTATCTTGCTCAAATATTCATTTTTCTTCAGCATATCCACTAGTGAAACTGACAGCCAAATTTTAATGACCCACTCCCACATGCAGAGAATCTTTCCTTCTGAGTTTTCCATTTCCTGGAGAAAATGAGGGGGTTGTCTATCCCAATTCTCTATTTAAGGTTGAATTTGCCATTCAAAGTATGGGACTTTTCACAAGGAAGCCATTCTGCTGGATAGCAGGTGAGCGGAAGTTTCTAAAATGAGGGAAAGACAATAGGATTCTTATGTACAATGACATAAGTGCTGGACTCAGATAGCAATAGGGCCCTGGGACATGGTCGTGGGTGCAGGGCTCTGGCCAGGAGACTCTGAGGGGCAGTGGGTGAACAGGGGAGTCATGTGCTGTCTACATGGGCCATCAGGGCTGAACCCTGGGTAGGTTTCCAAGAAGAAACAAGATTTTTAAACTCAGTCCCTGAGAACCAGCGAGTAATCAGAGATATCTGGGAAGAAGAGGATAGGATATGAGTGGGAGTTAAATAAAAAACAGAAAAAAGTGTTAGAATCCCATTTTCTGATTTATCTTCTTTCTGAGAATTCAATCTAACAGCTGGAATGAGGGCCAGATTGAAGCCTAAAAGAAAAGATAAGATAAAGGATTAGATGTTATCCAGGGATCTGAAAAAGAACTCTTGCAGCACATGATGCAATTTTGTCTGGCTGTTCCCCACCCTTTTACTTAAAGATCTTCCTCCCCTTCTGATCTTCCTCCAGGAGACATGAGGTCAGGGAACCAGGTTTGACCCCTGGCTGTGCAATCGGAAAGCTGGGGGAAACCAGGCAGCCTCTCGGATGCTTTGCTATAAATGAGAAGCTCACCAATTCACCCATGATTGAATAATTTAGAATAAAGCAATACAATCCCAGCTCAAATCTTTCTCAGAAATAAAGAACTTTCCCTGACCCAGGAACAGGAAGTCAGCCTACAGCAGGAGGCAGCCTGATGGATTCTGAAGCTCAGTGGCGTCCTCGTGGGCCACACCATCCCCTTCTCAGTTCCATTATCTTGGGCATTTCCTTTATCCTCAGGCACATAGCGGGGCCGAAGCAGAGTCCAGCATTACATCCAGACATAAGCCCCCCAGGAACAAAGGACACCATTCATTTCTGGGACCTTCCATGGAATTAATTTTTTTCCACTGTGTTTTTCCCAGAAGAACTTCCTTCTCTTTGGCAAACAAAGTTACCTATCCATGAACCCTCAATGCCAATGAGAACTGCTGAGGGCCATTGTCAAGTAGGAATGATGCATCGAAATTTCCTTGCCAAGCGTACCCCATGCTGCTTAGAGGACATTTGATGGGACATTGCATCATGCTTTAATAAGGTGACCTTGCTCAAGGACAAAGGCGGATCCGGGTTTAGAGCTGATCAGGTTTGAGGAAGTAACCGGCTCCTTGAGTTTAAGGCATTGCCAGTTTAAGACAATGGGTTTTAGGGAAGTTGGAGGTTGAAGATTATTGCTGGGATTAGGGTGTTCCTGCTGCTTGTTCCCGTTGAGTTCTTGTGAGATTAAAATGGGATTTGGAGATAGCCTTGTGGAGTAGGTGAATTGTGCGGGCAGACGGCAGAACGAGATTGCCCCTGAGCGTGTGTGGAGGTTGGTGTGAGATCGGGAATAAAGAATTGCTGTTTGAACCTACAAAGGTGTGTGGTGGCTCGTGATTCTGGTGCCAAGCCGAGATCTTGGCAGAGAACTAATTACCATAACACCAATTAGCCCTGTTCTGATGAGGACAGGCTCACCCCACCTCTCATGGTCTGTGTAAAGAAGTAGATATCTCAGCAGGATTTGGATTCTCCTTGGAGCAGAGGACAGAAGAGGCTGCAGGGCAGGTGATCAACAATGGCCATTAAGAAGTTCTCACTCATGGTTGTCACTGTCAATTTCTCTGCACCTGGGTGCAAGGGTGGCTGTTGCAGGTTTGGGAACCTTTCCTCAGACACATGGTTAATCCTAAGAGACCCTGAGTCTCCTGGGCCAGTTAAGTCTATGTTTGGTTTTATTGCACCTGTCGTGATTCAGCAATCCTAACGAGAGCTCAAATGTAGGGTGACTTAGTGTTGGAGCCAAAGAAGACCTAGGAGAAGGCTTCCTTTGCATTCTGCTCTACAGAGGTGCAAGCGGCGGAGAAGAGAGCAGGCTAGGTGTGAGGTAAGTGCTTTTGTAAAAAAACCTTAATCCAAATTCTTCATCAGCTGCTGAGAATTTCCCCAGGAGTGTGGCTGAGAAGCAGTTCAGGATGGTTCCTCTTCTAATGTTTGTGACCTGGCTTCATGGTCAGGTTTGAAGGCTGCTGTGAAGGGCATCCTATCTGGGTGCTCAGTATCTGGACTGGTCATTGCTTTGGAAGGAAATGATGAGTCAGAACAAGGGCAAAATTCTGGACCTTGACTCTGTTTACAACCCAGGTGGAGTAAGAGGGGTGATGTTTTCCTTCCCTCCTGGACCAACCAAAAAAACCTCACAAAACATATGAAATGATGGTCTTTCCGCTATTGGAGGTTAGACAGCAAAGAATAGTAGTCTACAAAGAGACGAGGAGCAGAGGCGACAGACCTGGACTCTCTCCAGCTCATGGCTTTCAGAAGGATCCCAGACTTCAGCACAGAGAGGGGAGCTGGGTGGAGTCTTTGGCTTGCAGAGATTTGCAGAGAAGAGACCCATCGGGGAGAGAGGCCGTCAGAGGACCCTGGGCATCTGCAGAGAATACACAAAGAGGGCACTGCTGAGGGCTGGTGGGGTCCTGTTGGGGGAAGGGGCACTTCCCCTCTCATTTTATGAGGCCAGTGTCCATCTGATGCCGGAAGATTCCAAGGACAGAGCACTGCAGGACAAATGTGCCTTGTAAACACAAAATTACAGACGCAAATATATATCAAAATTGAACATCTATTCTTAATTTTTAAAAGTGTCAGAAAACTAACAACTTCCTTAGCAGGATGCATGGTAAGTGTGCCTATCCCCAGCTGATACCAGGCACAACGGGGCAAAGCCAGGTGCTTTCCCACCAGGACCAAGGACAAAGCAAGGCTGTTCAGTTTCATAACTCCTCTTCCATTTGGAGGTTTTAGTCAGTATAATAAAGAGAATAAATAAAAGAATTGCAGATTGGAAATTGTCTTTATTTTCAGGTGTGATTCTTCACGTAGAAAGCTATAGGAAATCTAAAAAGAGTCATGGAACCAATAAGTGGGGTGAACAAGATTGCTGTGTATACGGTGGGCACACGCAGGCAACTGTCTGTCTAGATCCTTCCTGAGGCTCTTTGATGCTTATGCGAATCTTCCCAAGTTGAGAAAAATTCTTAATATAAAGACTAGGACAAAAACAGGTGTCTCCTTCTCCTTCAGCTGAATAGGAACTTGAGATAATGGTTCTTCCTGAACAAAGTCCTATGTGCAAACTTAAAATGAAGTTTTCTTTTCATGAAAACAAAAAAGTCATGTTTCTTGTCACCAGGTGTAGGGGTTCTGTGTTTGGAATTGGAGTCCCCGATGGCTTCATGGCTGTGGCATGCTTGGTGCCTGGGAAAGTTTCTGTACAAAGGCACAGGATGCCCAGTTGCTATGGTGATGCCCTCCATGCTAGAGTCTTATCAGCCTTGACCTTAGTGGTAGGCACATAACCCCTGGGCATAAAGGAACTTGCTTGCTTGATAACTACCATGTTTCCCCAAGCTCTAGTACTTCTGGAGCTGCACACCTAACAGGAACTTCAGACAATGGACCTTCTTGAGAACTGGACAATGCTCCTGACATTGCATATTGTAACTACAGAATAAGCAACATTCCTGATGCTCTAACACTAATGTGGTTATGGTCCTAATGACCTAATGGAACGTATTTTATAAATAAACATGACCCCTTGGACAAAGAGCCATTCTGGACCTTGTCTGTCTGTCTACTTATTATTATTTTTCTTTACACCAGAGGCATGGCCACAGGAAGCACCCTCCAGCAGGTGCTGCTCCCAAGAAGCTGAGCCAGCTTCTATGGGTCTCCTTCACTGAGCCCCAGGAAGAGAAGAGAGGCCATGGCCCCTGTGTTACTTCTAGGCCTTTGCAGAGGCTGGGATGGAGCAGAACTCAGTCGAAGTTTCTCCTGTGCACATGGAGGAAATGAGAGGCATCTAGAAAGGAAGAGCTAGTAACTAGTTAACCTATTGGCATAGTTATTTGTGGTGACATTAATTAATTGCTATTGAGAGTTTCCCTGCAATTTGAGTCAATTTAAGAATGGAAAATAATGCCAGTAGCAATTTTCTGGAACGTGTTTGGAGACAGATGACGCGAAATGGATCAAAAGTGCATGTGAGACACCAGGCAGTGCTAAGGGTCACCGCATGGTTGAGACGGTCCCACCCAGAGTCCACAAGTTCACAAGCAGCAGGTTAATTACCACATTTGTTAACCTCTTATGGGGATGTGAGGCTAAGAGGAAAGATTTGTCAAAGTCACTCATTTGAGAATCACAAGGCTGAAATGGGAACAGAGATAATACTGACAGCCAGGTTCAAGGTCTTCCACCCTCAGGGTGACCGGCGCCCTGCCTTGGTCTCTTCTCTCTCTGTGTTTGTCACTTTGAATAAGGAGTGCCACTTGCTCCTTCAGGCCTTCTGGGAGGTCTTTGGGGTGGCAGCTCTTCAACAATTTTCTAGATGAGACCTGTCTATGCTCTGCAATGTGACAATGTGGCCTGTCTGCCCACCCTTCCCCGCCAAAATTCATTACTATTATCTACTTGGATAATATCCCTAAATATCCTCATTTTTAAAAAAAAACATATTACATCAGGCACTTTCTAATGAAATCTCTGAGAATAATTAAGAATTGTCAAGCGAAAGTGGGAAGTTTATTTGTGCATCTTCATCTTCTCAACACTTTTTTGTTGTCACTTCATGCTGTCCTTGTGATCTCATTTCCTCTGGTCCAGGAAGACTGAGCCCTATGGATGTGGGTCCTCCATGTTACTCTGGCAATCCAGCCTGGAGCAGGGCTGTACACTGTGTAGAGGACCAGTAATGACACTGAGGACAGCAGCAGTGGCTTTGACTGAGCATGACTTTAAGTCCTGAGCACGACTCCAGATAACTGTGACAGTCTGTGGTGTAGAAACTGGTATTAATTTAACCTTGAGTTTATGGAGTGGTTCAAGAACTCACCCAAGGTCACATGACAGGAAGAGAAGCATGACCCTGACTTTGGACCTGAGTGACACTCAGTGTGTTTGCTTCTTGTGGTTCCTGCAGCACCACAGGGAGGCTGACTAGTGACTTTTCTGCTCAGTGGGTGGGTGGGTGCGGTGGTGGTGGGGGTGGGCCAGTTTGCAAAGGGCGTGGGGTGCGTAGCCTTTGCTGGGATCTGAGTCTGGATTTTGTTTTCCACTAATAACTTAGGAAATGTTTAGTGGGAAACTATAAAATACCATTCCCTTCTCTCACATCCTTTTTATAAACCTTGACCATGAATTATAATGGCATGATTTATTTCATAGTTAAATGATTTAATTTAGGGATTATTTAATTATTTATTTAAAGACAGAAACCACAAGCTCAGCCAGCAGGTTAATAAGAAACTGTGGGAAAATGGGGGACTGTCCCCAGTGTTTGCCGAGGACATGTTTTTGAGGTTCACGGGTGTATCCCCCACTTCTGTGATTCACTAGGTGGTCTTGGAGGAGTGGACTCCCAGGCCAGCTGTTGGGGCCTTTTCATAAAGGTGAGGGTGCGGGCTGGGCTTTCACCATTGCAGAAAGAGAAGGAAAATATATTTCCACACCAGCTATAATAAAACTAGGCTGCAGCGAGGCCTGCTCACTACCTTATCAGTGAAAAACTGACGGGATCCCTCAGGCTGTCTACAAAGAAGGGCAAAGAATTTATCTGAATATCAAACCATGTTGGTTTTAAGGGATCCAAGGTTGGCTGGCAGGAAACCTTGTGGCCATGTGCACAGGTTTGTGAGAGAAAAGGCGATGGCCGTGGAAAAGTGTGTTTGATAAAGCCCAGGAGGGTGACCAGAGCCTAGTGTGGATCTCACCGACCTGATCCAGAAGCGTCACTTGCTGTGTGAGTGACCTGACTTCCATCGGATCGGCAGGCAGGGCCTCCTTGGCCCTGGACTTTTCTCTCTGTGGGTCTGTGAGCACCTTTCTGGGGCCTGCAGAGAGAGGCGTCTCCAAGACAGTGAAAATCAGTGCTTCCCTGTTCCCCACCCCAGAGATCTCCACCCAAAGAGGAAAACAAAAAAGTTCTGCCCATCATCTGAAAGTGTCCAAGTCACCCTATGCTCAGGAGGTTCCACCAGAGGGCAAAGGATTAGGGAGGAACCTTCCAGCCAGGCGCCCCGGGGAGATGTGCTCACATGAGAAATCTCCCTGATGAGCAATTTGTACAACAGGACGTGCTGAGAAAAATTCAACCATGGCGGGTGATTCTGTCAACCGAGGGACATTGAGCACCTTGTGGTATTTCCCTTGCTGTTTAAATTTGTAGCATGCTCATCCGAGGATTCCACAGACAACCCTTGGCCTCCCAGGGCTGTTGTGGGTCATGAGCAATCTTTGATGACCTTCGCTGCCCAATTTGTGATGCTTCTGCTGCTGAGTTCTGTGCAGGTGAGTGCTGGTGCAGGTGAGTGTTGAAGAACACTGGCCAAAGAACACAGGGACACAGGGCTCCCAGAGAATCTCATGAGAGTCCTTTGAGAGCTGTTGCCTGTCACCCCAAGCTATTTCTCAAAGCTGATTTTTCCAGTAAAATCACAAAGGGGAAAAGTCCGAACAAAGACCTCTGTGGTTTCTATTCTGAGGGGCTTCTGGGTTCACCGTCATCCTGCCCTCTGCCCCCATGGCTTTCAGAAGAAGAAATTTTTCCAGCAGCATTAACAGATGATATGCATCAGCAGGACTCGAGGAGGTACCTGTGGGTGCGCTGTCTTGGTCTGTGGTCACAGATACAATTCATGGGGTGAACCTTGGTGCAAAGCCCATTTTAATGAAATGTGTTGCAAGTCATAACTGATGAGATGTGATCGGCATTGCTGCTTAACACATGATTATGAATTTACTAAGCCATGATTACATTTATATAAAAAACTGTGCATGAATAAAAAGGAATAAATATAATTAGGATTGGGAAGGGCAAGAATGGCTGAATGAAATGTTCATCTTTTATTAATTGCATGCATTTTGCTTAAGAGATTATTTTTTCTTGTTTGGACTAGCATCACAGAATTATTGTACATACTTGTGAGAACAGTTGGTCTATGACAATTTAATGGTATGTTGCAAAACCCTCACTTTGCAAGCTTTTCCAATCAGCCGCCTTCTCTCAGTTGTTGTCCTAATTGTAAATCAGTTCTGAGGGCCATTGACACAGGCTGGTCGTCTTCATGCAGCTGCTACGTGTGCCCAGCTCCAGGTAATTACCTCACTGTCCGTCTCCACGGGGAAGCTCAGGGGAGGAGACTGACGGCTTCTGAATTGGCCTTTGGCCTCAGGTTCCCACAGCCAGGTTCCCACCTTCTTAAACCCCTGACACAAAGCACCACAAACGGGTGCTTTCAAGTGTCCATGATTGATCGCCTCAACATTCTAGGAGGTTGGCAGTGGGGTCCAAGCCTAGGTTGATTTCTTCTCAAGGCTCCAAGGGAGATGCTCCTCCAGGGCTCTTCCCTGGCTTGGGCCATCTTTGGTTTCCTTGTCTTATGAAAATGTCACCCCAATCTCTGCCTTCTTTTTTCATGTGGCATGGTGTGTGTGTGTGTGTGTGTGTTTGTGTGTGTGTGTGTGCAAACTTCCCCTTCTTATAGGGCCCCAGTCATACTAAGCTGGAGCCCACCCTGCTGACCCCATCTTAACTATCCACATGGGCAGTGGGTCGACATCCACACATGGCTGCACCTTGAGCTCTGGGGTCAGGATCCCACCCTGTGAATTTGGGGCACACAACTGCAGCCATGACATCCAGTCTCCTATGGCAGTTTTCAGAGGCCCAGGGGGCTTGAAGGTGGGTGACAGCTGAGCGCTCGAGTGGAGCTTGCTGAGTGCACTAAATAGGACCCCACAGGGAAACCCGAGGCCCCCACAGGGTGACAGGCAGACGCTGAAAGGACACCCACCCAGGGAAAGGAGCTCTGCTTTGGCTCACGGCCTGCTAGCATTGATCAGGGGGTTTGGGAATATACACACACAATGTCACTGTCACTTGAACATGATGTTAAAAGTGGGATGTGTCCTACAAGACAAGGAATGACAGAGAGGGCCAGGAGGAGGAGGGGGAGGGAAAGGGGAGGAGGGGAGGAGGAGGGGGAGGGGGAGAAGGAGGAAGGAGGGGAGGGGGAGGGAGAGGAGGGGGAGGAGGCAGGACTGCTCACAGGGAGGACTTGCAATCCCTGGGGTACCTGGTGTTGCCTGAATGAAATCCTGTCATAAAACCTCAGAGGGAAAAGGTGGTATTTTGAAATTGCTATAGTCTCTTAATCATGCTTAAAATATGTATGTGCGATTAAATTAATTAATTAGTTGGATGTTTCGTTTACAGTCAAAAACTACTTTAAGAATGTTCATTAGAAAAACATTTTTTCCAGCTGATAACTTTCCAAACTGTTTTCCATAGGATATTTATGGAGATTCTGAAAAAAAGAAAAGCCCACGTTTAAATACACCTAGCATATGTTGGATTAAATGATATCAAATCCATTTTTAAATATATTTTCCAAAGCCAACTGTCTTGAATTCATAAAAAAATTAGGAGGTAGTCCAGAGTGCATACGTTTGAGCCTCAGCTGGCCTCCCTGGCTGGCCTCCCTGGCTGGCCTCCCCAACAGCAACAGCAGTCACCACTAAGAAGCCACCTCTGATGTGCTGCTGCTAACCAATGCCACCGTTGATTTACTTTCCTTCGTGTTTATACAAAGTCCTTCTGACCCACGTGACATTTTGCTGTCAGGCCTCCCCGGCTCCTCGGGGCTGTGGCTGTCCTTCAGTTCTCCCTGTTTGGACACCCATCGCTCTGAGGGGCCCTGGCAGGGGTCTCATAGGCTCTGCCCTTGCTGAGATTCCCTTAGTGCTCTTTTCACGATGGTTAGGGGTCTGTGGTGCTGGGGAGGAAGCCCATGGAGGGGACATGGGCCGTTTCTTCTCATCTGACCCTAGGCGCACTCCATCAGCACAATGTCTGCTGGCCACATTGACCTGGGTCCCTGGCTGAGCATGTGAACTGGGCTTCTCTAAGGTAAAGAACGCCCCCGCCCTCCCCACGCTGCTGCTCTGGAAGGCGCTCCTGTCCCAGGTCTCCCTGGAGGAGCGTGGGCTGCAGGGCCTTGACTAGAAGTGAGAGTCTGGGTTAATGATCTGCAAAGCTGGGGAATGAGTGAGACTCTCTTTGTTGTTATTGTAGGGAGGGCCTAGCCAGTAACACTAATGTTACTGTAAATCTACATCAAGAAGAGACAGTGCCAGGTTTAATTTGACCACATAGCATTTTTAGGCAGGTGTCTTGTGAATTAGTGTCTCATAGAAGCCGTGATAAGGCAGGCACGCTGCAGGATGTGCTCCAGAAAACAAGGTGTCAAAATTTTAAACATTATTAAAATAATGTAATATTACTGTAGGCTACATATATACCATGTATGTATATATTATGTATAAATGTATGATGAAATGTTGGATTAAAAAAGGGAATAAGGGGCCGGCCGGGTGTGCTGGCCAAAACCTGTAATCCCAGCAGCTTGGGAGGCTGAGGCAGGAGGATCACAAGTTCAAAGCCAGCCTCAAGAACTCAGTGAGGCACTAAACAACTCAGTGAGACCCTGTCTCTAAATAAAGTACAAAATAGG
The DNA here is from genome assembly GCF_052094955.1 of Ictidomys tridecemlineatus. Taxonomy (NCBI): domain Eukaryota; kingdom Metazoa; phylum Chordata; class Mammalia; order Rodentia; family Sciuridae; genus Ictidomys; species Ictidomys tridecemlineatus. Next base: position 228,222 of record NW_027522203.1, on the reverse strand, counting down.
CTTGAGGATGTGGTTCAGTGGCCATGTGCCCCTGAGATCAACCCCCAGGATCCACCCACCTTCCAAAAAAAGTGACTAAGATGTAAGATGAGGGCTTTTAATGTACTTAGCACATGCGGGAATAGTCTCAGTAGAAATGTATTAGGTAACACTGTTTAAAATAAAGATGGGGCTCTGACCGTCTCAAAAATCACTCAGGGTCCCACAGCCTGTGATTTTGACCTGAGTCAGAGTTTGACCTGAGTTTCTGGGGTTAGACCTTGAGTTCTTCCTGCTTCTAGCCAGCTCTCTGCCTACAGAGGAGGCCTGAGTTGGGCGGGTGTTTTCCTGGCCTGGCTGGCAGGAGAAAACGGCCCACAAGGAATGCTGTACAGACAGACCACAGAGAGTTCACCCCAGGAAATGATTTTTCTCATACTGGAGTATTTATATCACCAGGTAATATTTCTGCTACAAGTAATAAAGATCCCCATGTCAGTGGCATGAACTCACATTGATGGTTTTATTTCCTCATGCAGGACTAAATCCAGAGGTCAGGAGCTCCTGCAGAACCTAGACCCTGTCTCGCTTCTTTTACCAACACCTGTAGCCTGTAGTTTTATGGTTTTTTTCTATGATGGCTGCTCCACCTCCGGCCATCACATCTACATTATTGGCAGGAAACAGGAAGGCTAAAATAAATTTCTCCACAACCTGTGAGCGCTTACTTGAAGGGATCCCTTCTGTGGATCCTCCACATAAATGTTAAGTGGCCTGAATTAGGTCACAGTGCTATAACTGATCACAAAGGAAGTCAACAAGATGAGTATCTTGCTGTCTGTCCTCTATAACTAAAAAGCAAGAGTGAAGGGTTGAGAGTGGCTTTGGAGTCTGTTATCCGGAGGGTCAGTGCTGGGTATTGCATCCTAAATGAGAGAATCGGAGTCCAAACTGACTCGAAGGCATTCAGTCTCATGTTGCATTTCGAGCCTTTCTCCTTTGGTCTAGTATTCACAGATTCCTTTGAGTACTGGTGTCAACAGGTTGCCTCCAGTCAGCTGTGGTCACCAGTGTAGAAGTGTCCCTGAGATCACTCTTAGGATGCATCTTCTGAATTGAAGGCAGTGACTGTCAACATGAAAGTAGAGGAGAAAAATGGTGCCAATTGTGGGCTCCATACCTGGTGATCAAGAGCAGGGAAAACAATCTGTGGACATCCCCAAGGATTAGTGGCATCCCTAGGAACTCACACCTGGGCCCCCCTCAGCAACAGACACAGAACTCCTGGAGGCCCCGGCAGCTAAAACTGACACCATTCCACCATTCGCTGTATGGAGGAAACTGCAGAATTTAAAAGCCAATCTTATTGCTGAAGAAGCTGCCTCCCACCTGGCTGTGAGTAGATGCTTCATCAGCTCCAAGGCGCCTGGTGAGGTTTATCCAGGACTGAGAAAGAGGGTAAGTCAAGATGGGCAGTGCAGAGGCTGAAGGAACAGGGAGGCTGCACGTGTCGTAGCTCGTACACACGCCTGTTCACTAGCTTGTCAGTAAGTCAGAAGCCCCAGGAGGGAGGGCAGGTGGTGCGTGGGGGTATTGACGTTCCAAGATTCCCTCCAGAGCTTCCTGGGACTCCATGGCCAACCCAGGCTCCTGAACTCTTTTACCATCAAGAACAGACAGAGCAGGAGGTTGAGAGGAGAATGCAACTCCAAAACAGCTCTGATTCAGAGATGCTCCTCAGGGGCAGTTGAAACCCAGGGATTTGTAGCACCTTCCACCTAAATCTTGACCCTTAGGTCAAAAGAAGTGCCATCCTTTCAGGAATATGCTACGGCTCCATTTCTATGATTTTAAGACATGCAAAGTTGACAGGAGGAGGTAGGAGTCAGAAAAGGCTTTTGAGGGTTGGCTGTTTGTTGAACAGGGCATGAGCAACTCCCTGGGAGACAGAAGCACTCTATGTTCTGGTCTGTGTGACCTTGTGCGGGGCCACTGGCGAGCTGAGGGGCTGGGGTGACCAAGGCCAGCTCTTGAGTGCTCACAGGCGAAGACAGGGAGAGTGGAACTGTGGTTCCTCCTAGAATCTCACCCAGGCCTGAGATTGGCTGCTCTGCCCACATCCACCAAAGGTCACATGGTGTTATGATTTGTATAGGAAGGGTCCTCCGAAGACTCTTGTGGGGAAGGGTCGGTCCCTAGTGCAGAAATGAACACAGGCAGTGCCTTTGGGAAGTGAGTGGATCATGGGGATACCAACCTCATCAGAGGATTAATCCACACAGGGATTCCCAGCTGTGTGGACTGTGGGAAATGGTGGAGGTCATGGGAGGTGGTGGAGGTCATAGGAGGCAGGGCCTAGTTCACAGGAGTGGAGGGTGTGGTCAGGGGTCAGGTCGCACTGTTCCTTTTCTATGGGCCAGTCCCTGTGCAAGACACACCACGAGAGTGACTCTGGTTGTCTCACAGCACTTCCAAAAGCAAGGTACCACGAACACCGCCACTTAGTTATGGGAGGTGAGAGCTCCGGAGAGATCAAGCAGATTCCCGGGGCCATGCAGAGCTGGTGAGTGAGGGTGCTGAAGGCTGGACCTGTCATTGACTGCAGGCCCCTGCAGGCCTCCTTCCCCTCACCTGTCCTGCCCTAGGGCCTCGTGTGAGCACATGCATCTTGCTCATTCGACAGGCGTTATATCGAGTATCTTTTATGTGCCAAAGCTTTGGGAGGTGACAGAGGCACAAGATCCCGGCCCACGAGGCCCTTTTTTCCTAACATGGAGGGTGTGCTGGACCACAGGCAAATGCAGATATCAGCCACTTCAACCAGCCTGTAGGATTCCTACAGGAAGGCACAGAAGGGAGCAGCTCCAGGGACCGGGAGAGACGAAGGGACCTGACGTAGGCAGTGGGGCAGGAGGGTCTCTAGGAGGAGGTGACCACGGGTTTGAAATGGAAGTGCTGAGAAAGACCCAGCACTGTAGCATCTTGGGGACACTGGACAGGCAGGAGCGAATGCGAAGCAGGGGCACGTGCCAAGAGCAAAGGTGGGTTGGGGGGCTGGGGCCTGCTGAATGGGGGGAGGAGGGGTGTGAGGAGGTTAGGAGGAGGCCGGGGCCAGGCTGGGTGGCTGGAGGTGTTTCTCATTTCACCTGATGTGATTGGAGGTGGCCTCAGACCCCAGGCAAGCTCCCGAGAGCTGGCACCTTGGAGTCTGTGTTTGAACTTCTCAGACACCAGGTTCTGCTCACAGGCAGGTGCAGTAACTGCTGCAGAGGGTCTTCTTCCCTGGGGTCGTCACTGTGTTTAGTTGTCATCAGGAAAACAGCTCACATCTGAGCCCTTACTTTCCATCTGTTCGGACCTGTGCAGGAAAACCAGTTGACCTCTCAAGGCCTTGACCTCTTCCCCTGTAAAACAGGAGTCCACACCTCAGCTTATGCCTTGGCACCCGCCTGTGTGACCCTGTGTCTAGAAGCTGAGGGGTTTTGAGCAATACGCAAATACAAATGACTGCCATTACATCTGAGTGCAGGGTGTGCATTACCAACTCGAGATCACCTTGGGCGGTGGACTTTCCTGTGGCATCACTGTTAGGATGGGTCGCGTCTCACTGCGAAAGCCATGTTCATCCAGACAATGATGGACGTCTCAGGGGCCTGCAGGGAGGGGCACCAAGATTGTGGAATTCCTATTGCTGCCATAAAAATCATCACTGATTTCATGGCTTGACACATGTCCAGTCTTGGGTGTTCCATGCCCTCGCTCATTGACAAGAACTGCAAGTTAGACAACGTGTCCCACACCCTGCCTCTAACAAGGAGGGGACCCACATCCATGCTGAAGGCTTTCAGATGCCTGGGGGTGAAATGGCCCTCACACAGGGAGGAAGAGAGGATCGCATGCAGGACATTCAGGTGATCAGCATGAACATGCATCAGGCTAGGGCAAGGATTCAACCAGCTAAATGTCCTGTGCCCTTGAGTTCACCTTTGTGGGAGAAGGTGGTCCCTCCTGCTTGACTTACAAATGACAGATGGAAACGAATCTCGAATCATTCTTCTCCCATGGGCTGACACCTTATCCACGCTGACTTTGAGGCTGAGTGACCACTTCACTGTGGGGATACAGGACAGCTTGTAGGGCCCCATGGAGAACGGCTGGCCTTCTCTTTCCCCCAACCCAGGGCTCATCTCCATGTCTGTCCCCCACCTCCCTCTTCCTTTCCTGTCCATCCCTGTCACATCCCTGAGTTTGCTAGCTCATGACAAAAAACTGTACATGGAGACCCCTGCAGGCGTGGACTCTGCCCCTGCACCACGGATCTGTCAAACTGTTGGCCTGGTCGTGCACTCCTGCCCCATCTCAGCCCAGTGCCCTGCTGCCTGTCTGAGCTGCCGTCTCTCTGGTCTGACAGGCATGAGCCTCTCTGAGGATCAGTGTGCTGCCCTTCTCATCCAGGTAAAACTGACCACCCTTTCTATCAGGAAAAAATAGATAAGCACTAGAAATCTGCAAAGCAGCAGAGCTGTCATGTTTGCATACTTAATGATTCTTGACTTTTGAGAAACCTGGAATGGACTCGTAGAGCATCTTGGGATAAGAAAACGCTCATGCACGGACACAGCACAGATGGGTAAAGGAGATCCCTGCCCTTTTCACACCTCGTCGGGTTGACAGAGGGACAGTGTGGCCTCTCTTGCTCCATCTGTGAAATGGGTGGCAGCCCCCACACTATGAAGGTCACATGATTTCAGAGATGCAGAACAATTAAAAAAGTACCTGCCATGGCCCCTTTCAGCCACTGCTGTCCCTATCTGTGGACAATACGGGCCTCAGCACAGTACTGCTACAGGTCCGAGGCCCTAGTTGAAGTGGAGATGCCAGCTCATAAAGGGGTGGGTCAGCAGGTCTCTTTCCCAGTGCTATGAGTACAGTCACTCCATGTCCAAGCACACAGTCATCAGGGGGACTCTCGAACCCTGCTGGGATCAGTTTCAAGTTGCCAAAAGAGTTATCAGTGATTCCACATCCACATGACAAAATGCTGGGCAGGAAAAGGGCACTTTGCACCAGGATCACTAATAACTCCGAGAGCTCTGATGGTTCCATAGCTCAAGTTGTCCCTATCAACAGGCAAAGAAGACTATGACCTCCTTACAGCTTGGGACCCCCTCCACAATCTCATGGAGTGTGGATTAGCAGCTATTCCCTGTACCATTGTTGAGGAACTGGCTCTGTGGGGACTTAAGGAAATGTCTCCAAGTGGCCTGGAGATAAGCAGCAGGCGAGGAGGGTCGGCCTCTAGTTGTGGTCAGAGACAGGGAAATGGGTGCCCTCCTTCTCCTCCTGCTATTGTCGCAACCCTGTGGTGGCTCAGCCTCTGGAGATTTGAGGAGAGTCATGGCAGGAGAGTTTGAGCTCTGGAAGGTGCAGGTCCAGATGGGGCCAGGCAGGCCATTGTCCAGGCTGTGGGATTTAAGGAGGCGCTGATTCTCAAGTTGGTGCCAGTACAGGAACAGACCCTCAGTGTGAGTGTCTCCTTAAATTCTGACCCCTGGCTGCATTAGGTTACCCTGTGCCAACCCTGGAAGGTAGTTCACTGTAAAACCTACAGAAATGGATCTTACCTGTTCCTGGGGCCTCTTCAGCTAGACACCACCAACGTAGCCAAGACCACGGTGTTTAATAACGTTGTAAGTTGTAACTTGTCCCCCACACAGCCAGGGCCCTAGTGGAGTGTCCTTACATTAGCCCTCAGTCCCCTGCCTGGGAGGCCCGTCTCTTTACTTCTGAGGCCGGAGGAGGCTGTGAGGTTTGCCTGGGATTCCAAAGTTAAAATGAGGCCCAGACAGTCAGGTTGGGGCTGGAGTTTATTTTCTGAGCTCTGAGTCTCCAGGAGCCACTAACTAGTCCGCACTGGCAGGCACTTTTGAATCAGTGTTTCTTTTCGTACTGGGCCAGTGGCAGGCCCAGGGGATGGATCAGTAGGCAGGGGCCTGTGGCTTTGTGGAACCTAACTGTGGCAGGTCCTAACCAACTCCATCATCAGACAGTGAGGGGTCTCTGAGGATTGAGGACAAAAGGCCAAATCTGAAATGAATGGAGCCCACGTCGAAAAACCACATCGAACACCTCACTGTGGCCTTTTTAAGCCCTCCCAGGGTCCAGCTCCTCCCAACCCTGGCCTTACCCCTTCCACTCAACCCCTCAGTGGCTGGGCTGTGCCCCTGCTCAGGATCCTGCTGACCGCACCTGTTTCCAATTGTCTGTTTGTAATGGTCACTCCACTCCTGTGGTCCCTCAGGGTCTACACATGGCTGATTCTGCCTTGTCATTCAGGTCCCAGGTAGAATGCTACTCCTCAAGGACCATTTCTCTGAACATCATCCAAAGTTGCTCTTGTGACCTCCTCGCAGGGACCCTGAGATTTTGCATGCCCCTCACTCAACCCTAGCTCTGCTCTGTTTCCCAACATGCTCCTCTGTCACAGAAGCAATTCTGCTTGTCTTCCTGATCTTGGTCTCCACTTTACTGTGGGTGCTCCATTGATGTATCCACTGAGTTCCCCTCTTCACCTGGAACAGGGTTGCCACCTAGTAGGTGCTCAGTAAACATCAGTTGGATTATTAAATGAACAAAGAAGAGTATTCGTTGTATGAATGTTACCATTGATGTTGCCATTCCTTTGTAACTTGCAACCACTGCTTCCCACAGGAGATACTTAGCACTAGTTAGGAATGCTTTCAACTGCAATTAAAATTCATTGAAGTAATGGTAGCCCAGACCAATTGGGTCTGTGTCTATCATACAATATATAAATTGGAAGTGCACAATGTCAGGGCCTCAATATCTATAACTGTTGGCCTTTTCCTGATGGTCTTAAAATGCTGACTACAGCTCCAGCAGTCAAACCCACATTCCAGACAGGAAGAGAGTCCAAGAAAAGATGGAGCAAGAGCCACAACTACTCTGACTTATAAAATTCATAAGTTTTTAGAAAATCTGTGCACTGTACTTTTCTTCCACATTTTTTGATGATGTGTTGTGGAGCGTCCCCAGAGGCAGGTGGATCTGGGAATGAGCTATTTAACTTTTGCAGCTCTCAGCCTCCACATTAGGGTTCAGGAGTGAGCAAGAGATTCGGTGTGGGCATCCATTACAGAGGTTGATCTATTTTTTATGTGTAGTGCAATTGTTGAGTTTCTGTGGCACATCGGAAGGAGACTTAGAATTGGCTGTAAGAGGCTAAAATTTCCTCCTGGTCCCTACGTGAGTCCCTGGAGGCTCTGAACAGAGCAAGCGGAGTGGCCCCTTTTCCACTCTGCAATGAAGACACACATTCAAAGTCTGAAATAGTCTCTTTCCATGTGATGGTGACCCAGTGTGGGGCAGGGAGCCCTTCTGCAATTGGGCTGCTCCAGACGCCAGCTCAGAGCCAGCAAAGGCTTCTGGAGGATGCCACACTTGAAGGAAGTGACGCTCCAAATGGTTGTTTAGAAATTAGCAAAGGCCACCTTGAGCCTGTGTGTGAGTGAAGAGGTCAAAGTGACCACCCTCAGCTCCTGAGGCCCTGGAGACCACGCCAGCTTCCCTGGGAGCCTGGCCACAGCTGCCAAGGATGATTGACAGGCAGAGAAGCCACCCCTGGAAGTCAGTGGAAGCCCTGGCCAGGGAGAGAGCTAGAGGACAGGGAGGAGGAGAGTCCCCAAGAGAGCTCCTGGGGAGGTGTCCTGCACACTCACCCCGTGATCCCGTCCCTCTCTCTCTTCAACAAGGTCTGGGCTCTGTGTTCGGTGGGACACTGAGGCTGTGTAGCATGGTTTTTCTAGTCGCAGGGCCTGATGACTGTCACCAGGGATCTCTTCTGTAACACAGAAGCCCTAAGTGCTGGAAAACAGTCCAGAAAAAATGGGCGAAATTGGAGCAGATACTTGTCAAAAGTGGATGAGGAGTTAATAAACTCCTGATCACGAGTCCCCAAAAAAACCTAAGATAAATCCCAGGGAGAAAACTCTACAGAACCCACTAGAATGTCTGGCATTAGAAACTGGCTTTTCGGGGGGCTGGCAAGGAGGTGGAGCCCTTGTGGGCTGATGCTGGAAGATAAAAATGGGGTGATCCTTAGGGAAACAGTTTGGCTGCTCCTTAAGCTGAGCCCCCCCAGGCTGGTGCATGCATTAGGCTGTGAACCCCGTAAACAGCGTTGGGCGTTACTCCAGGGCACAGGTAGAAAGCTGAGGCCCAGAGGGAACCCACTCTGTCCCCAAGGCCGGGCAAGCACAGAGCCAGCCTGGAGCTCCAGTAGTGGGGACCCCTTATTTGCAGGAGCCTTTCTTATTGGGCACCCTGAGTACTCTCCTAACCACTCCATGCTTAAGTTATTTTATCTACAAAATGGAAAAAAAAACTGTCCTTATCTCATTGGATTGTGGTAAAAAGAATCTGAGTTCACCTTGGGGGTCGAGCCTTTGGGGGTAATGCTTTGTGAGGTCCAGCCAGGACGATGAGCCTGGCCCTAGACATAGCATGGGATCCATACTTGTTGCTCAGCCCCAGGCCTCCCCTCCTCCCCCCCTCATTAAAGGAAGTGTCTGAGCAGGTTTCCTGACTCAGCCAGGCTCCGGGTCCCCCACCCCCAGCTCCCTGTGGGAACCATGTGGATTTGTCTGTGAGTTTTCTTCTTCCTCCTATCTTCTATGCCTGATCACAAATTCTGTTGAATCTCGTCTCATGGCGGTGTCTTGATTCTCTGTACCTAGATTCATCCATCCAGGCTGGATGGAGCCTTCCTCCCTAGGCCTGCTGTGTCCCCTCCAGGGGGCCTCCAGGCTACAGCCAGCAGGAGCTACTTCCCACGGTCTGTCCACAGCCCTGCTCATCCCAAGATCTTCAGAGACACCTTCCCTCGGGTGACATAAAACCCAGGCTTCTGATGTGACTCTCCATGGAGTCTCCCCACTCGTCTCCAGAGCACACGCATCTAAAGCCCTTTGCTGTCCTGAATCCCAAAGCGCACTTCCTGCCTTACCTGGCCTCTGAGTCTTGGCACACACCTTCCTTTTGAGCAAACCCTCTCCCTACTCTGGGCCCACCTGAGAGGGCAGCATGAGGGCTGGGTGTGCGGCTCAGTGGTTAAACTCACACATGCTCAGCAGGTGAGAGGCCCTGGGTTCCTTCCCCAGCAGTCCTCCCAAAATAATAAAATGATCATGTAAGATCATTTTATTAGAGGAGAAGCCAATTCGCTTGTTGTAGAATATCTACAAAAATAAGGCACAGCAAATATCACACCTAAGGGAGTAGCAGAGGAAGTACAGTTTGGAAATGAGACGGGATGTCCAGTTATCAGCACTTCTGTTGTGAGTTGAACTGAAGCCTCAGCCTTGCTAATAAAGGAACAAAAAGAAACAACATATTTAGAGATTGAGAGGGAAGAAAGGAAACTCTCTTGTAGGTGGCGTGATTACCTATGCAGAGAACGTAAAACTAGAGAACTTTTAAATCAATAATTTTTAAAAAACAACTTTTTTGATGGATAAGCAAATTTTGTAAAGAAACTTTGATACAAAAATCAATATAAAAATCAATAGCATTTTTATATCCAAGCAACAGATGCTGAGAAAATCAAATTAAATTATGTTGCCACTTACAAGAGAATAGAAAGATAAAATGCTGAATTCTAAATTGAATGAAAGATATTCGTGACTCCTGCAAGACAAAGCATCATTGAGATAAATGAGGGAAGATGTGTCTAGCTAGATACAACCCTGATAATGCATGGAAAACTCCAGGAGCAAATGTGTTCGTGAAGTTTCACTGTGATGCCAAAGGAAACCTCAGGAGATACTTAAATTGCTTCTAAAATTTATACAAAGATGTAAAGGGTTAGGAACAGGTAAGAAGAGTAAATTTGGAGGAGTTGGTCCCTCAGATCTCATGAAGCAATGTGGTGATTGCATCCAGAGAGTGAGGGGGCAGGACCATCACACAGCCAATGGAACAGTGTGGGTGGCACACTCAGAAACAAGCTTTCCTCACAGACCCTTGTAGCTCAGGTGGTCCTGCATTGAGGGAGCAGTGCTGGCCACATCAGACACCACACAGGGAAGGAATTGTCACCTCACATCATGCACTAGCCCACGCCCCACGAAATTCATGTGCAGAACATAAGATGTAGGACTTCTAGGGAGGAACAATGGAATAAGCCAAGATTTCTTATGCAAGACACAAACACAACAGATCCTGAGTCAAACATGGATAAATTAGACTTTGTTCAAACTTGGAACTTCTCTTCATCCAAATACCATCTTGAGAACATGGAAATAAAATCTCAGAATGCAGAAAAGATGAGCCAAGAAATCGGTGAAAAAAAATGTGCAACACCCTTAGCAATTAGGGAAATACCAATTAAAACTACACTGAGATTTCATCTCATTCTAGTCGGAGTGGCAGCCATCTAGAATAAACAAATGATAAATGCTGGAGAGACAGAGAGAAAAGGAACACTTGTACACTGTTGGTAGGATTACAACCAGTATAGCCACTGTGGCAACCAGTAGGGAGGTTCCTCAAAAGACTAGGCGTGGAACAACGCTCTGACCCAGCTCTGCCACTCCTTGGTCCTTATCCTGAAGATTTAAAGTCAGTAGACTATAGAGACACATGCACGTCTATTTTTGTAACAGCACAATTCACAATAGCCAAACTATGGAACCAGGCTAGGTGTCCATTAGTGGATGAATGGATAAAGAAAAATGTGGTAAATATACACAATGGAATTTTATTCAACTGGAAAAAAATAAAATTATGTCACTTGCAGGAAAATGGATGGAACTTGAGTCCATTAGGTGAAGTGAAATTAGCTTAAAACAGAAGGTCATATGTTTTCTCTTCTATGTGGATGCTAGAGAGGAAAAAGGGAGATCTAGGTGGGGGTGTATGTGCAGGAATGTAGTGATAACCAAAGGGGGATCAGCAGAGGGAAGGAACCAGGGTGAGGGGTGTGTGTTGGGGGAAGGGTTGGGGATTGATACTGGCCAAATTATATCATTGTACTATGTGCATGTGCTAACATATAACAGCCAATTCCATCATCATGCACACCCATACAAATGGGGAAAGGAAAAGAAAAAAAAAACTACAAAGTCATATGCAAAAGACATTCAAACCTGTTAGAAAAAAAATTGACAAAATTCTTGAAAAGGCACTTCCAAAAATTGGGGGGGCGGGTGGGTGGTTAAAGCCCAAAGAATCAATAAATACATCAGAATAATTTTGGCCTCCTGGGTCACTGAAGTACAAATAAACGTCATGAGGAGATTACTCATGGACCCACCCAAATGGCCGAACAGATTCCTCATGTTGGTGGGAAAATGTAGTAAATGACATTCTCTATGCTGCCGGTGGGAATGGAAACCAGCCCAGCAACTATGGAAATTACTCGGCATTATCTTCTAAAATGAAATTTCTTGAAACTCTCAGACCGACCGCAAGTTTTACATGAGCAGAATCACCTCCACAGGGAGGTTCCTGGGGACTGGAGGTGTGGCCAGAGATGGAGCATATGCTTAGGAGGCACAAGGCCCTGGGTCATTTCCTAACACCAAAAAGAAGGAAGAAAGGAAAGAAGAAAGAGAAAAAGAAAAGAAAGTTAATGACAACTTTTATTAAAATAGCTTCTAATATGTCATAGGGTCGATGCTTCTCGTGGGCGGACGGATAAGTATCTGTTGGCATAGTCACACAGATCACCCCCGGGCAAGGTGGAAACAGATGCACATGGGGACACAGGCATGTGTAGGTGAGCAACAAAGGACTATGGCCCTGCGCTGATTCGCTCGATGTGACTCAGAACAGACCCGGCTGACTGTGACTTGGGCCCTGGAGGCCTGGGGGGAAGCACGTCTGGGGCTCAACGGCAGGTGCAGCAGAGGACTCCGCCAATCTGGTGTTCACTCCTTGACCCATGTTGAGGTCAAGGTCACATTTGTATTTACTTTACAATTATTTATCGGGCTTTCCGTTTCTGATGTGTGCCTTTCCCGGTGCATGGCTGTGAGGGTTCAGGTTTTAGAGAACCCTTCAAAAATCGTACGCAGGAGTCAACCTCATATTTTTTAAAGAGGAAAACTCTGTGCTATTTCATTCAGTGCTCTGTATCTTGTGACCATTCCATAAATACTGACAAATTTCCATTAGTTACCGGAGTGTCATTACCTTGAGGACAGTCTTGCTCAGAAGGTACACAAGGGGAGAGGAATCTCAAATCAATTCTCGACTGTCTCCAGCCCTGTTCTTTCCAGAGCCCTGGGGCAAGCGCTCTTTTGTCTATGAAATTTGCATGGTGCTACTCCAGGTCCCCTAACAATGGTGGGGAAGAAAATGAAACATTGTGGCTGTTTTGCTGCAAGCAGAGAGTATTTGTAATTATGCTGATTTATCCTTTGGTTCATTTCCCATGGTGAAATTCAGATGCACAAAGATGAGTCTGCTAAAAATGAAATAGATTGGGGGCTACCACGCTTTGCTGTTGACCTCGAAAAACATGTATAAGTGCTGAATTCAAATCGTGAATTGAATATGCTTTTAAGGACTAAATGTATCTCTTTGATTTAGGGTTCCAGTGCACCTCATCTTTATAAAATCATAAGAGACATGGAGTCTCCCAAGCTGATCCATTGTCTCATATCATTTATTCTACATTAATAAACATATTCTGTTACCTGGAAGCAAAAATAGACACTTTTGAATCCCTTCATAGGAAAATATTTGCCTGCTCTTCTTATCAGAGGGATAACTATTATGGAGAAGATTGATCAGCATTAGAATAAAATATTTATCTAATTGCCCGAGGCTTCTCTTCAGGATAAGAAATTCTCCATTAGCAAAGGAAGTGCATACATATCAAAGATCTTAAAGACATTCAGACACAGCTGTTGGAATCAACTTCTGCTAAGGGTGCACAGCACAGTAAATTGCAAACAGAATATATGCAAATAATTATAATCCATTATAAATATAGATTATTTTCTTTTTCCATAAACTGTGACAATCACAATAAAAATGATAAACTGAGGTGGGAAGAAAGAGGAGGCATTTGGGGAGCTGAGGGAGGGCACTTATGTTTGGCTTCACTAAATTATGCAACTTTTTATCTTCTAAGTTAATGGTATTATACTTATACGCTTTGCATATTCTAATTTATTTCCCCAGACTGAAAAGAGTTCTCCTTGTGCCAACCCAGCTTTCTAAGGTCTAGAAGGATAATCCTGCTCTGCGGTTTTATCCTGAACTCTGTTAGCACAGATGGGTTTATTGGCATGAAATAATGAAAAGCCTGCCCAGCCTGAACCTGCCGACCTGGACCCTCACATTCCGACCTGCCTTTGGGGCCACTCTGATTCAGCGAGTGTCACTGTAGCTCCAGATCCACACACTCAAAGTCTCCTGTTGAAGCAAAGCTGCAGGAACTTAAAGGTGGTGTCCCTTACGTATCACACTGTGCCAGTATAGCCATGGGCACTGCCAACGTGAGCACTGAGATGGGGGTGTCACACAGATGGGGTCCAAATGATGTCTCCAAAATATCTTGCACCTTTTTCAGGAATATCCTGGTCAAGGTTGTCTTCCAACGTGAAGGAGAAAAGAGAAAGCAAGGCATAGGTGCAGAGAATGCAGGGGTCCAGCAGAGGAGGGGTGCAGGGGTCCCTGGGGGGTGGTGGAGGGGAACCCAGGGCAGCAATGTACAGGAACAGAGGACATCCAGGCCAGGTGGAGTGATCAGCAGAGTCAGGGAACTTTCAGGACAATGAAGGTTAGACCTGATACAGTCAGTTGCCTCCTCTGGAAAGTGGGTACAACTTCGTCATCTCCCAGGGGTGCCATGAGGAGTGACTCTTGTGTGTAGTTGTTGATTTCACCCCTCTGTTCCCTTTCCTAAAGGAAGAATTGCATTCCACATGCAAAGTTTCCAATAACAGGCTCTTGCCCAGATGCATCCGAGGCAAGCTCATCAGTGATGCGCCTTTTCAATTGTTTTCTTGCAGTAAAGACAATATTCCTAAGGGACAGCAGAACTCACATTCATAGTCCTAAATAAATGATTTCCACTGCGGCAACTGGCCCAAGTGTGGCCTCTGTAAAGGCGGTGTCAGGGAGAAGTGTGGACAGCCGGTGGCCTTCCCTCTGCCTCTCGTTATTAAAAGCCATGGCAGCAACATAGCTTATCCCATTTCAAAAGAAACTAGGAGAGTGTCTTCCCTGTAGCTTCGGATAATTTAAAATTGATCTCCTATAGCTTGTCCCACTTTTGTATTCATAGCCACAGATAAAATAGTAGCCGTGGATGGAGGCAAATGGTTCTGAGCACCTGGGATGCTGCCTTGCTATTCTCAGAGCTCACTGCCGGCATCATCTCATCTTGCCTTTGAGATCCCATCACAGAGAAGAGCAAGGCTGGCCACTATCATTTAGGCTCCCATTCCAGGCGACAGGTATCCCTGTCCCCACCATCAAACCAACTTCTGAAAGCTGAGGTGCTCACCCCAACAGATGCGCATGTGTCTCCTCATGTGTGTTTATTTATGACACACAGAAGGTGCTGAGATTTTTAAAGACTTTATTTTTAGAGCAGTGTGAGGTTCACAGCAACCTTGAGAGGAAGGTACAAAGTGTCCCCATGTGCCCTTTCCCCGCACATGCGCATCCTCCCCTACTACCAGCCTCTCCCACCGTAGGGCACGTTTGTTGGACTCCTGAGCCCACACTGGCTCATCATTATCACCCGGGGTCCACAGACTAGATCAAGGTTCATCTTCTAATCGTTGGCTTAGACAAATGTGTAACGACAGGCATCCATCATTACTGCATCCTGCAGAGTGGTTCCATTGCCCTAAAAACCCCGGTCCTCCCTGTGCAGCCCTCCCTTCTCTGTAACCCCTGGCAACCTCTGATCTTTCCCTGTCTTTTGCCTTTTCCAGAATTCCCTAGAGCTGGGATCGTACAGCATGGGGACTTTTCAGATTAGCACTATTGGCATCTGTCACTTAAGCAATGTGCATCTGGGCTCCCGCCACATCTTTTCATGCCTTGATAGCTCATTTCTTTAGCAGCCCTGCAGGGTCTGTGTCCTGTAGAACTCAGTCCCTTCCATATAGAAGAGAGTATGATGGGGGCTGGAGCCCTAGATACCAATGTCCACAGGGGCCAGGCCCAGCCCAGCCACAGGAGTGAAGCTGACCCCCAAAGGCAATAAGGAGTGGTGGGGCCTGGGGACCACAGAGCGCAGGCCATTCTAGTGCATCGGGGACTGCTGCTGTCTTACCTCACGGTGGCAGTGTGGGCCTGTGTGGTTGCCTGGGCCTGGGGACAGCTTACTTTAACCAAGGGTGGCGCTAAGTCACCCTGCACTTAATGTAAAGTCTTCAAACACCTATAAACAGTAGGTAGAACAAAGTGACCATTTCCAAGAGTGACATCCAAGCCCCGGTCACACCTGTAAGCTTTGGCATGGACCAGGCCTCACAGCTTCCCCTGCGACCCTCATCTGACACCCCACAGACCATGAGCACATTTGACCCCCTCCAGGGGGCTCATGTACATGAGAACAGAACCCCAACAAGGCCACCTCAAAACCAGTGTGACCAGCCATGATTTTACAATAAAATGGTTTTTAAAGGTTTTATTGCCAATTTAATTTAAACTTTTTGACAGATAGATACAATATGCAAATATATTTTTTAAGACTAATTTAGGTCTTTGAGTAAATTTAAAGCCACATATGTAAAGTAATATATTCATTTTTATTTTAACCATCAACTGTGAAAATCAGTGACATTCTTCATAAGCAGCTTTGGCACCAACATCTCAGTCTTGGTCTCAGATGGGGCCGAGTGAGTTTCCCTAAGACCATTTAAGCTAATTGAGAAAGAGCCTCCCGTAACACCCTGTGGTTGAGTACTAGCTCACAGCCTTGGTCCACTGATGCCCCTTGGGGCAGTTACCTGTGTCCTGTGTGCCTGAGGTGTCTGCTCATAGTGCAAGTGGTCACTGCACAGCATGCCCAAGGAATTTCACCATCGTGAAATCTGCAGGGTCACAGCACACGCCCCAGGCTCGCCCTGATGGGTCAGACCTCTAGGGGTGACACAGAGGTGCTGCGCTGGCTTTGTCCCCATCTTCTTGTGGGGATGACCTCACGCTTCTGCAAACCCAGCTCCAGCAGAGCTTGGTGAGGCTCTGTCCTCTGATCCTGTTGCGCTGTTCTAGACAATGCCCTCGTGACATATGTGAGGGCTGTCCCCAGCGATGGCTGCTGGAAGCACACATCCTGACACCAATACCTACATGTGCGTCCCTACAGCGCGAGCCATCCACTGGCCCAGCACGAGCTGCCTTTTCCCTTTGGTCCGAGGATGCTGGAAGTGGACGCACCATCCCCTGCTTCTTTGAGTGTCAATCAAACAGCACTTGGGGCTTGAAAGTGAAACGTGAAGAATTCAGACTGTTGGAAGATTTGTCTCCAGTGTCAGGGAACGGCCCCTCGCTGGCGGGTGCCATATGGCCTTCAGTGAGTTTTCACAGGCACGTGCCTGATGTGCTCCGACAAGCTCCGTGTTACCAGAAGGCACTCCGAGGCTTCCAGCGAGTGCAAGTTCTGGGGGATCTGGGTTTCCTGGGGACCTCCGAAGCTCACCTGCCCATTTAATTTTCCCCTGCAGCACGTGGTTGCTCGAAGCATCTGCCTAGCTCCGTGACGCCCACGTCTCATCAGAGTGCGGACTGCTGTGTTCTTCCTTTCCCCCTCTCCCCACCGTGACTGGGAGCTTGTCAGGCTTACGATATTAAGCGCCTCAGTGCTATTTTGTGTGTAGGTGAGGGCATAACATAGCGGCAACGGAAATTCCTTTGACAGACGTTGATGTAAAGTTTAGGTTTAAATTCTTAAGTGGAATTATTAGGTGTACTTATGCTCTCCCGCGTCCTAAATCACCTATCCCATTAAATTGAATTCTGAAGGTTGCAAAACTAGAGTCCTGGCCACGGAATGACTCTCGTGCCACTGGGCCTACTCCTAAGTACAATCCCGCATGAGGAAGGCAGCTGAAGCCCTCGCTCTGCCAAAGCCCCTCTTGGAATCTCTCCAGCCAGATGGTCCTCCCGTGTCCGTGCAATGGGGGAGCTTTAAATAAGGAAATCCAACCCAGACACCGCAGGAGAGGGTCTCAGGGTTGAGGGATAATGAGGAAGCAGGTTTCTCTCATGCAAAGACAAAAGTGCCATATTCTTAAAATGCTTAATTCAATTTGAAGGGGGAAATAATTACCTCCTCTGGCCATCATGTCGAAATGTCCATAGAGAGGAAAATGGACTTCACCCTCATTAAATCCATGGGTCAGAGCCAAAAGCTGCATTAGCCAAAAAGGCCTCTTCAAGGGCACAGCTCCCCAGATCAAAGCTTGTGCTGGAGGGAGCTAGGTGGGAGCTTTGGGGGAGGGGGCTCTGCCAGAATCAGATGGTGACTTTTCCATTTTTAACAAATCTCTCTTGCACTGTGGCATAAGCAGGTTAGCAGCTGGGAGCAGGGCAGAGCGGGAATGTGGATTCCACAGTGGTTCCTTCAGCTCTCCTGGCTCCACGCGCCGAGCCTGGCGCGGACTGGTCCGTCTTCTTGTGTTGACCCCAGAGGCTGTTCACACCAGCAGGCCCTAAAACGAAGCTGCTTCATCAGCACCCCTCATCCAGGGCCTCCTGACATGGAAACCTACCTCTTGTTTGTTTGTGGTCTCAGATCACTGCTAACTCAACTTCAAGTGCAAAGTTAAATACCTCCCCACACAGTGGGAAAGCGCCCAGCCAGGAACATTGTCTCACAGGCTTCATGGGCCATGTTGCTGGGGAAAACACCGAGTGACACAGCGAAATTCGCCTTTAAACAAATCCTGTCATCTGCCAGGGCAGGAAGGGGGTGTCATCTTATTTTTCTAAATACTGGAAAGCAAGCATGTGTTTCTGATAATGAAAGTTTGAGCATGATTAACAGTCATTTGGCTCACAGGGGAAGCAGGGAAGACAAGAAATCTAAATAAACTTCATATGGGTTTCAAGAAAGCTTTCTTATGGCATCTGGTGTGCTGTTTTGTATGTATCAAATCTGAAAATAAGGGAGCACTTGAAGTAAATAAATGCTTGAGGTGACGCCAGAGTGACAGCTGGGTGCTTGCAGTCTGGGAACCAGGCCCTATTTACCTGTGTTCCCTGAGCCCAGTGTAGGCCTCAGATTCCACAGTGTTGGGGGGATAAAGGACAACACGGGCATTAGCAGATCTAATGGGATCAGCAGACGGGACAGTAGCTCGGCCCAGGGAGAGGAGCCCAGGGTGGGGACCTGGCTCCGGGCTCTAATCCCAGCTTCCAGATTAACCCACACCCATCTCAGCAACCAGGACCCCTGGGAGTTTTCGGCAGGGGCTTCTCTCTGTGGCATGTCACTGTCATGGAGTTCCAGGGCAGAGAAGCATGTCAGAGACTCGGAGCTGGTCTCATTCAGAACATTTTATTCTAGTCACCACCGCCCACCAGTTTTTTGGTGTGAGTGCCCCAAATCAGGGGTCACTGCATGCAAATGCTTTCTTCTTATTATTGATTGATTTAAAAAGCATCAATTAAGTTCTTTACAATCTGCCCATGGGAAGTTGGCTTGGGGTTTCAGGGTGGTGACGGCAGATTTAGAAACAAAGTTGGTAAAGTGAGATACACCCGTGCACCTGGAAGCCCTGATGCAGCATCTGCTGGGGCAACCTGGCAATGAGGACCTGTCCCTTGGCTCCTGGGCAATGGGGGTAGAGTTCCAGGGGAGGATGTTCTGGTGAGATATGTCCATTCTAGACACCAGGGTTGAACATAGAATAACAGATGACCACAAGGTGGCAGCAGGACCCAGTGAGTCATCCAGGCAGGGCTGATAGATTTGCACACAGGGAGAGTCCCCCCAGGCTGAGACCTTCCAGAGGCTGTGGTGCAGGGAACACAGCCCAGGAGGGAGGGGGCCAGGTGGCCCTGAGGGAGAATGGGCTCCTGTGCACAGGGGCTGCTCAGCAGAATGGTGGGGGACAACCAGGACAGAGTCCCAAAGGCAGGAGCCACTTGGGTTCCTTCATAGTAACAGGGTTTATTTTATTCCTGGGGGGGTGGACATTGGGTGCACGCTGGGGCTCTGTAAAGTGGCAAAGCTCTAAGTGGGTAAAGGATGGTTTTCCGAGCTGTGTTTACAACAGTTGCAGGATGTGTGAGGTGTTGGTCTGGCGTGAGCAGGAGCTGAGGTTGCAGCCAGCGGTGAATACACAGGCACGGTCTCTGGTTCCTAAGTGCGACACCAGGGCAGCAGATCCCTGCTTCTGAGGGCTCACGGATGAGGGAGGGAGACAAGCGCCCACCCACTACTGTCAGAAGATGGGCTCTCGCAGCTGCTGCTGATGCGATTTCATCCAGCAGAGTCTAGCGTGGCCTTGACTTGTGGTCACCAGCAAGGCTCAGATTGCCTGGCCTCTTGTATGCATGCTGCTGTGTAAGGACGGTCTTCCTGCCCAGGGCCATAAGCCTCCAGCAGAGTCTGAGAGAGAGGTTCTGGGACCACGCAGAGGAGACCACTCTCCTCTTACCTAAGCTGCTGAGGTAAATGTCAGCTGGCCCCCAGCGTCCATCCCTGTCTTCCTGTCAGGCTCGCACAGTGACCAGGAGAGTCCAGCAAGATGAAGGGTGACCATGTCCTCCTCTCCTAGGCCTTCTAACGGATCTCCTTGGCCCTCAGCCTCAGATGAGGCCCCGACCCTGGATCTGCTCTTCAGATGAACGATTCTCTCCAGTGGGGCCCTGATAGCCAAGGGCCTGTCCTGCACCTCATCCTCCTGCGATTTCCCAGGGGGGACCCAGGTTTTGTGGGGTCTGGAGTGGTCACAGTAGTGAGGGCAGCCTGAAGAGAATTAAGGAAAGATGTTTCATGCAAATCAAAGAGCAGGAGGGGGCCCTGTTCAGGGGGAGCCCCGTCAGCTCCATGGGGCGCCCACCTGTGCCTGCCTGGCCACCATGCCTTGAGACATTGGGTTAGCCAGGGCTTTCTAGAGGGAAAGAACTGCTAGGAGACTTGTGTGGATGAGAGAGAGAGAGAGAGAGAGAGAGAGAGAGAGAGAGAGAGAGAGAGAGAGAGAGAGAGAAAGAGGAGTGTTAGGGGACTCTCACTCCCTTATGGAGGCTGAGAGGTCCCACCAAAGCCACCTGCAGCTGGAGAGCCAGGGAAGCTGGTAGCATGGTCCTGTCTAAGTGGAAAGGCCTCAGAACCAGGGAGGTCAAGGACACCGTGGACCACTGTTAGCCTGAAGGACCAAGAGCACCGGGGGCTGCTGGAGTGAGTCCCAGAGGCCAAATGCTGGAGGACGTGGAGTTCCAGTCTCTCCAGACCTAGCTCTGGGGAAGAGCCAGGACCCTCCCTCCTGCCTTTTGTTCTCTCTGGGCCCCTCAGTTGGCTGGATGGTGCCATCCACATGGAGGGTGGGTCTCCCCCCAAGGCACAATGCATGCACCAACCTCCCCCAAGCACTCCCAGACTTCTCCGGGCAGCCCCCTCACTGCAGCCAGGGCCCAGACCACCTGCGCTTGCCGCTCAGCAGGAGAGAGGGGCGGGCGGAATCTGTGCCTGTGGCGCACTGCAAACCGGTACCACCTGGACACTGGATCCTGTCAAGTGGATGCCCCTGACCCCCTGCAGAGGTGCTGGACCCCTCAGGAAAGCACTTTCTGCTTCTCTTCCCCTGGCTTACCTCCCGTCCTTCTCAGGCCTCAACTTGGGATCCTTTTCCTCAGGGAAGACAAAGGAAATTGGAAGGAAAGTGGGTGTCCTGCAGGAGCTGCTGCCAGCCAGGTGGGCAGCGAGTGGGACCAACACTGCCAACTCACCCCTCATGGAGGTCAGTAACAGGTGCTGTGGGCGTCCCTGCACTGTGCCCCTGGGACACACCCCAGGGTACAAAGCACACCTACCTAGGCTCTCCCAGTCTCTCCCTATGATCCTCAGGTTGGAGTCTACTTTTGCGCCTGGCCTGGAAGCTGCATGGAGCTGGGCGCCTTCCTGCCTCTGCCCAGCCTCTCCTTTACAGGACCAGGCATGGGGAGGCTCTGCGTGCCGTGTGAGGAGCCCATGGATGGACCAAGGTGCTGCATCTCATTGTGGGAAGGGTCAAGAATTCTGCAAACCCTCAGAATCCTTATTGGGAGTTACAGGCATCTCCCAGCCCTATCCAGTGGAAACAGGCATGGAGGGAGGCTGCGGAGATGGCACCCTCTCCCTTCTAAGTCACCCGTGGCAGTCGCTGGGGAGAGGAGACACTTGTGCCTGGAGATAACTTCCCTCCCTGGACTCCCCTTGTCCGTGTTGTTTGTTGGGGATGAGCGGCAGAAGGCCTATTGTCCCTCACTGTCTGACTCTAGCAGAGCTGCCCTGGGAATGCTACCAGCAGTGACAGCAATGAAATAACTGAGAAATGGCCCAGTTATTTACATGTTCCCTGGGGTAGAGAGACCACCTGCTGCTGTCACCACAGGGCCATGCTGTTTCCTTGAGCTCCAGGCCTCTCTCTGCCGGCCCTGGGTTACCCTTTCCCCAGCTTGCTCAGGCACAGCCCAAGGCCACCACTTTCCCTGTAATCTGGGTTTCATTCTAAGGCATTGGGGTTGACATGTCCTCTCTGCCCCTTCTGCTTGTCGAAATGTGTTTATTCGCACAGAACAAAGTTCTGCAATTTCTTGCGTCAAGGTGCGAATCATTTCCCATGGTTGAATTAAAATGTGTTAATGGGAAATGGAGAACCTAAAGTGAGAACCTGATATAATGGCTGAAGAGTTCCTCTCACGTCCTCTTTGAGCTGAGGAAGCCCAAACTGAGACGTTTGGAAAGGAGAACTCAGGTGGTGACAAAGGCCACCCTGAAAGTGAACCAAGTTGGAGTCATTTTTAAAACAGATACACCTGCAGCTCCATGGAGACCCTGAGCGGGGCCATATGCTGGGGTAGAATCTCGTCTGTAATTTCTTAGAGCAATTCTACCTCTAGCAGAGATGGAGGGACACACATTTACACAGGGTCTGTGGCACTTGTGCCTTTCCCCTGGGGTGCCAAGAGCTAAATGACATCACTGCGCTAGGAGCAGAGACTCTTTCAAGGGTGCTCAAGGATTAGGGCTGACGCTCCTATTGGGCGTCTGACCACTGCTGAGCATCGGCGCCCATGTCTTGGATTGTTCCTGCCAACTGTGCGGACATTGCTCATCCATCTTTAACCATCTGCAGGAAGACGGATGGTTTTTGACACATTTGCCTGTTGGGGCCCTTGGAGAAGCTCCCAAGGGAAGTTCACTTTCCTAACAGTGTCTGAAGCCCACTAAAAGTATTTAATGGATTTTTTTTCTGTGCTTTTATGTAGGAAGAGCTTTAGGTCTGGAAGAGCCACCATCCAAGTATGAGCTTGGGACTCTGCCAGTTCCCAGGAAGGACAGCAATAATTCTAACACACCTGATCTGCTTTCCTTGTAATTAAGAGGACCCTCTTGCCCGTGATGTTGGTGGGGACAAAAACCAGCCAGCAGTCATTTTCTACTGGGCTGGTAGGGAGCTCTACTATGGAGTTCAAATAGAAAGTGAGTTGCCGAGGTGGCCGGGGCTGCCAGGCCAAGACATGGGCGCCGATGCTCAGACGGTCTCTGGACAGCCTCTCTGTTGGCCTGACCAGAGCTCAGTGGAACACATCGAAAACCAAGTCAGTGCAGAGTCCCCAGACACAGGGAGCAGAGGGAAACATGCACGTGAGGCCAAGGCAGTGTGGCTTCAACACACAAAGGACATCATCGTCCTGGCATATAAAGGGGCACCTTTGCCACTGTTTTGGTCATTGATCACCCTTACCAGCACTATTAACAGGTCACCATGGTTATTTGCTAGCCAGTTGGTATTGGCCAGGCTTGTCAGGCATGAGATACACCAGATTCATTCAGAGCCTGACTCTGCAGCATCTTTCACTAGCCTCCAAACCCCTGGGGATCCCGATGGATGGTTACCTGAGGTAGAGGACTGTCCCCTCCTCATTCTCAGGCACAGAGAGACAGAAGAGTCTGGGCAAGCTCTGGATTCAATCACGGCCTGGCCTGAACAAATTAGAATACATCCCTCCGCAGCCCGCCCCCCAACCCCAGGGAAGGGGAAGGGCTCAGGTTGGAGATGGCACAGATCTGGAGGGCCAACCAAACCAGAAACTTCAGCTAGGAATCCCTGAGCAGAGATGGATGCTCAATCCTGTTGCGTTCCAACAATCTGACAGGTGTAAGATCTGGAAATTGAGGTTGGGTTTGAACAATCTGACAGGTATATAAGATCTGGAACTTGAGGTTGCCAGAAGAGGAAACTGATCTGAACGTGAAACTTGTGCAGATAAAATGGAACCAAGAGAGAAACAAGGGGCTGAAGTCCTAGAGCCCTCATGTGAACCCCTGGATCAGGCCATACCTGAAGTAGCCATTTGTACAAGGAGTCACTGTAGCTTCTGGATTTTCTTTTTCCTGGAAGATTTCCCATCATGAGAATCCCAAAGAGATCTCACAGAAGTATGTTGGTAGAGAGTAGAAGAGGCCCCTTTAGAAGCCTAATAAAGCAGTGATTTTTCTATAAAAATGCATAGAAGAGCTTTCCACATATATTTTTAGGGGTTTCATCTTATGTCTTATTAGGGAATCTGTGCCTGTCTCCAGACTCCCTGCTTCACCCAGAGTCCTCAGGTGGGCTGGCTCTTGGAATAGCAAACAGGGTTATACTCCTGGCTTCCTGCTGAGTTGGCTGCTGAAGGAATTGCTGCCCCTGAACACCCCTGCCCCCAGCAACCTGCTCCAAAATACTGCCCACACAGCTTGGGTAGTGGTGCATTTTGAGTATGTTCTCATGAGGTCTAATTTCCTGAAAATACATTAATGTGTAATATTGGGGCTCTTTTAGAACTCTTTGCCAATATGTTTCCTCACTGAAGCGTTAAAATTTGTAAAGGTGACAGAGAATTCAGGGCACAAAGTGTTGTCACAAAAGGCATTTGCAGCCCTGCCACAGAGGACGGATGCCATGGGGACAGTCAGGAGATGGTATACAAATGAGAAGCCCCTGAAGAACGTTTTCCCTGTGAATGTTGGGAGACATGAGCAAGCCTGTGCTAAACACGCCCTGGAACACCTTGCATCCCAGAGACGGGAGCAGAGCTTTGTAAATCTGGGTCCTCCGATGGGTCCACATCTGAATATCCCATCTGTTCCTCGACGAAACCTCCACTGGTACTTTTTATTTGTATCAGGGGATGCCACCTACGTTTTTGCCATAGAGCTATCAGTGGTACTTGGTAAAGGTACCATTTCTGTCTGTGACTGTATCAAAATGCGAAGGCCATGTAGCCTTCTGTACAATGGAGATCAGGCACCAACCCCAGCCCCAAACCAGGAGGATCTATAGGAAGATATTTGTCATGGGGCATCATGCACTGTGGGGAAGGGCCTCAGGAATGGCCATCTGGGACTCTGAGCTGGGGAGAGCCTGCTGCACATTGGCAGTTGTTTCTTCTGGAAGCTTCTACAGGGATTTTAAGGTCTTTTGACTGACTGGCTTAGTCCCATCTAGGGTGTCTACAGTAATCTCTTTTGTTTAGAGCTCCTTTGGATTGGAATGGCCTCTACAGGAGCTCCCCTTCACAGCAATTCCTAGATTAGTGTCTGATAGGATTATTGGGACAGTAGCCTAACCACTTGCAAGTATCCAAGAGACCACTGCACCATGTGAGGCAGAAATACACCAACTTCCTCATCAGTGGTTTGTGAGGGCAGATTTGCCAACAGTGATTCAGCCCGAGGAATTAAGTGCAGAGAGAAGACGTATCTAAGGTCACCCAGAAAGTTAGTACATTTGACATTAGAACTACAAAACATCTTCATGATCCCTGGCCTGTTCTGTGGCTTGTTAATTCTGATATAGGAGAGATGGGCTGGGCCAAAAGTTGATGTCACCAAGCAGGAGGTGCAAAACTTTCCAATCTGTCATCGGAGTTGTTGGCAACATTGGCCTAAAAGAGCTTTTCCAAACCAAACGGCATCTCAGTGAATTGAGTTGCTTAAAAATACCTGCCAAGGACAAAACTTGTCTTGATTTCCAGGGTCCCTAAAGGCACCCAAAGATGCCAGGGGCCAATTTAAAGTCCTATTACCTGGAAAACAGGCCAGGCATTGGAACTCAGGCAGCTTCTAGAAGAAAGGCAGCCCAGGGCCTTCATCTGTCTGGAAAAGAATCCACGAGAAAGACTTTTACAGCTCCTGAGAGCAACAGGTTGTGCCAAGCTGCAGAATGTTCTAGAATAAGGAAGATCATGATGTCCCCATGTCCCACTGACATCATAAGCGCAGCCTTTCCCAAGTCTTACATAACAATCATCTTCTACCTCGGAATGGTGCAGAGTGACCATTCCAGGGTCCAAGTGGAAACCAAGCTGCAGCCGCATCCTGTTGGTTCACCCTGTGTTTTAAAGTCACAGTGGCCTCCAGAGCTAAGATGGAAACACTGCAGATTTTCACATAGAAATCTAGATGTTTAGAAGCTCTTGTAATTGGAAGTCCTATGTGACAGCAACCTGCAGGGCTAAGTGACAGGGTGCCTTTAGATGTTGGAAAGTCTTTGCAGAAACTCTTATTTAAGTTTTAGTCTAGTCTCTCCACGGGTGAAGTTGAGACTCCAGTAAAAGGTGAATCTACAAGATGCTTCATTACTCATCTTTTGATCCCTCCAACTCATGAAGCTTTTGGATGCTCAGACCTGGCTAATGATCCCTGGCGTCCTCAGAGCCAGAGCCCGAGGGGCTGTCACGGGGAAGTGAGGCCACTTCCCGCCCAGGTGCCAATCAAAACCCTGCTCCATGCCCCTCTGTGTCAGCTGCCCCCTGGCAGCTGGTTGCTTCTCTTGGAAAACTTGGGCCTTTAATTTGTCTCTTTCCTTGGTAACTGCATCCCTGTTGCTCTGCTTGGGTGAACCTAATACAATTGCCCAGAACATCTGTAACGTTAATTCAGTCCTGCCATCCTCTATTTTGAACCAAACCAAACCAAAAAAAAAAAAAAAAAAAGAAAAGAAGTGAAAAAACCTATACTAATCTTTAATTTATAACAAAGCAGTGGTGCAAGAATTTCATTAAATCAAATGGGACCAAAAGAAAGACTTTGATTTTATCCCAAGATGTATTTGGCAAAACCCATTTACTATCACATTTGCTCAGTGAGTTGAATTAAACTAGCTGTTCTGCTCGCTGCTGGGGTATTTGAATACAGGCTCAGCTTTCTCAACCTGCTACATTTTCCTGATCCTTAGTGAGAAAAATCCGGTGTCAAAAAGAAATACTTAGTTCAGGTAGTTCTTACCCTGAAGAACAGGTGGATTAAAATTTATTTTACTGAGCAATTACCTGCAATTTACATACCATAATAGTCCCGTCCACACACCCAAGTGAAGGCAGAGTAATGGAAATTGTAATTATTACTATGAAATGTTAGGTATCTTATTAAGAGAAATTCACCCTCTCAGGTGATTTGTTCGTGAACGAGTCTCCTGTGTGCGAAGAAGTCATTTTGAACGGGGAACAGCAGCAGGCGAGGCCCAGGTATTTGAACAGATAAATTACACATTGACACTCAGGATGGTGGATTTTTAGCTAGCCACCTCTCCCCACCTGTGTCCACTATCCCTGGGACATAAGCGTCTGCAGTTGTCCTCTGAAAGTGGCTGGAGGGGAATGTGACATGAAGTCCAGGAGCCCAGGGTGCCCGGCTTTTCTGGAAGGTGGGCAGCACTCTCGGGAGATCCCATGGCTGATAAGCACCGTTTCCGACCCAAACTAGGAAGTCAGTGGCGGCTTGACCCAGCCTGCAGCAAGATTTCTGTCCCCAGGTTCCCATGTCCAGGCTTGCAGGATGAAACAGGGGACAAATGGCAGGTGCAATGTGGGACATAATTATGCCAAGAAACAGAGTCTCTGGATGAGAAGCAAGGTCGGCTGAATCAGGAACAAAATCACACAGGGGGGATCACCAGCTGCTTAGGGGACACGCAGGGCACCTGGGCACACTGACAGAGTTGGCAGCCCCACACCCTGGCTGCACGGCATTCAGGAAGGACCTGTCAGGCTTCTCTTTGTGTGGGGAATCATGAAGGTGCTTCCAGAGCATTCCAGAGCCCCAAATCTGCAGGTATGAGCAGAGGAGAGCAAACCCAGCTTTTCTGTTTGAAGGAATTTATGGCCTGATTTTTATAACATGGAATTTTTGTAAGACTAGTATTCAGCTGGAGATTACATTCTGAGTGAGTGCTGGGGTGTATGTGTTTGAATATGTGTTCAACATGGCTTGTGCACAAGCAAGTGTTCCTGTGTGTGCTTGTGAACATGTGGACCTCTGTGCGTGCTTATGAACATGTGTACACATTTAAATATGACGTATGTGTGTGCCCATGTGTACCCATGGACACGTGGGTGTGTGGAGGTGCATGGTGCGTGTGTGTTTGACTTTGCACAGTGAGTGTACGAGTGTGGTACCTTTCTTCTGTGTGGGTGTGTGTATGCACATGCACGTGGCCCAGTGGTTATGGATGACCATCTACCAACCTGACTTGTGTACAATCCCAGCTCTGCCCCTTACCTGTAGGACTGATGGCAGCCATTTCGAATGTCCATGCTTGGTTCACTGGATGTGCAGAAGGGAGGTCATAAATGAATCATTTAATGGGGACACTGGAACATCTACTGAGTGAATGGAGTTGATTTATATAAAACACTTAGCAAAGCGTCTGGTGCAGGATGAACCCTCGGTAAATGCTGGGTGTCCCTATGCTGCTGTGGTCCCCATGGTGTACTCCAAGTCCTCCTGGAAATCAGCTTCTTCATCTGCACATGGGTGATGATGACAGTGCATGCTTTAGGGGCAGCTCCGGAGAGTCAGTGAGCTAATTCCTGCAAAGTGCCAGGGAGACGGTGGAGACAGACAGTTTAGAATGGGGGGAGCTGGAGCCCGAGGCCCAGGTGACTTCCACTTTATCCCCTTAGCACTCTGAGCATGGGAAACTCTGCACCCCTCTTAGCCTCAGACTCCTCATCTTTCTGTGGGTAGAAGGAGCACCCATTTCAAGGAGTTATAGTGAGGTAGAGGCAAGGCACAGGGTGTGCTAAGGATCACAGAGTGTCACTGAGGTGTGTGATTCTAGGTTCTAGGATGTTCTGGGCTTCTGCTGACAGGGATGGATAGCACTCTTTCCTCCTGTCCCTTCCCTGGGGTTTTGGCCCTCCTGTGTCTTCTGCCAACTGTGCAAGTTCTTACCCAAGGTCTCCTTCTCCTAGACTGGCCCTGTTGCCAGGCCTTGGATGTTAGCCAGCTCATCAGCAGCCAGGGAGGATGGGAGCTGCTTTGGTTTGTAAAAGCAGCTGGGTCCATTCAGCATCCTGCCTGTGACATGGTGGATGTAGGACATTCAATTAAGAGGTTTATTGTTTGTGAAAGATCACAGTTGGGTGTTGCCTAGAAAATGAGTTTCCATGACAGTGAGCACCCTGCACGCTGGGTCAGGCAGCCCAGAGCCTTCTGCAACGAAGTGTGAGCTCCCGAGACAGATTGAGCCCTGCGCCACTGCTTACTAGCTGGGCTCCTCTCCTGGTCATCTCGTAATCCCCTGTTCCTCAGCATAGGGAATGCACATGTGGGAGCAATTACATCACCTCACATAGTTAATGAGACTAAGAGCACTGATAAAAATTAAGCACCGAGCTCAGAGCCTGGTCTGGTAAGAGCTCACGGAAACAAAGCAATGGTGACAGAGAGGCTGAGCATTCAGTGGGCATGCTGGGCACAGGCTGCCGGGTGTAACAAGTGGCCACAATTGGACTGAGATAGAATTAAATCACACAGAGGAGGTTCTGTTTCAGCTGAGATATAGCAACAGGGAAAGAGTTTGTTTGCCCCTTCCAGAAATAACCCGAGTCAGGCAAACTATCTGAAAAGGTAGTTTGTAAGACCTGGGTCACAGGCAGGGAAGGACATGGGACCTGACAGATGAGAGCAAGGTGAGCCTTGCAGGTGCCCCACTGACCAGGCCAGAGAGTGTCTGGGACATTGCTCAGGGAGGGGACCCAGACTCCCCGAGCTGAGGAGCCCGAACTGGGGGTCTGTGCAGGCCAAGGTGCTGAAGTTTGCCAGGCAGAGTGTGAGAGGGACACACAGCAGCTCACAGGAAACTCCGAAGACCTCCGTGCATGTGGGGAGGGGCCCACTTAAGGGTGGAGACAGAAGCACCTAGTGCCATCACTCGATGGGGATAGTGCCTGTTAGGGTCTGTCCCTGCAATGTCCCCCAGAGCTCCCATTTTGAAGCTTGGTCTCCAGTGCACCAGTGGTCAGGGCAGGGCTTTGGAGGAATTGTATCATGAGGGCTCTGGCCTGGCCATGACCACTGGGGGATCCATAGCTTGGGGACACTGGGAGGTGGAGGAGACATTTTGGTGGGCACTGGCTACATTTTGTCCTGGCCGCCCTTCTCTTTCTATGGCTCCTGGCTGCCTTGAGGTAAGCTGCTCTGCTCCCCCGCAGGCTCCCTGTCCTGAGGGTCTGCCTCACCTCAGGCCCAGAAACAACAGAGCCCAGTGACCATGGAGTGAAATCTTGGAGGCCATGAACTAAAATAACCTTTTTTCCTTTAAGCAGGTTTATGGCAGGGATTCTGTCATAGTGATGAAAAGTTGACTGACGCAATCATCGCTCCCAACACTGGAAACCACGTCAGCACTGAGGTATTGGATAGGGTTCTTGGAAGATGTAATCCCATCAGTAGAAATTAATTTGTCATAGACTTAGTGAAGCTTCAGTCCTGCCTTGCAAATCTTAAGAGCAAGACCCAAGAGGATCAAAACGTGTCTGAGCAACTCAACTGCATCTCAGAACAGAACTCTGGAAGATTTGTAGGAGTACAGATATAACCAGCCAAGAGCACACAATTTTGGGGGTCTATCATCCAATCATAAATTACCAGATGTAGAAAGAAGCAGAAAAATGCAACCCATGGTGAGAAGAAAAAAATTTTAACCAACCGAGACCTACTAAGAACAGATACAAATATTAGAATTGGCAGAAAAAGTCTAGAATAAAGCAAGTGTTATAACTGATTTCAATGTTCAATAAAACAAAGCAGAGACCCCAATACCCACATCCAAATTCTAGAACTAAATACTACAATGTGTGAAATGAAAACTACCCTGGATAGAAATAATGGCCTATTAGACATCGCAGGGGGAAATCA
The DNA here is from genome assembly GCF_052094955.1 of Ictidomys tridecemlineatus. NCBI lineage: Eukaryota > Metazoa > Chordata > Mammalia > Rodentia > Sciuridae > Ictidomys > Ictidomys tridecemlineatus. Next base: position 197,855 of record NW_027522203.1, on the reverse strand, counting down.
TAAACTTAAAGAAACAGCAGTTGAGTCTATCCAAAATTAAAAAAAAAATGGAAGAAAGAACTTTAGAAAGAAAAACAGAGCCTCTCTGAGCTGCAGGAGAACTTCCTGGAGGGAGGAAGAAGGGGGCAGAACTATGCTTTTAAAGGAAAGGCCTTGGCCAGGGCGCTGTGAGGCCTGGATCTCCCCTGTGCCCTTCTCACCTGGTCTCCTGGCAATGTGCCCTCCTGTCCCTGGAAACCTCTGGGAGCAAAACCTGGGATTGGGGCCTCCGCCAGGCTGTGCAGGAGACGTTGGTGAGAACCACGCCTGGAGCACCAACCCCGCTGGGCTCAGGTCCTCAGCTCCCCAGCTCTGCCTTCGCCTGGTTCCTTGGAAATTGCTCCTCCCCTTCCTCTCTGGACAGCTTTGAGCCCTTACCCTGGGCAAGGCACTGAAGTGACCAGTGCTTTACAGCTACATTTTTACCTATGAGGTTGGTTTTCTTTCTAGCTGCGTTTTCAGATGCAGAACTGATGGGAAGCCTCTTGCCCTAGGGCTGCCTTTGCTGGGGAGGCAGCCTGATGGGACTTCCTGTGGTCCACCAGGATCACAGGCTCTTGTTCCCTCTAGCCGCTGGGGTAGGGTGCTGGCTCCAGCAGTCCTACCAGGTTTCAGTGATTTGTCCCAGAGCAGGAGGAAAGAGGGCAGGTGGGGTCTGCAGTTAGGTGGTGTCTGTCTCCGGATGTCTGTCCTGTCTTCCTGTCCCCTGTTCCCCTGAGAGCCCCTGCCGAAGCTGGAAAGAGGAGGCTGCCTGAATGAAGGGCAAAGGCCTGCATTTTCCTTCTGGCCAAGGTGTTCCAAAGCACCCCTTCCCATCCCAGGTCCCCTGTGGGACCCCTTCCTGGTCAGTGGGTTTACTTCAATTATAGGATGAACCCCAGCGTCTCAGTTGTGAATTTGTAGGACATTGTGAGCACACCAGTGGGACGTGCCAGGCTGGCACTGTGCCAGCAAACCTTCTTCGGGTCTGTCACCAGTCCCCAAACCCACCCATCTCTTCTGCAGTCCCAAGCCTCATTTTTATCTCTGGGTGGCCAGAGCCTATGAAGGGACAGAGGGCTGCTTCCTCCCTTAAGGAGCCCTGGGGCCTTGTGATGGCTCCTCAGAGGACTAATACTTGGGTTTCAACAAGGGTGTGTCTCTTTCCCCTCCCCCACTCCCCAGTGGGGTTGGAGAACTCCTGGTCTTTGCTGTGGCCCAGGGGTGACGACCACTCTGAGCCAGGATAGAGTAGCTACGCTGTGGCTGGGCAGGAGCGCTGGCCCTGGGTACTCACCCACTCAATCTGGGTAAAACAAAGCCCAGAGGTGGTGGCAGCCCTGACCCTGTCTGCCTTCCAACTACAGGTCAACCAGGGCTCCGGTCCTGAGCCACAGCCTGGCTTCTCGTGCCCACACATGCTGCCCTCAGAGGGCTGTGGGTGCTCCTCCCCCTGCCCCCTCTGCCCCGTTCTCCTTCCATGTCCCACAAGAGCTCTCTGACTCTCTTCCTGTCCCCTGTGGCCCATCCCTGGTGACACCACCTGCACCGTGACTCTATCCCCTCTGCCCTCCCTATTCTCTCTGGACTTGAGAACTGGCTGCTGGGAGACTGAGTCCTCCATCCACATCCAGTGCTGCCTGCTGCAAGGTCATATCCATGTCCAGATAGGAAACCTGTCCCCGGATACTTCAAAGACAAAGACCTTATTACAATGATGGGGACGACCACCAAGCAGACTTGGAGACTAGGGAGACAGACTTGGGAAGAAAGACCAGAGTGAACCAGTTCCCAAGGTCAAGATGGGCTCTGGCCAACCTCAAATGCAGAGCAGGACAGAGCGGGCCGTGGTGTGACTGGAGCTCATACGAAAGCCAGCAGCACCAGGGCTTCCAGAGTTTATCCTGTGATGGGCTCCTCTTGAGACCCTTCGGGGGACAGCAGAGCAGCCTTCAACTCAGAGAATCACCATGAGACAGGGCATAGGATCCCGGGACTACGGCCTATGTGCAGAGGACTGTTCTGCCCAACTAGGAGATCGCTGGTCACTTGGAGAGCCTCCAAGAGAACCTGGGAACCAAAAGCAGGGCAGAGACTCCCATTCCTCCTGTCTCCATGACCCTGGTATCCTCAAAGTAACCTGGTACTTTGTGTGAGGGACAAGAGGGGCCCCAGCAGCTGGCCCGCCACGTCAACTTCTAGACCTTCCAGGTAGGAGCTACCCTCTGTCAACGCCTGGTAAAACCCAGGTGCCACTTTACGTATTTAACTCATCTTGAGTTAGTTCTCACAGGAGTTAAAAGCATTCTCATCCTGTCTCAGTGGAAAAGGACACCACATGACAAGGTTGGGATCTTGCTCGGGTGGCACAACCATGAGCCAAAGGAGGGTGCACCCAGGCACTGGCTGCTGGGCTGCACCCCTACCCTGGACACAGCAAGCTAGCCACGGCTGTGCTGTACAGGGCACGCTGACCGACCCTGAAATTCCCACATCTGCCCACTCCCTCCACCCTCTGTTTACATCTTCTTCTTGTCCTGATGTCCATGGTGATGTCCCCCAAGCCCAGGTTGCCCTTTCTCTCACCGAACTTGAAGGCTCTCAGAGGACTTCAGTGTTCCCTTTGGGCTACGGTTTGGATTCCTTGTCTCAAAGACACCAGGTGGCGGTCATTTGTAGAAGACAGGATGGAGGCACCAGTCCATTTCCCTCTGACAAGCAGCACTTCTCAAGAGCTCTGTCTTGTCAGCTCACCTCTGAGCCCCACTGGGGACCCTCTCAGAAACCTCCCCTCTCTCTGAGCTGAGGGTCCCGCTGCATGGAATTGCTAGGATAGTGGAGGGGACAGTTCTCTCCCTGGTATTTCTTGCCTCTTTATTAGTCAGGGTCTGATGGCCACTTGAACAAACCTGAATCACAGTGGCTTTAGATTTATTTCTTCTTGATATTACAGCCCAAAGTGGGGAGGGGGTGGGGTGGAGGTTGTGCTCCATGCAGTCATATCCTACCCAGTTCTCTCTGCATCGTAGCCCTCTGCAGACATGCCTGAGGTCACTCTGGAGTCCTGCAGAATCTACCGGGGGCTCCCATCATCTTCACTGGCTAGAACCCAGCCCCATGGTCCCTCCCTAACTACAAGGGATGCTGGGAAATGTAGTCCTGCCCTGTGGCCTGCAGGAGAATGAAAGGCACTTGGTGAATGCATTGTTCCTGCTGTCTCCCACACCAGAGATGTGCTCTTACTCCTTGAAGTCTCTAGAATCCCCTGGTCTCAATTGAGCATCTTCTTCCAGGGCTGGCTCATGTTATGTGTAGCGATGTCTCCTTAGAGCAAAGATTAGCAAATGCTGAGGGCCAGCACCTGTTTCCCTGTGGCCACTGTCACAGCTGGAGTGGGCAAGCACTGTGCACCACAGAAACCAGGTTCTGGGGTTCCCTCCACCCCCAGGTCTTTCTTCCCAGGCGACTGGCTCCCCTCACAGCTTCCAGAGCCTACAATTCGGTGGTGCAGAAATAGCCCGAGTCGGGGACAGCAGGCCTCTGCTCTTTGTCCTCTTTACCTCCAGGGGACCCTGCACAGCCTGAGATATTCAGTCTCCGGCTCTTCACAGAAAAGTGTCTGGGGACCTCCACCCTGGAGAGAAGAGCCCCGCCTTTGGAAACTGGAGAGTCTGACCTTTGCAGAATGATTTGCCACCTTGCAACTTGTGCTGGAGGAAATGGGGACTGTCAGGACCTGGAACTCAAAGTGACTCCTGCAGGCCGCAGTTTCAGGTTGTCACCCTCTCTAATGGTTCAAACTGAAAGGGGGAAAAGGAGCAAAAACATCAGGGGTTTCAGTTGATGTAGGAGAAGTTGGTGATTTTATTCCAGGGTGATTTGTTCAAATTGGGATGGGGACAGAGTGGGAGTGATCTTTAAAAAATGAAAGCAGAACTTTATTTTCACCCACACATTTGGAAGCACAGACTCCAGTTACCGTTCTCATTATGACCACAGTTGCTTCTCCTCAATCAGGTCCTGACAATGGCATGGGCATAAGGAACCACTCAGCTTTGGCTTCCACGAAGCTCGGTGTTTGACTGAAGCTCCATGTCGTCCATCCTCATCAGGAGAGCTGAGTCCAAGGAGCTCTGCGGTGGCATCAGATAGGACCCCACCCCGAGGGCTATCAGACTCTCTCTCTTCCTCGCTCCCTGTCTCCCATCTGCTCTCCCTCTCCTCTTCTTTTCTTTTCCCATCTAAAGCAATTTCAAACCCAGGTGTCCACAGGTTTAGTTCACCCTACTCCATCCTCTGTGGCCCCAGCACATTGTCCCTTGGTGGCTTCTCTTGTGTTTTCTCCCCACCATCCCCTACTGCAGAGTATCCCTGTGTGTGAAGTGGACCTTGGGGGACACCTTCAAATGGGATGTAGTTATGGTTCATATGTGTGTGTGCTTTAAACACAGAGGTGCCATGTTGCGTCTGGATCTTGCTCTCCTTGTCTTTTCCCGCAAGCTTTTGGGGACAGCCCCAATCTGTTGTGCTGGTCCTAGTCTTCATCTCTGCTGGTTCCCAGGAATGGGCTCTGGTCCTTCCTGCACATCCTGTCCACACCTCCTAGGTGGCCACTGTCCACTTCCCCAGTCACCCCTCGGTCTGCTCTGTTAGTGTGAGCCATTGCCTGAAGGTGGGTTTCCACACAGACCATAGATGTGGCTCTTCATCTTCGAAATCAAAATATGAAAGATTCCAAGGTCCAAGAATTTTCCATAAACCATTAACTTCAACTCATAAATCTTTATAATCTATTTTCAAATCTAACACTTTTGAACATTCATTTTAAAAGAAATTTAAAAATCTTAACTATGTGGGAGTGAAGATACTGGAGTAAGTTTGGGCAGCACACCTGGACCCCTCCAAAGCTCAGAGGAAGGAATATAGAGAACAGCTCCTGGGGAGGGGTGGCTGTTATGGGTTAGATCGGAGGTGTTCCCTGGAAGCTCATGTGTGAGACTACACAAGGTCGGCGGTGAACAAGTGGCCTTGAGAGCCTTAACCTAACGGTGCAATAATCCCCTCGTAGGGATTACCTGGGGGTTAGTGGAAGGCAGGTGGGGTGTGGCTGGAGGAGAGGGTCCCTGGGTCCCTATACCTTTAGGGTTCACATTTTGTCTATGGTGAGGGGAGCCCTCTGTTCCCTGGTGCCCTGTCCCCACCTGTTTCCCTCTGTCATGCTCTTCCGCCATGATGTTCTGCCTCATCTCAGGCCCCGAGGAGGAATGAAGGTGGCCAACCATGGGCCATCTACGAATGGAGACCTCTGAATCCCAAATAAACATTTCCTCCTCTAATTGTTCTTGTCAGGTCTTTTGGTCTCAGAACAACAACAACAAAACAGCTGACTAAAACAGGGGCAGTGTCTATATCTAAATACTGTACAGCTTGAGACATAGGGGGAGACTTGGAGTGTGCTGACCAGGGCAGAAAATGATGTCAAACGTCATTTTGACATCAATCCCTGGCCAGGGTGGAGTCAGTGGGAGGGGCAGCAGAGAGAGAGAGGGAAGCAAAGCAAGAGAAACTGGACAGGAAAGACGGTGAAGGCGGTCAAGCAGCTTCATCCAAACTGTGGGTATAGGCTGTGAGGGACAGGGCGGCCACTTTGTGCGGTTCATGCCCCGCCTCCCCAGAAGAAATGGAATAAACACATCTTCTCCCCCTTCAGAGATCAAAAATGGGAGCCAGAGAGAGCACCCTTAAAATGGGGGGGGGTGTCTCGGTTTCCACCCAGAAGGAACTAAGAGAGGAAGCAGTGCTAGTTGAAAGGAAGCTTTAGTAAGAAAGCCCCTCTCCTCACAGGGACCTCTGTAAATAGCTGCAATGTCCACTTTCATCTTCCACATGTTACTTTTTATTTTGGATCAACAGATGTCTCCTTATTCCTCTATCCTGGGCCCTCAGCCTGTTCGTGTGTCCCCTCATGCTTTGAAGTATCAACTAAAACTTTTCTGCCTTCATTTCTCTTTCTCAGTCTCTCACCAGCTCCTCTGAGTCCTGCTCTTCCCTCTTGCATTACCCGCTTGTTCCTCAGATCCCCCCACCCATCTATCTCTTCTTTTCAGCTTTGTTCACATTATTCATCTTTATCTTTTGTTTTCTCTTTTTTTCCTTTGCCCAATTATCTTTTTTCCTCTCCCCTTTCAACCTACATATAATGTAATAGTAATTTTACTATTTTTGATAAATACTTTCTCATTCTACTCCAGAATATTACCACTGTTTTATTTTTGGATTAGAAGAACTTCAGAGAACATTTTCAACAAATTTTTCCCCCTAAAGTTCATGAATCTGAGGCTTTTCTCTGAAATTATTGCAGTTAATACGGTTTAGTGTCTTCTCTCAAAGTGAGGTTGATGCTGGGATTACCTCCCTATAGTTCCTGTGGATTGCCCTGAGTCTAGGTGACTGTTTCCTCTCCGTGGGCAAATTAGGCAGCATGAGTGACACCACGCTGCAGTAACAACAATCCCAATTCCCAGTGGCCTAACAACACATTGAAGAAAAGTTTGGTATTTGTTTCTTGCTGTACCCCAATTCCCTCACAGGGGTGCCTGGAAGTCTGCTCTACAGCATCTGCACTTTAGGACCCTGGCTGCTGGAATAGCTGTCCTCTGAAATGTCACCATACAGAGAGAAAGGGAATGTGGAGATGGCTGGTTGGCATTTACAGATGCCACCTGGAAGTGACCAGTGATAGACCATAAAGTTGGGGATACACAACCCCCTTCCCAGAGCCCATGGCCTTACAATATGGGTCTGTAACTCATCCCATCAACAGCAAGGGGGCTTCTCTGCTCTCTGGGTCTGGGATGGCCTTCTGATTGGCCTTGTCCAATGGCACCACAGCAAATGTGATGGGACCTGGGGCTCCAAAGGGATTGTCAATGGGGTTCATCCTTTGTTCTCTTCCTACAGCATACCCAGGCTAGTCTTCTGGGTGCTGAAGAACTCTGACCACCAGCTCCACTCAGGCCTGTGGTGAGGCTGACTCTAGGTGGATTGGCCAGGTGCTGTGGACACTTGAATGAGACCATGTTGGATCAGCAGAGCCAGGACCAGATCAGCTGAATGGCTGAGAGACACACAGATGCATGAGCAACAAAATTGTTAGTTGTTTTGAGGCCCTAAGTTTTGGGATGTTTTGTTATGCAGCTGTAGCCAACCAATACGTAAGATTTCATTTCTACTCAACTTTCACTTCCCCGTAGAAAATTGCACAGTCACACCCAACTTCAAGAAAGAGGGAATACAATGCTGGAAAATGCCCAGAGAATAGCTGGGTACACTGGTTGGACAGCAGAAATAACCAGCAGAGGTGGATACTCAAGGAATCAGAGCTCAAAGAGTTAGAAAACCAAAGAAAGGCAGATGTAGAAGTATATGTCACACACTTTGGTTCCTGAGTCCAAAACCCGGAACAATGCAGACAAAACTGCCATTGTTTCTTTATGACAAGAAGTAACTTCAATACTCTCCACCTATAGGGAGGGAGATAGTGCTCTTTAAACATAAGAGAGAACAAAGTCAGCCACAAACCCCGACAGGTAAGAGATGACATAACATGGCTGCACCTACTGTATGTCAACCTGATTTCCCTTCTACGTCTGCATGGCCCAAGCCTAGCAGAAGGCTTCCTTTCAGCCCTGCCCTGGCTCTCCATGATCCAGAATCTGACACTGTCCCCAACGATACGGGGAGGGCTCTCTGGTCCCAGGTTCTTGCTGTGTTCTTATTTGACATTTCTCTGAATCTGTGGATTTGGGGAAACAGGCAGGAGAGGGGACCGTTGGTGAGATTTCCCATGGCCTCCACGCCTTTTTCATTCTGGCTGCCCCTGAGAATCTTGTGGGCAAGGGTCACTGACAACTGTGGCCCAAGGGCCTCCCATACCCCCATGGACCAGCTGAACTAGAATCTCCCCCGGGGGACTTAGGAAAGCTGCCTTTCCTTGCAGAATCCCCCCAGAGATGCTGAAGTGCTATTTTGAGGCATGCCTAGGTGTTTTCATACTTTGGAATCCTCTTTATTAAAAATATACAAAGTTATAAATGAAATAAGTATAAAAGTCAATATTTATTTGGAAGCTGAAAAGAAATCACACGAAATCAAACATTTTGAGAAGCTAAGGAATACCACGACCATTACGAGATTTAGAAAGACTGTAAGACATTTTTATTAATTAGCTGCCTCATACGAATATAAGATTTTAACTTCCCACACACCCAATTCATTCTTGTCTGCATATTCTTTGATTCAAAGTTTATGGCATAGATTTTGTCATATAAATTTCTACAGCAAAAATAAATTCAGTTATCTTTATTTTAGTAAAAGTGATAAAATTGCTTTATTTTTAACATAAAACTAATTTACTTATTGGAATGCATAAAAATGAATGCTTTGCTAACATTTTTTATAAATTCTAAAATATTATGAAATATCTACATTAGTCTAACGAAATAGAAAAATATACACATATGTACAATATATCCATCTGTATGCATATGTATAGTTTTCTACATTTATATTTGTATGTTTGTAAGCATCATCTGTTTATTTACCTCTGAATGATGTATAAATAGCAGTATGTGTTTTATATTTGAGTCTTCTTGGGCTGCTATAAGAAAATACCATTCACTGGTTAGCTAAAAAACAAGAAATGTTTCTTACAGTTCTGGAGACCAGAAGTCCCTCATCTAAGTCTGACAGGGTTGGCTTCTGGCACATGCCTCCTTCCTCCTGTGTCCTCGCCTGGTCTTTGCTTGATATGTGTGCCATGGAGACGCAGACATAGATTTGCCCACAGTTCTCCTTTGTCCCCCAAAGGTTCCTGTGTTGACCCTCTGGCCCCAGCATAGCAGTGGGGTCCTAAACTCATCAGTGGATGAAGCCATCGGGGATTCCTATTGGACGGCATTACTGGGTGGTGGAAGCTGAAGGAGCTGGGACCCAGGTGGAGGGAGTAGGTGGGTGGGGCCTGCCCTGGTGGGGTTTTGCTTGTCCCTGGCCCCACCTCCTTTTGCTGTTGTTTTCTCTCCTGGCCTCTGTGAGCTGAGCTGCCTTCCTTCATGGCACCCTCCTGCTTCATGTCCTGCCTCCCCATGGGCCCACTTGGTGGAACCAGCCAACCCTGGACCAGAGTCCACCTTTCCTTCTTTCAGTTGCTTAACTCAGGTGTTTTGCTGTAGTGATGAAAACCTGACGAAGGCCCCCAGTGGCCTGGTGCAGAGTGTGTTTCTGGGTTTTAGGTCCTTGTCCTGGGAAGCCAAAGGCCTTATCAGAGCTTGGCAATCTTCCTCTTTATCTCTTCCAAAGCTCCACTTCTGTTTTGGGAAACGTGTTTTTGCGCATTGAGGCCACGTGGCCTTGTGAGGCCTTGCCGTGGGCTGGGGCAGGAGCCAGTCGGCACATGTCCCAGTCCCGGCTCTGCCACTTGCCAGCTGTCCATGCCTGGGCAGCCTCCCTCACCTCTGGGCCTCATCGCTGTTCTGGGATGCAGGGAGGTCGCAGTGAGTTCACGCTGGGGAAGAGCAGAGAGCACAGCAGCCAGGGTGAGTGTGTGTGGGGGCCATCCTCACCCTGAGGACCAGCCTCTGGTCACCCAAGTGGGGAGGGCATCTGCTTCCCGTGCTGAGCTGGCTCTGCTGGGTGGGAAGGGGAGGAGAATGGGACTGCAAGGAGGCCTCCCTGAGAAACAGCAGAATCTCGGGTCGATTTAGCCATGGACAGGAGGAAACCCAGGGAGTGGTCAGCTTCACCCACACTTTACCTCACCTCCAGTCCACTGGAGAATGGCCTGAGGGCTGTTTCCCAGGAGATCCCTTCCCTTTTGCTCCTCCCACCCTCCCTCCTCCAATCCTGTCCTGCCCCCCTGCCCCCTGCCCTCCTCCCCCTCCCTCCATCCCTTCCTTCTTCCCTCTGTCCTCCCCTCTTCCCTCCTCCCCTGTCCTTCCCCGTCCCCTCTCTGTCTCCCTCTTTCTTTCTCTGATGCTATTTGCTATTCATCAGCCGCAGAGCTGATATGAATGCACAAGATGGATTCCTCCAAATGGCTTTTTCCTAAGAGATGATAGATTGCTTTTCTCCATCAGTGCAAACCAGAAATTGAAACAGATGAGGCATGTCTGGACACCCTCACGGCAGAGTATTCTGGCTTGGGAAGCGTTGGCCTCTGGACAAACTTGGAGGCACACTCGTGGTCCACGGCTGGAGGGGAGGCTGGGTCAGCTCTGCAGGTCTGAGGCAGGTGTGGGGCTCTCTCCTGAAGCCTCCTGCTCGCTCCAGGTGCCATGAGTTTGCTTTTGCAAGTCCTTCCCCAAGTATCCACCGTCTGGCCCTTAAAGCATGAGTGACAGGTGGCTTCAGTGGATTCAGGGAAGACCAGCAGGAAAGAAAGGGGAAAACCTCATCCTCAATGGAAAACCAATAAGACAGTACATTTTGCAGACTGTGGACTGAAAACACTTGCATCATTGCAGGTATAAAATCTGCTTTTGTCGGGTAGAATGAGATACTCTGTGTCCACCACCATGAATTCAGCAGGAGCGAAAGGGACTCTCCAAGCCTCACAATAAACTCATCAGTGTCCTCAGATCCCAGAAGTGTCTTCAGCATCTGCAGTATGTGGAGTTACCAGAGTGGCCACTTCCTGCTTCTCCCAAATCAACCAGTAGAGCTCCCAGCAAGACTCCTGTGCTGGCCAAAGAAACCCAGGTTTGCCATCAACTCCATCTTAGTGGTTCCTGTTGTCTCCTGTAGCTATGACACCATGCCAGAGCCAATACAGCCCCACAGGAGTGACAGCTACAGTCTGGTAGATTCATAGAAAGTTACTTCTGATTCATAGAAAGTTCAGTCCAGTGTGGTGGGTGGTTCATTGATCAGGGTGCTCCTCCTGAGCCACCTCCACCCTCAACAAGCAGGAACAGAGTGACGAGGCCATAGACCTGCCCTTGACGTGCTGTGTGTCCCAGCTGCTCACCTTGTTCAAAGAGATGCTCACAACTGCAAGGCAGGCTGCCAAGAGAGGTTCACTGTGTGATCAGGAAAAATGGGAAAGAAATTTGGTCCACCTAATAGCTCAATGGCCACCTCCAGCCTCTGCTTCTGCAGTCTTTATAAAAAGCCACGCATGATATCTGCTAGGTTAGCTAAGGGGTGGGTCTAGACTTTCAGAGAGCAGCCTCGCTACTGCCGGGGTCATGCTGAGGGTCGGGGGAAGGCCCTGAAGAGGAGACCTACAGTGTTAGGAACGTCAAGATCTGCAGCGGCCCTTCCTGGGCGGGGTGCAGAGGGGCTACCCGCACCCCCTCGTTATTGTAGTGACCTGCCATTACAAAGGCATTACTGCAGTCTGTGTGGAGGTGGTTTCTTTGCATTTCTGTAGTCTTGGCTGTTGATTTTGCTGTTTCACCTGCCAAAGTGGGAAGACTGGAGTGTTGTGCCTCATGGAGAGGACACAGAGAAACTCCACTAGGATCTGAGACAGAGTGAGGTCGGCCATTTCAGAGCTCATGAATCAGCAGTGTGGATTCATAAGTTCTCCTGAAGTAGAAGCACAGAAAACGAGGCGGCGTGTTGATTGAGGGATGGAACCGTTGTGATAAGAGGCTCACGGAAAATATCCCTGTATCTCCCCTAGAGAGAAAGAAAACAGTCTAGGAGTTGATGGGAAGGAGATCATGCAGGGGGTGGCGGGGTTAGAATAAGTAAGTTCAAGTCAAAGGTCAAGTAGGTGAGGCCTTGCATATGTTAATGAACCTGATTTGTCCATCTCACAATAGACACATATTTAATTAATGCATAAAATTATTTCTTCTCAATGAAGAGTCCATTTAAAAAAATAAGGAAAACAAACACTAAATGGTACAAAGAATTGCAAAGGAAAGAAAAGGAAACTAGCTACCCCCATAACAAGAATCGACTTCTGCCTTGGGAAATAGTGGGCCAAATTATTCCTAGCGTCTCCACCTCTCTCTGCCCTTTTGTGGTTAGTGGCCCACGATCAAGGGTGGATTCATGTCCTGCCCAATGCACTGGCTGTTATTTCAGAGATGGTTAAACAAGAACTCTAATGACACAGCTATGAAATCCACTATTTCCAGGTTTGCACGAGGTAGCAGGCCTTGTTCTCGGCTGCTTGGGATAATTATGGTGCTTGGTCTCTTGGTGGTTTTATGATGCTGTGACTCATATTTTATAAGCTGTTTTACTGGGCTAATTTTCTATGCTGCATCTCGCTGGCCCATCCCAGACACCCTGCAAGTTAGCTCCCTGCTCCGCCCTGGGGTGGCACATTGCACCTGTTCATCATCTGAGAGCCTCTGAGGACCATAAGCTTCCCAGGGCCTGGAAGTTCCTCTTCTACCATAATGAGCAGGAGGAGAGGGAGCTCCCTTCCCTTTAACATTTCCAACTGTCCTAACAGCTATAAAGAGGCCCCATAAAATCAATGGGGTAAATGTTAAATGAGGCACCAGGTCTCTACCATGATAAATTAACACGACCAAATTAATAGCCTCCCCTTCCTGTAAAGGTCTGTCAGATCTCCCTGTGATGTGTGCTGCCTGGAGCAGGGCCTCGTTGTCAGTCAGGGAAGAACAAGTTATTGCAGCATTTGGTCTAAGCCTATCTCTGGATTTGAGACTGGTGAGACCACATGTACCTCAACAACCCCAACCCCAGTGAGCTCATTTATTATATTTTATTTCTGTTGGTACTAGGGGTGGGACCAGGGGTGCTTTACCACTGTGCTACATCCTCAGGCCTTTATATATTTATTTATTTTTAAATTTGAGACAGGGTCTCTCTAAGGCTGAGGCTGGCCTGGAACTTCTCATCTTCCTGCCTCAGCCTCCTGTGTTTCTGGGATGACAGTGAGGTGTGTACCCCTGCACCCAGCTGAGTTCATTCGTTTTTAAACCTCACTTGGGGCTGAACTTGGAAAACAGCTCTGTGCAAATCAAACAGGTCTGGCTTCTTCTGTGGAGAGCTTGCACCCCCTTCTCTTGGTCTCAAATCCTTACAATCGAGCAGGGTAAGTGGTGACATTATCCTTCTAGGAGGGGCACGTGAAGTCTGAACTGAGAATATTCTGAACCCAGGGTGACTAAGCCTCCAAATGAGCTTGGGACTGGGGTTTTTTCCCCTGTATTTTCTGGCTTTTGGAGGTATAACTGGAAAAGCCCCAGACCACCTGGGAGGAGCTGGGCACCTTGAGGACCGGACCCTTCCCATGAGTGTCTGTTAGAGGGCAGCTACCCCCGTCACAGCAGGAGAGAGGAGGGCGAAGGGAGGCAGAGCACGTCCAATCTTATTCCAAACTTAGGTCTCGTTTCAGGCAACATCCTAGAGGAGGCAAAGGAGGAATGACTCCCCTTCCTCCTCACTCTGGCCCCCCAAGTCCACCTTCACCTGCTTCATTCAGTCCCTTGTTAGCTGATTTCTTTGCACCATCATTTATTGAGTAGAGTCTTCAAGGTATGAGTCTACGTGGCCTGTGTGTCAGGAAGAGTTCGCTCCATCTCTTTCCTGTCTGTCTATCTATCTATCTATCTATCTATCTATCTATCTATCTATCTATCTATCTATCTATCATCTGCCTTCCCATCTCCCGTTCTATCTCTGTCTTTCATTCTGTGTTTGAAGTGCACATTTTCAGACTCCCTAATCAACTTAACACAGATGTGCCTCAACCTGAGCTGGTCACGTCCTGATAAGCCCTCATCAATGGGAAATGTTATCGATGTCATCAAGTGTCAGAGCTTGACAGCTCAGCTTAGGGTAGAGTGTGGGTTGTGTGCCGCTGGGGTGGGTGGCCGACTGGGAGCGGTGGCTTGCCACCATGGCCCGGCAGAGCAAAAGCACTAGCCCAGGAAGAGATCAAAATTCAAAATGCAAAGCACAGTTTCCCCCCAACGCTGGTTGCTCTCCCATGGTCATAAGTTGAACACTGATCCAGTTGATGCCACCTGGACTTATTTCTAGGCATGTTCAGCCTGATGTCGCGAGAGGAGCCTCGCTGATTCTGACTAACCTCTGGGCACCCACGGGCACTCTATCAATACGTCATTCTATCTGCGCCTTTCTGTTGGAGGTGACTCTGGGCCCATGGGACCATGCAGGACAGTGTCGTGGGCAGAAGCAGTCCTCAGGTCTCCTTTGCTGGGTGCTGTGTGCACCGAGGTCTCCTTTACATCTCACCTCCTTTGTCTTCCCTGGAGCTGACTTTTCCAGTCCATCCTGGGGAGCTAGAGCCCTGCCCCCGAGTCCCTGGGCATGCGCCCATCTCTGCAACAGATCCTCTTTGACTGAACTTTTAGGATACAGGCAGCGTGTGTACGGGGCAGGCACGTAACTCTGTACCATGAACTGCCATTGACCCTTTCAGTGGCTTTCAGTGAGCGAGCTGCTTGCTTGGGGCAGCTTGTGCTGGACTTTTATCACCAAAAGAACCTGCCACCATGTTTGTCCTGCCTCCTGTTCTCCAGCCAACACTCGTGTGGTGTGTGGCTTTGTGTTTCATAACAGTAGACTGAAACAGGGCAGAGCTGCTACCAACTGCTGCCCATGCAGCAGGCCTACTGTGCACTGCCCGCATCCTCCCCAGTGACAGGCAGCTTCGGGGCCTTGACCCTTCTGGCGTTAATCAGCGTCCACCAGGCCCTTCCCACACAGCATGGCCACACAGGTGTGCCACACTCTGCCCAGACCGGGGTGCTTCATCAGCACAGACACGGCCTTCCTGAGGGTCCTGGTGGGAGGCAGGTTCTCCCAGGCTAGACGGAGATGTGGCAGCAGAGCCACAGTGTGGAGCCAAACCAACCCCATGGCATCGAAGTGCTCCTGGGAAACGGGCTGGGAATAGGTCCAGCCAGGCGCAGGCTGGAAGGAATCTTGGGTCTACCTTAAAAATACCTTCCAACCTTCCCTGGTGAAGGACACATGGGAGGTGGCTGAGAGCTAGTCGGGCCCTGGTGGACCTCCACTTAACTAGGGATGAGTCAGGAAGGCCACCTGACCTGAGGCCGCTTCCCTCACACAGACACGACTTTCTCACCTCAAGAGTCTCTGGCTGAGGAGTTACTAACAGCCACAACCTCATGAGTATTCTGATTCACACGCTTTGGTTTTAATAAATACATGGCCTTGAACGTTACCCAGGTTGTTTTATTTTGTATCATACATTTTAACCAAACTTCTTTAAATAATTCAGTTAGAATGAAAAAGACAGCAATCAGGCCGTTTACCTCTTTTGATTTTCCCACTCAGCCATACCTTAAATGATTCCAACATTTTTCATCCACCACAGAAATAAATAAAAGGTTGCATCTAGCATTTAGGTCACATTGAGATTTTCTGTCTCAATAAAAGTGGTAGTTGTCTAAGAAATCCTTCCAGGCAATTGTAAATATGTCAAAATAAAGTAAAAGCGTGGCGTTAGAGACTTCGCCCACGGTAATCATTGGAAAGCAGCCGTAAGTGTCCTGTACCTGTGATTAAAACACCCCTTTGCCACGCACACTCCAACGGATGAGCTAAAGCTGACCTGGCCCTGGTCACATTTTGAGAAACTCATTAGTGAAGAAAGGCATTTTTTTTCCTAAGCAAAGTTTTCAAGGAGATCGGAAATGAAAAAAAGCAGTAATGGTTTTATAATATAAGTTTGGCTTCCAGGGAAAGATGAGAGAGGGAAATCCCTCCTAGCCTCAGTATGTGCCAGTCCAGTGTGTGGAATGCTGGGGTTTTAGGTGGAAGACTTATGAAGGTCAGAAGAATTAGAGAAATTTAAACTGGCATTAATAAAAAAATTTTCAATGTGGTAAATTTCCATACACAGAATGGACAGGAGCCTCCATATACAGGAGGCTTGACTTGCAAAGGTCTGCATTCCTGGTGGCTGGTGCTGGATTTTCCTAGCCAAGGTGGGTTCTTGGTATGCCATGTGGGAATTGGCTCTTCCAGGGGATTCTAAGGGAACTGGACCACTTTGGAGGAAGATAAACACGTTGTGGTTAGGGTGAACCCCTCTCTGTAGCTAACCAGAACCAAGGGTCCTATGACAAAGTCAAGCAAGTTCTGGACCAGCTAGGGTGGTCGGGCAGCCCGTCTCAACCCTTGGGCAGCCTCCTCGGGCCAGAGCACCAAGCGCAGGCAGGTGACCCTCAGGCCTCCCCACCTAGGAGCACCTGGGAGGAGCTGCCAGGATCGACTAGGGGCCAGGGGATATTCTTACTCTGGACTGACCAAACTCCAGGGATCTGGAGAGTTCATGGCCCTGGAAGAAAGAGGACCCTAAACAGAGCCAGATTTGATTTACTGCCAACCAGATGGATGGAGCAAAATTATACCAGATGACATTAAGATAAAAAAAGAAATGTGACAATGAACTGCCCTTTAGCACACGGTACACTTATTGTTAAAATAAGTGCTGAATTAGTTTAAGTGGGGAGAGGAGAAATACACATCTCTGCAAAGACTATTTAGAGGATGAAATGGAGGGCATGTGCCTGATCCTTCCCAGTTCCTCCTCCCTGTGTCAAATGGCCCTGGGACCAACACAAGTAATTTAGACGCTTGTCCAGAAAATGCCCACTCCTGAAAGATTAAACTGTGAACTAGCTAAACGGCTTTCTTATCAGGACCAACAGCTTGCTCAGTGGGACTTACTACAAGATCTCCCATCTAAAGCCTGAGGGGAGGAACAGGCTTCTCTCTGGACCCCAGGATCACCGATCTGGTCCTCAGTGAGACCTGAGCTGGAACAGCAAGGAGCTGTCCTCTAATGACCTTTCTCATGCCCAGCAGAAAGGATTCCTGAATTCTGAAGCCTAAATTCCCATCCATCCAGCCCCAGTATCAGACCTAAGCTCCTTGGAGACACACAGAGACACACAGAGAACTGCAGTCCCCAGGAGAAGTGCCCACACATGTCACTTGGTAGCCCCTTTTCCTGGACCAGTGATGGAAAGATTGGGGCTAAAGCAAAGGGTGTCAAGTGGTACCTTCAGATCATAAACTGGTTATGTGCTGTGACGTGGACATCCACATTCAACCTGAAAGGACTCTTCCTTTAGCAGCCCCAGAGAGGCCTCAGGGGCTCTGAGAGTCTCAGAGTCTCACTGAGCCTCATAAGTGAGACACCTTTCCTCAAAAGGCCCAGGAAAGGCTTGTGGAAACTTGGAGGTAAGGCCATGAAATAAGGATCTTCACAGATCTTGCTTCTGTGGAGCAGGGTCAGGTTCTGCTGGGCTTCCCAATTTCCCAGCCTGCACAGCAGGTGTGTGGACAGTCCAAGAGCCTGCCTTGGGCTCAATCCCCAGGAGCACCCTGACCTGCAAGGCCCACCTCCAGGCAGCCCAGGTGCAAATCCTGTAAGCACTGGCCTGATGGCCCTTCCTGAAGCTCCTTGTAGAGATGTCCTTCCTCACTGGGGAAATCCAGGGTGCTCAGTCTGCTTGATCAGTTCATCTTTCTGCCAGTCCTCCTGGTGATCAGACAGCAGGGAGGCCGTATTCCTGGCATTCACATTTGCTCACATGCTCTCAGAGAGTGGTGTTACAGAAGGAAGAGGAACAGCTGTCTCCTGGCATCTCTGATACCTGGACACCAGCAGCAGTGAACGTAGACATCTAGAAATCAGGTGAAGTCAGTAAAGCCACGCAGTGGGAAATCAGCATCAGGTATTTTCTTTTCATTTGGTGAAATTGGGGACAGAAAGAATCTCACTGGGTTCAGCTACTTCATAGAGATATTTCTCAAGAATAACTGGCTTTATTTTTATTTTGAAGCTACAAAAATTAATCCCTGTTTTTAGAATAACAGGACAAGGACATTTATAAAGGCGAATTTACTAGGAATTACATAAGAACCTGGAAGTCACTTTCCTCTGGGTAGACTGGCTTTGAATTCTTTTCTATTTATATGCAAATTTCAGATTCCAGAGGAGCTTGCTTTTCTTTCTTTTTTTCTTTATTTTTACAATACTGAAATCATATTTGCTTCACAAAGTTCAGATGAGCGGCATCCCGATTTGAGAACAAGGCTGCTGTTCCGAGATCCGGTTTAGAAAATCCATTTCTGCATCCAAATGTGCTCTTTCAGTCTGCACAGAGCCCACATTACTCATCCTAATTTTCCTATGTATATAAATTACTGTTTTTTTTTTCCACGAGGATATGATGATTTATTGATTTTTTAAAGTCAGCATTGAATTTTCAAAGAAGCACCAGCCCAGCCACCTAGTGGTGCAGAAGCTCAGCTGGCCATCTGGCTCTGCAGCCCGGCCCCCCCCCCCCCCCCAGTCCGCCTCCTCCCCTCCCACTGGCTTCCCCTAGCTGGTCTCTTCCTTGACAGCCCCTTTATCTGATCGCCTCCATTCTTACTATATTTTCAATCATTTCTGGGAGAGCAGCTTGCCATTTCTACGATTGCTAATTGTATTCTTAATTATCTGCTGCCTAATGAGAAATTACAAAACAATTTGGTTACCGCAGCGAGATGAGTGACCAGAGGATAATTGCCATTTGGGGACAGCGTTCTTAACATCTAACTTCCTTGCTGCACAGAAGAGCTTCTGCGAGGAGAGCTGTTCAGAAGGAAGCAGGTTACTGCAGGGGAGAGATGAGGCTGTGAGTGTTTTACTGCTTGTTCAATTCTGCTTTCAAATTTAGAAAGGCCAGGGAAATCCGAGAAGGGCTGAGGCTTTAGCTCGGGATCCCAGTTCACCCTGGTCAGTCCACTGCGTCTGGGCCTCGTTCAGAACTCCTGGCAGCTGCGCCAACATGCCATACCTCAGAGGAGAGGCGGCCTCAGAAGACAATTGCTTGATCCTCTGGTTTTCAGGACTGTTATTATTTGCTTTTGTTTTCCTTCATTTTTTCCTGGCCCATCGCTCATTAGCTGGGCTCCTTCCCTCCAGGTGATAAGTGAGGGGCGAATCCATTTGGAGTGGATGAACATTAGCCAGACACTAGCTCAGGGACTTGCCTGCAGATGCCATGGCTGGTGAGCTGCCTGTTTTAATTTGATGGATACCTGAACTCACCTCTCACACACTGAGGCAGGAGGAGAGCCCTGCCAGGAGTGACAGAGACCCTGGATTGCAGAGATAACCTGAAGGCCTGCTCCAACCCCTGGGCAGTGGACACCTTCTTTGGGCCAACCTATAGCCTCTGGTGTAAAGAGCAACCCACAGGTGACATTCTGTGCTGTTCATGTTTAGGCTTTTTGCTTGTTGACATCATAGTCAGTGGTTTTTAATATCAGAACCACCTGGAAGCCTTGAGGAACAAAAACTGCTGGGGTCGCCAGGTTTCTAATGTGGTACCCGAGATGAGGCACTGGACAGGTCCCCATGGAGACTGTGGGTCCAGAGTCTACAGGAAACTTGCTGTGTGCTATGAGGCATGCTCCTATCGGTAATGAAGAATTTCCCCTGGCAGATGCAGGGAGCTCAAGTTGTCACCCTGCACGCAACCCACCTATCCAGGCTGCTCTGATCTTCACAGGTTCTCTGCAGCCCTGACGAGCACAATTCATCAGCAGGAGACACAGCAGGGCCGGGTGGTGGGGAGAAGGCACCAGAAGGGTTTATCTTGTAGGGATGCTGCAGGGAGACAGTGCCTTGACCACAGAATGCTATTTTATTCTGCATTTTTCCTTCGATCATCTACTTTATATACCCATGTTTACATGTGCACATCTGATTATTCCTGCAGTGGCTGTTGATGAATATAGACCCACCATCCATTTTCCAAACCCTGTGGGTCCAGCTAAAGTTCAGGATTTAAAAGTTTCTCAGAGTTTACGAAAAACACTTTTATCAACCACGCCGTCAGGCGCCTGTGAAGGTCTGGGGCAGCACTGAATAATTGATCGCCTTAATGAGGGGGCAGCAAGTCATTCGGGAATTTACACTCAGTGGCACAAATAAAACAAGAGCCTCATGCCAATGCAGCTCAGGTTTTGCTGCCTAATGAGCTTTGGCATAAAAACACAAACCCCCTGCCCCCAAGCACAGCCCTTTGGTGTCGGAGATTTTTTAATTTCAGGGGAAAGGGAAGAGATTATGGATCTGAATCTCACATTTTATTATCCAGTTTCCTGTGGGTGGACACATTTGTTGGCCAGTGGACAAATAATGCCTCAGTGGACATTCTTATATCTGTGCCTGTTTGGTCCCCCTGGGCAGGGGCTTTGTGCTCTTGGGGACATCTCACATAGTATATGTTTCAGTGGCCATTTCAACTCAACACCAATGCTTTGAAGAGGACAGTAACTTGGGGTTTGAGGTTTGCTTCACAGTCGCCTAATTCCAGAATGAGGAATTCTTCTATTACCCATCCTCTCTACCTCTCTAGTGTGGTAACTGATGGGCACATCCTGAAAGGAAAGTGACCACAACACTCGGAGTGACCGAGAGATCTTTAAAGCAGCAGTGCAACAGAGGAGAAAAGAGAGAAAGAGAGAGAGACAGAGAGAGAGAGAGAGAGAGAGAGAGAGAGAGAGAGAGAGAGAGAGAGCTCGCAAGAGAGAGAGGGGCCCTGCAGGAGGGAGTTTTTATAGCCCAAATCTAATGGGGCCTCTGGGCCTGCAAGCTGCCTTGTTGGCACAATGCGGGGTTGAGTGTTCAGCCTTGGTGTGTGGGGGGGTTGAGTGTTCAGACTTGACACAAACAGGTGATAAAGGACCAGACAGAGGGAGGTTTGAGTGCGTGGGCCATCCTGCAGCTAACATTTGTTCAGCCTGCCCTGAAGATAACATAGTTCAGCCTGTCCTAACACATACAGCTATTCAGAAATTGAAATAAGGCTTGCTCAATGAAGGAATTAAATTTTTAATTGTGTTTAATTTCAATTAATTAAAATTTAGATAGCCAAGTGTGGGTCTAAAACTTTCTCTGTATGAGGAACGTGAAAAAAGCAAACATCAACAGCAAAAATAAAATTATTCTGAAAACAAGGAAAAGTGTTTATCTCTAAACTTGAAAGAGGGCAAAAATTGGTTCCTTGATGTATAATTTGGTGGGTGGCAGAGCTGATTTTTATCCCGTTTAGGAAAAATTCAAGTGCATTTCAAGTAACCCCTTGACATCTTAAATGAATAAAGAGATGTGCAAGAAGTTTAAGTCAGCAAGTCAATACACCTCAGTGTCAATGAATTCACAGTTTCTCTCAGGCAGCACACGCTCTTTTAAAGCACCCTTGAGGGAAACACGTTCATGGTGTAATTTCAGGCACAATAACATAGTGGTTCCTGTGAATGGGCAGGGAATCTGTTCAGGAGACCCAGAGGTCACCGACCACCCAGGATGCTTGATTCCCTCATTAAAACACAGCATCTGCAAAAAACCCAAGCAGACCCTACCGTAAACCTCAAGTCATCTCTAAATGGTATACATATGTATGTGTGTGTGTGTGTGTGTGTGTGTGTGTGTACAAATAATGTTTGTGTGAATATAACATGTATGCACGCACACACACACACACACACACACACACACACACACTCACACACAATCACACACATACCTAATTCAATGTAAATGCCCTGTCAGTGATCCCTGGACTTTAGGGAAAAAATGACAAGAAAAATAAAGTCTGGAGTATTTAGAATGGATTCTTTTCCCCAAACATTTTCAATTCCTGGTTGGTAGTCTCCATGAGTGTGGATCCCTGGATCAGAGGGACCAATGTATTTTCATCTGAAAAGGAGCCACCAAAATAGCTGAGTTTTCAGAAACAATGGAGCGATGTGGAGTTAGGTGTTGCTGAAGGCACTCTCCAGACCCTGACACTGCACTGCACACGTGGTCACAACAGCTGATGGGGAGGAGGGAGACCTCCGAAGGAGACTGCCCAGCTGTAACCTGAAGCATTGGCAGAACGGGCCATGCAGGAATGGTGGGAATAGGGTCCGAAGGAGCGAACAGCAGCTTGCAGGGTGCAGGGTGGTCCCCACATTCTGGAGAAGAGAAGGCCTGATTCCTAGATGACAGCCCCTAAGAGCAGCCGGACTCAGGTACTGCATCCTCCACAATGGCCAGGACTTCTGAGCTTCCAAGAGGAGACAGCTCGGCTGGGGAGACCCTGGAGGGCTGACATGAGGAGGCAGAGCCCCGCTGTTCAGAGGCCCCTTGGTGCGTAATAAGGTGGTTAAGACTTAGGTAAGAGGTGACGCCCACGAGGGGCACTTTTAAAACTGCTCTAAGCTTATTCTTTGCCATCATTTGGATCTTAAATGTCCCACAGAGGCCCGTGTGTCACAGCCATAGTCCCCATCTTGGTGCTATTGGGAGATGGTAGAAACTTTGGGATGTGGGGTCTAGCAAGAGGTCCTAGGTTGTTAGAGACATAAACCATAAGTGGGTAATTGGACTTTGCCTGCTCTCCCTCCTCTCTTGCTTCATGGCCATGAGGGGAGTGGTTTTACTGCCTTTATGGTGTCCCTCCTCGCCATATTTCCAAAGACAGGGGGGTCTGTTGATCATGAGCTGAAGCCTCCAAAACTGTGAGCCAAAACCTTTTTTTCTTTACAAGTTGATTATCTCAGGTAGTTGTTGCAGTAACGGAATGCTGTCTAATACATTTTGGTCATGTGGGGAGATAACCAACCTGAGGGCACCTTCTTGTCCAAGGAAAACTTCTTTTAGATTTTCACTTTTAATTATATAAAGGTTCATTGCCTCAAAAGTGTCAAACAGCAAGACCTGATGGTGATAACCATCTGTTCATTTAAAACTCTGGGCTCCTGCTATCAGCCAGTTGCTGTGGAGAAGGCTACAAAAAAAAAAAAAATAGAAGGTTCCTATGATGACAGTGCTGTATTCTACTGGACTAGCAAGAGGCCTTACCTGTTCCTCCACCGTGCACAAGATGGCTGCTGGAGAGAGGGCATTATTTTAAAAAATGGATCTAATGCCCCCTGGAAGGGAAAGTGGATCCCTTGGGTCCTGACCCCTCAGATTTGGAGTTCAGAGCAGACAGATAAAGAAGGACCAGAAGGTCAAGATCAAGGAAGAGGCAAGGACAATTAATTTCATAAAATAAAGGAATCTGTGAAAAGATTAGGTTGAGGATGACAACCGAGCTCAACCCCAGGCCACAACGAGGTTGCTTTCCCATGGCTGGTGCAGGAGACCAGGCGGTGTCCACCTCAAGTAATATCTAGACAGGAACCACAAAGCAGTCTAACCTCATGCCCAGCAGGGGTCCTGCAGCCACAGAGCTTTTCAGCTGCAGATCTGCAGAAACCACAGTTGGACAGTGACACTGGGGTCAGCATGGAGCAATGGCAGCAGGAGACTAATGGGATGCCCTCTCTTTCCTTCTTAGCATTTAAAGGGAAACGTATTCCTTTTGGACTCTATTAAACAAAGTTGTTGAGCAATTTGATGTAGGAAGAAGAGGCAAGAGGGAGTCTCTGGAACTCCCCCTAATGAGGTTGGGGCCATATGGCAACATTGTAATGAAATAACAAGGATCACTTATGTAGTACTTATTTCATTTCCCCACGCAAACAGCACCCTAACATTATTCAGGTGCCCAAAGAAGATACCGCTGTCTCTAAGCTGCAAACATGAATCGCATTTTGTCTCACCCTTTGAGCTAATTGCGATGGTGTCTGCTGTGCTTGGTCTGGGGGAGTCTATGCACCTGATTCTGTCAATGATCCATGAGAGAATTTTGGGCAGCTTCGGGGGAGTTCCATGAGAAGGGAGAGAGGTCAGAGGTGGGTGGAGGTCCCTCTGTCTTCCCTCCTTTTCCTGCTCTCATAAAAGGATTTGAGGCTTTAAGCCATTGAGCCATTTCCAGTCAGTAGGAAACCAGCCAAGGAAATCAGGAATATGTGATCACGGTCTCCCACTGTAGCATGGAGCTGCGGGCAGTCCAGGACTGCTGGGGCTTCCCGTTTTGCTTTGGGGTGATTATGTGTCTTCACCCATGGGCACACTTTAGTTTTCTTACTATAATACAGAGGCATACAGTTTCCACAGACCAGGTTTCCCAGGTACACATCCTCAAAGAAGCATGTGTGACAGGGTGGTTGCATCACAATTTCCCTTAAGAAACTTACTTTCAAATAAGCACATTCAGATCCCTATCCTTAGCTCTCCAGTAAGTTCCATTATGGGGAAGAAACAGCCTAGAACTCCTCCCCTTCCCAGTTTCCAACACACAGGGCATGCCCCCAAACATGCTTTTTAAAAATGATCTAAACTTCGGTTTCATTCTTCTAGGAACATTAAAGAAAATCCTTAGTGTACAAATGCAGGCTGAATCCTCAACACAGGCACAGAGATCTTCAGAGGCCGTAGAAAAACGACTCTGGGAGTGGTAGTCCTTCTCAACCCATTACTACAAAGCCCTGCAAAGATTCCCCCAAACCTTCAATGTTTAAAAAACAAATGGTCGATAACTGCTGCAGCAATCACTGATGTTTGATTGATTGTGTATCTTTGAAGGTGAAAAAGTACAAATAGCTTGAAAGGAAGAAATACACAGAGGAGCGATTGATCTGATTTACCTATTCCAGCAGCAAGCCAGGCACTGAGCAGCAGCATGGCGGGTACCCTCGCATCCTCTGAGAGCAAATGCCCAGGACCTGGCACGGCAGTGAACATGTTCTGCTTACCAGCTACCTGATCACCACGGAGTGAGAGCATTTGATTAGCAGGATGCCATCTGTTCCCTGGGTCACAGGTTCCATGGTCCACAGTTCCCTTGTCACCTGTGTGAGTGACCAGGGGCAGGAGCAATCATCAGACCCAGCAATGGATCATTTGGCTTCCCTTTCCCAGACAAGGATCCAAGATATCACCAAGAGAGAAGGCAAGGGAGGGACAGTGGACATCATGTACCCAACACACAGCTTGCCACGCTGGGCTGGCTCTACTACGTGCTCTCCCATGTAAACTTCATGTCCCTGTCTTCACATACGGGGGCTGAGTCACACTGCTTGCTGGAGTGCCCCGGGCAGTGAGAGATGAGCAGAGTTGGAGGTGGACCCAGGAAGGCACAATTTAGACCCCAGATGGCCACACTCCTCAACTTGTGATCTAAACTCACATCAAGGCACTCGTTCTGAGTATCTGTGGATAACAGTGGATTTCTATGTCATTGACACCCAACATCCACTCACCTTGTCCCTGGAAACAATGCCTTGCATGTCTCCAGAGACCGGCAAGTGACCCAGGCCAAGAGAATCAAAGCTCCTTATTCCATCACCATGATGCCCACTCCAGGGATGGGCATGGCACCCCAGAGTCAGGGAGGCCCAGCTCTGTGGTCTTTTGTGGGAGAAAAGCACCCCGCCAAACCACTGGGGGTGCTGGCAGCCACTCTGTCCCATGTGCAGACCAAGCGTTCCCCGGGCATTGCTTCTTGATCTTCCCTTTCCTAAAGCCAATTATTCTACTTGAAGGCTTCATAAGTCAATGAGCCAGGTTTTCTGTGTCACTTGCAAACACATCAAACAAAAGAGAGTCAAAGGGATTATTCTTAAATTCAGTTTGCAGATGACCTTTTCATTTTGATAGATAAAATTAAATTCTGCCATCTATGTAATGTCACTCTAGTGATAAAATCTGAGAAGGTTATGAAACAAAATAGGCTTATGGTGAAGAACGTGAACAGGAGCCGAGCTCACACTCTGGGGACCATTGCACCCCCTCAGCACACTTCTGATTTCAGTTCTAGCTGCAGAAGCAGATGGGGTGCCTTGAGACTCACATGGTCCTCATCTCATGTCTGGTGGCTGCTACGATCCTTCCTCCTTCCCCTCAGGGCTTTCCCACAGGTGGGGGAACACCCTCAGCCCCTGCTTAGTGTAGACTCAGGTGTGTGAGTGAGAACACTCCACGTGTGACCCTTCCCCACGTAGGAGGGTGGAGCAGCCTCACAAGGATCCATCTCTTGTGCTGCCTCCTGGGATGCTCGGAGGCACTGTGGGCGGCAAGCCTCCACTGCCCACAGCAGAGACCTTCCCTCTGGCCTGGACCACCTCCCAAGCTAAATTGCCTCTGCCTAAGTCTTTATCCCAGGCCCAGGTTTCCCTTCACCAAGACAGATGCTGTCTTTAGAATGCTGGGAAACAGAAGATAGATGGGACAGATGTGAAAATGTCATTCATACAAGACAGGATGGTCAGTGTTCCAGGAAGAGCCTGGGAGCTGAGAGGACCCGCCCTGAATGGCGGTGTTTGAGCTAGGCGGCATCACCGCCTCCATCTGCAGAAGAGGAGGCTGGAGCATGGGTGGGGGTGGCCTGGCTGCACCTGTGTTTTTTATTGGGCTCCACATAAGCTGAGGCCCTCCTCAGTCTGGACAGAGCCCCTACCTGGAACCATTGCAAGTTCCGTTAGGGTTCAGTTGTGAGGTGTCCCCAAAAAGCTCATGGGTGAGGCAATGCAAGAAAATTTAGAAGTGAGATGATTGGGTTAAGAGAGTCTGAACCTAATCAGTGCACTAATCTGCGGATGGGGATTAACTAGGTGGTGAATGTAGACATGAGGGATGTGGCTGGAGGAAGTGGGTTATTGGGGGTAGGCCTTTCACTTAAGTTCCTGGGGTCTGGGGAGTTTAAATTTATTGAGGATCATAAAATCATTGCTTTGGTTTTGCCTTTACTGTATCTCAAACAGAAGTCTCTACTGGAAATTAAATTTGACCTCAAGTATTCACTTGCTAATTAAAAGATTTAAAAATACATGACTCCCTATGTAGCCCCAAGAACAGCTTCTTACCACTTTTAAACTCTATCATGGTGATGCTCCTCTCTGGCCCCTGGCTTGAGGACCTCTCTGGCCTTTTTCCCTCTTGACTGTTACTCTCACTGGCCTGAGAGTTGACCTGCAAGTCACAGTCTTGGTCTGGGGTTCCTGAATCCAGCTGGGCTTATTTTAACAAGTGGTTAAAATTTCTTCTTTGTTCTCTGCATTTTCATTGGAAGCAGCCAGGCTCTGTAAGGTCACCAAAGCTCTCAGACTGGGGTCTCATTCCCCTACTGATAACAAATTGACCATGAAACACTCACTAAAGGAAAAGAGTATAATCTCAGCTCTGAATTACGGGGCTCAGAGAGTCACTAAGCCTGTGGGGTATTGTGCTTTGATTTTTCGGCAGTGAACCTCCCTGAGTCTGCGAAGTAACTGCATCATGCCGCCTGGTAGCATTTACTAAGGGATTTCTCTTTAGCTCATCCGACTCAACCTTGTTTTTTCTGTCTCACTCTCCCTCCCATGTTCTCAAGAATTTTTTTTTCTTTTTTCTATTGTTGCCATGCTGGGGATTGAACCCAGGGCCTCTCGAATGCTAGACAAGCACTCTACCACGGAGCCACATCCCACCCCTCCCTGCCTCCTTCTCTAGCTTCAGGTGCAGCCTGGGTAGAAGACTTAGGAAGCTCCCTTGAAACTAAATTAACAACTGGTTGGGGGCATTTAGCTCTTTGTAACAGCATCGCTCCTAGTAGTCAAAGAGCAGGAATAGCCCAAACACCCTTCAAGTGGTAAAGGCTCTATAAATGTGGTATATCTCCAAACGGGAATATTCTATGACATCATAGTCTATGGAGTTCTGACACATGCTACATGATAGACAAACTTTGAGAAAACCATGCCTAGCCAAAGAAGCTGGGCACAAAACACCACGTGGCATATAATTCCAATTACATCAAATGTCCAAAGTTGTCGAATTTACACAGAGAGAAAAAATACTATAGGTTCTTTGGGTGTTGAATGCAGGTTCGATGTGTGGTACTTTTTATTTATGAGGGTTTATCAGGAAAGGACCCCCTTGTAAGCTGAGGAGCCCCCCGTGGGTCTTTTCGATCATCCTCAAAACCCTTCAATATTCCTTGTGCTTCCTTCCACTCTGCCTGTGCCAGGGGGCCATGTCTGGGGAATTCTGCAGCCTGTTCACCGGCACCATTTCCACTGATGTCTTGGCCCACAGGGAAGAGAGCCCACAGATCTGTGGGACAAGCATGGTGTCCTCTGATCTATGAGCAGCTGACCACGTTGCCTATCTACGTAAGGAAAGAATTCAGGGGGATGAATTCCACATCACCCGTAGACATAGGTGTGTGTGGCTCGAGTTTCCCCTGGGAAAGGTCCCTTCCAGATTACCTGCTGAGTGGGCTTCCTAACCTGCTGATACCAGCAATGCCTGTCAGCAACCAGGGCCAGTGCAGGCACCTGTGGAGGCCAGTGGGTGGGCAGGAAACAGTGCAGCGTCCTGTCCAGGAGCACATTTCTACTGCTTAATGAAAGAAGCAGGCACCCCAAGGAGCAAAGCCAGTCCCCATGGAGAAGCAGGAGTCCCCAGGTGCCAGCAGCCTGTGTGTCCAAACTAGCCAGTAGGATGCATTAAACTACTTTTTCAATATTCACAAGATAAAATTTGCACTCATGATTTTTGTGAACTTTCTTGGGTAGATTTTCTTGAGAATACTCTAGATCACTGAGCAAGCTCGTGTCACAGGGTATTGCTAGGACCCAGAATGCCTGCGGCCCACACTCTCCCTCACTCCTCTTCTTACTCTCTTTTCACCATTATCTAGTGGGACTCTACAGACACAGGAGTGGGTCACCAAAAGTTCCCTGTGTCTGTCTCCCAGGCTCATGGGACGATGGCACATTCTGTCCCCTTGAGGTTGTGTGCATCCTATGACATTCTATGACTAGCTGTCCAGGTAAAAGTGATGTCCATTATCTCTGAGCAAAGCTCTAGCTCCCAAATAAAGATCCTTCTGAGAACTTGGACTCCCATGTGAGGAGCAATTTTCAGGATAGTGGCTGATCCTGCAAAAGGTATGGGGCATGATAAGATGTAACAAATTTTTTAGATCAGGATGGAGATATTTGTTACTGCACTCTAAACTAGCTTAACCTGACTTCTACAATTAAACAAGGATGTAATCATCATAAAATTACTGTAAATTCTGAACTCATGGAGCACACAGGAAGCATGGTACAACTATGGTAAGAAATTTCTTCCCCTCAGGAATTGATATCAGACAATTTCTAGGCCAGATGTCTCAGTTTTCACTAGTACCTAGTTGGTCAAAATATTCTCCGAATATACACTGGCCTCTCTCTCCCTAAGAGGAGTGGAGAAAGAAAGGCAGAGATTTGGAAAGGGGAGCCTCCGGGCTAGAAGAAAAGTATAAGTAACAACCACTACACTAATTGGAGAAAGTAACGAGTTTTTCCAAGAACCATACCATGATGGTGACAGCCCCCACACCCTCTGCCCTGCATCCGAGACACGATCCATTTGAAAATTGACATGAATTTCATGAAGATTTCCTCAAATATTCTGAACAGTAAAAACTGAAAGAGATCTTAAGCTACAGAGTCTGATATAAATAAAGAAGTTTCCATTTCTTCCACAACTGAGCTCATTGTCTGGGATCCATACCTACTACAGAACATCTAGGAGCAGCTGTTAAAAATACAACACTTCCTCCAAATTCAATGCCAAATTAACACGTGGCCTAAGGACCCAAGGAAGAGATAGCAGATGAAAATAACCTTTCACGTGGCAGCATAGTGAAGCACTGGTTGCAGCTAGTTATGGAGACCTTCCTAAATTACAGCTTTGAGTCCAGTCAACGTGTCCAGGAATAGTTCAGAGCTAGAAAAGAATATGGAATAAGTGCCATTGGTGGAGGTGTCACGCCCTTGGTTTTGCTTCAACCATGCCCATCGACAGATAGCAGCTTCTTGCAGGTGAATGTTCACTGGGTTTCTGCACAAGAAAGTCAACCCAAGAGATAAACACTGAAGTCTAGGGTAGATTTGCAAAATCATGTGCAAACTATAATAACCTTACCACTGTGTTGTAGGTAAAGAGGCGACTGAGAGAGGTTCGAGGGGGATAAGAAGGGGAAGAATAGGAGGAGAGATGAGATGTTCACAGCTCAGGTGTGTCTGCTTTCTGGATTGGGGCACCAGTGTGCTGATCAGAAGTGACACTGGCATCTTATGGGAAGAAGTCAAGGAAGGGGTGGGGATCTGAAAGCAACCTTCTCACTCACTGTGGGAGCAGGACAGGTGAATAAAGACACCTCAGCTGTAAGGGTCTGCAGAAGGTGCAGTAATGGCCTAAAGATGACAGAGAAACATGCATGGATAAACTCATTATGATGCTTGGGGAGACAGAGGATGCTTGTTTTTTCACAGGGACCTAAAAGTAAGGAAGGGAAAGAAGAAGACAGATTTTCAACATTCATTTGTCTGTAAGATCTTGCCGCAGTCCGGCTGCAGCAGAATAACCAGGAGGTGACGAATAACTTGTATACGTTGATACAGCAGGAGTGGGAGCCGTTTATTGTAGGACATCAGAGCTATTTATACATTTTGCACAGCTTATCTAATTAGCATAAACTAGATACATCAGTCAACCAATAAGGAATCTCCACACTTAATGGCTCGATTTTGTTATTTCACAAACCACTCCCTCTGGCATTTTGCCAGGCACCATCCAGACTTGTTTACGAACTCTAACATTTCTCTGGCAAAATACCACGTGTTATTTTGACTTGTCTACAGACCTTAACAATTCCCCCTTTTGTTTAATTTAAATAACGACCATAGTGGTTTTTACAGAAACACCATAAATAACCTGCTACAAACAGAAAGTGAGGATACAAAATGTAACAATACAAGCCAATTAATGGCTCCATGCAAGAAGCCCTTGGAAAAATTATACCAGCAATGACACTGTTAGCAAAGATATCAAGTTACAATTTGTTGTACATTACAGTTTGTTGTCTCAGTCCAAGTAAAGCAGTGTCTCAATAGATTAACTCACAGTCCAGGTAAATCACAGTCCAGGTAAGTTCTGCAGGCAGCTAGCTTAAAACACAGTCCAGGTAAGTTCTGCAGGCAGCTAGCTTAAATCACAGTTCAGGTAAGTTCTGCAGGCAGCTAGCTTGAATCACAGTCCAGGTAAGTTCTGCAGGCAGCTAGCTTGATCCGAAGTCTCGTCCGTTTCTCAGCCAAAGTCTCCACCGGTTTTCAGGTTTTCAGCAACACTGGAAATTATTCCTCTTTCCTTTTCACTGGCACTGGGATGAAGGCAGGAACTCTGCAACGCTGGCTAAAGAAAATCTTGTAGCATTCTACTAGGAAAACAATCTTCTGAACAAAACGCTGGCTAAAGAAAATCTTGTAGCATTCTACTAGGAAAACAACCTTCTGAACAATTTAGTACATTATCTCAAGGTTTTTTACATTTGAAATAAGCCTTAATAGTGCTCATTACTCATTAGCTTCCAGTTGTGGGAGCTTAGTTATTGGCATTGAAAATGACCAAACATCATGGACGCTGGTAGCGTCTTCTGCCAGCTGTAGCATCCTGGGCATCCCCAGATGGCCCCGGGAGAGTCCTGGACTCAAACTGCTACTGGACACAGGGAGCAAGAGCCTGGGAGACTGTGCCTCCAGGTCAGGTCTAGATTTGGGCTCCTGGCAGTGGAAGAGCCAGCTGCCACTGCCGCTTGCAAAGTACTTGCTGCGCCATGACTGGCTCGCACACGTGCCTGCCGCTGCCCCAATTCTGATTCATGCACCCTCTGGTAAAGAATGGTATTCAGTAATAGCCTTTTGCTGCAACTTTTTTCCTGATAATCCTTCTTCTTCTGAACTTTCTTTTTCTTTCTGACTAGAGTTTCTGGGCTCTTATCAACACATGCCCTAATTATTCTTGTTTCCATTGGGGTGCCTCTTTCCCTTATCAATTTACTTCTCACCCCTTCCATATTTTCATCATAAAGACAATACAATACACTGAGACAAAACAAGACACAAACATACTGCATCAATCTTCTCCATTTTCTTGAAATGGCCATTTTTCCTCTCACCCTATCTGCCTAGGGACGAGCAGATTGCTCCCGTCCTATCTATGGATGGGCAGCTTTTTTTTCGTCACTTACCCCCGAGGGTCCCGGGGCTCCCTGTAACGGGCCACCATCTGCCGGGGGGCGATGAATAAATTGTGTACATTGATACAGCAGGAATGGAAGCCGTTTATTGTAGGACAACAGAGCTATTTATACATTTTGCACAGCTTTTCTTAATTAGCATAAACTAGATACATCAGTCAACCAATAAGGAATCTCCACACTTAATGGCTTGCTTTTGTTACTTCTCAAACCACTCCCTCTGGCATTTTGCCAGGCACCATCCAGACTTGTTTACGAACTCTAACATTTCTCTGGCAAAATACCACGTGTTATTTTGACTTGTCTACAGACCTTAACAAGATCTGATTCATGTTATATATGGGTTGCAACAAAATAAATACATATTTTATATAAACATAAAGACATTATTTTTTTTCTTATTTTCCTGTTTTGAAGGGGGTCAAAGTGTGCAGTATGGGTGAGGATAGAAGGATTATCTTTTGTTCTTTGAAAGAATTTCCTGAGGCTGTGGCCGGTGAGTTTTGCCTTGAGCAGAGCCTGGGAGAAATTGCTAAGTAGGTACCCTGCCTCTGGACTCTTTGGGTTTGAGAGTTAAATTTTGCAGGCTTTCCTGACCACACAAATAGACACACAAAATGATCTGAGGATGTTGAGTGAGCATGCAGATGACAGGATCCGATAGGGAAGACCGGTCCCTAAGGCTGGAGGTGGGCTCTGGAGGGTCAGGACTTTAACTAGTGCCCTGTGAGATTCATGGAGTCTCACAGGTTTGATCTCCTCTGACCTAAAGCAGAATATCAGGGTGGGGCGTGGACTCAATCCCACACTTTGAAGGTGTGGAAACATGGCCAGATTGAAGCGAAATTTGCAGCACAGAGTATCAAACCATTCCAGACTATTCCAATGGGGAGAGAGACCAGAACTCAGCCTGAGCTCAATTTCACTGGAAGAAAGAGTAGCATGGGACCAAGTCCTACACCATGGCTTACTCCGATGGTGAATTTTCTCTGGTCCTCATGGGAGGGGCAATTTTACAGCCTGAGGCTCTTTCCCTCCTGTAGAGGCCAGTTTTCCTTGAGGGTCCCATCTCAGGGGGGACAAGTCTCAGGTCCCCAGCAAGATACGCCTAGGCTGTAAAGCTGAAAGTTTCTTCTACAATGATCCGCCTCTAAAAAAAGCAGAGGAAGAGCAGACTCTGGTGAGTTTTCAAACTCAAAAGCTTGAAAACCAGGGTGGAGAGGAATCTCAGGGTTTGGTCACCTGTGTTCTGAGAGATCCAAAGAGGGCACTGGGGCCTGTAGGCAGGGGAGGTGGCCACTTTACCACCCACAGCCAGTTGTCCTGGAAACAGGCCTCTCCCTATGCTTATGGTTAAGATGTGACAAGGAGAGAAAGTAATTTTCAGAGGTGACCAGATTCAGGGGCCACAGCAGCTATAGGTCCATGAATGCCTTTCTGGGGATGGTTTGGGAGGGAGTTTCAAATTTGAGGGTCTCACTGACTTCCTGGGACTGCCATGGGATCACCAGTGAGGGCAAGCAGGTGCTTTGACCCCACAAACCTTCCCTCAGTTTGCCAGTGTGACCTGTGAACAGAAGCTTGGTCTCCCCACCATCACCTCTGAGGGGGATGATTGAATTTGGAGTCCAGTCACTACCGATGGCACCACATAGCATCACAGAAAAGCACCTAATGATTCTGTGGAATGTCCAGTGTTTGACCTGCTTCCCAGCAGAACCTGTGGGAATTTCACTGCCTGCGCTTCAGTACCAAGGAATCAAGAGAGGGGAGCCATTGGTGAAAATAGCAGATGGAGTTGGAACAGGCTCCTCCATACATTCAGCTGCTGTGACAAAGGTTGGAGGTCCACAGAGCACAGCTGATCTCCAGGGGCCCAGGACCTGCTCATGTCAAACTCATGCAGCTCAGTTATCTGTGGTTTGAAGGCCCGACACCTAGTTTGATATAACCCAGGGATTAAGAATGACTTTTGCGTTCTAATAGTTGAAATTGAAAGAAAATTTTATTTTGACAACATTTGAAAATAATATGATATTGAATTTTAAGTGGCCACAAAGTTTTATTGGAATTAGGATGTGCCCATTCCTTTACATGGGGTCTGTGGCTGTTTCCTGTTCCAGTAGCAGCACTGGGCAGGTCAAAAGGGGACATAAAATGATGACTACATGACTTTTATGTTTGCCAACTTCAGAAGTAAGGAAGCAGCTTTGGAAATGTCATTTTCTTTCATTTTGAGGATTTCTGCCTCTTTTACTGATGCATCCATTGAATCAACAAATGGTGAAGGACCCTCCTTTATCCCTGATGCTGCTTTTAGCCCCTGAGTCCATGACTCTGACCCTGAGAGGGTGACTGTCTGCAAGCATAGGAGTGGGTCACCAAGGGCATGGGCTTTGCTAAAATCCTCCCCTGGGCACATGCGCATCCACGCAGCCACACCACCTGCTTTGGCCCATCACCAGGTCCTGCTCACGAAGCCAGCACCTTCCTGACACTTTGAGATGGTGGAACATGAACAAGAGAGTTCCTGCCCCCACAAAATGGGCCCTCAGCTGGACAAAATGGAGCTAAGGGGATCAGAGAGCATTAAATAGCCAGTCGCTGACAGAGGCAGGGACTCCTGAGCCATGACGCGTCCTGGAGCTACAGCCCTACAGGGCAGGAAGTGCTTGGGGCTTCCTGAGAGTGTGATGAACTTTCGCTTCACTCTGCTCCCCGGGCACAGGGGCCAGGCCCTCCTGCCTTCTTTGCTTGGGCCATTTTATTCTCATTGACGCGAGAGAGTTTTCTCCAGACAATCCAGTCTGCAACGGTCCCTCCCTTAGGCCCATTTAACACTGTAGACATTTTCCAGGACACAAGTACATCTGATCAGAAGTGGCTCTCTGCTACCCTTTCCCTGTGACTGACTATGTTCTCCCACAGAGGGGCGGACGTTCTGTCCATCTCTGCATCTCCAGGGCGTAGCCCAGCATCTGCAGCTGAACAGGTCGTAAGTGCTGTGGAATGAACGCGGGAAGAGCTGTCGAGGGGTAGGGACTGTGGCCTACTTAGCATCTGGACCAGGGGGACTTGAGTGGGCATTCCCATGTAAAGGGGAGTCAACTCTTCTGCTCCCCATTGGGAAGATGTCACTGGGCACAGCTGTGGCCAGATGTTCTAATCTTACAAGAGGAACAGAATTTTTTCTTCATATTTTGTTTTAATTAACATTGATAATTAATTTTTTTAAGAACACAGCAGGCCACCAGTCACATGAGCACTTCTATGAGGGGCACCTGCTCAAGGAGCGATCTCTGCTTTAAAAGGCAATCAGACTACGGGGTCTTACAGGGGCTCTGGGTGGCATGCTGAAGGTCTCAGCTAACTCTTGGGTCCTCCAACATTCTTTCTAGTATGGACAACATATCAAAAGCTGGCTCTCTACACACTCTGTTGCAGTTACCTTGTCTCTTGGTTGATTTGACTGAAGAAGTTTGGAATGATAGTAGCTTGGTTTTCTATTCTTCTCTGCAGCCTGGAGTGATCCTATGAGGTTCTTCTGGTACTGAGGTGGACAACAGAGTGGGCTAATTCTCAGGTACTGTTGTGGTTTTCTGGTGTGGACCGTACTGCTTTTAGTTTGCTGCACCCTCTCTCTTGGGAAATGATCATTTTTAAATGTCCTTGGTCCATGAGTGTTGGGAGCCAGCGACCGCACCCTGAATATGGCGCTGGTCTCTGCTTCCGCTTCGTTAAGTGGTTAGAGTTGTTAGAAGTAAACAACTCCTTGTAAGGCTGTGGGACTGGGCTCTGGCCTGCTTCCTCTGCGCTGTACCTATTAGACTTTTCCACGTGGTGCTAGTTCATTGGCGGGGCTGGGTACTTAAGCTAGGGCAGACCCACCGCTCGCTCTCTTGTTCCTGTTTTCTCATCATGCTTCAAGGGTCCTGAATAAACTGCTGAAAGAAGAATCCTGTGTCGTGTTTCCCTTGCTGGCGAGGGGTCGCGACACATGAAGATAAAGCCTGGGTCCCTGCTGGCTCCCTGCTGGACTGTCTGGCTGTAGACTTCTTATTACATGAGAAAAACTGTTGGTTTACGCCAAGCTCATGTGAGTTTTGTAGCCAAATGCATCCCTGGCTGATCCATTAGTGTTCCCCTATCTCTTTGAAATCTGAGCTCTAATATCTCCTCTGGGTCTCTATCAATCCCAGGCTTTTCTTAAACAAACCAACAAGAAACACTAATGTGCTTTTCAGTTTTGAAAGCAAACAAATCCATTCATCATTCCTGTTGTGCTCAGACAAACCTGTCATTTCTGAAGTGCTTCGTCTCTGAAATCCGCTGGAAGACAGTTTGTCATCTTGCATGGTCACTTAGTGAAGAGCTTCTGTGGGTCAGAATGCCTGTCCTGGAGCTGATGAAAATATACAGGGTGGGGTCGGGAAGGTCGGGTCCCAACAGCCTTGTGTGGTCCCTGCCTGGCAGGTGCATGGGGAGGACAGACTCTGTGTGGCCCCACATCAGCACCATCTCTGCATCTGCGGACTGCAGCACAGGGCCAATACAGAGGTCCATTCAGAGAATACAGAAAGCACGATCATGTCACCATGCTGTTCATTGCCTTTGGTGGCTCCTGGTAGCTTTTGAGCCATAAAATCACCAAATGCACAGTCAAGTGTCCTTTGCTTGTCACACGATATTGACTTTCATGTGGGAGCAACACAGTCCTCTGTGCCCTGCTCCTGGCTGCCTGGCACATCCATGATACCTGCCTCCCCTCCAGGAAACTGCCAGGACCATTCCCTGTTCACCTGTGTGAGCCAAGGGAATGGCTGGCCACTCAACCCAGGTGCTCCTTGAGGCTGGGATCTCAGTATCCCCCACAGAAGGGACGTGACAAGCTAAGACATGGGAGGGCCCTCCTGGGACGATGGTCCTATGGGTACATGATGGACATGTGGAAGAGTGAAGCTATTCCTATTTATTAATAGCAAAACCTCGTGGCAGTGGTGGGTACTAAGGTAGTTTGCATTTAGATTTGAGCCTAAGTAAGTTGACTTTTAGCAAAAGGCAGGGGACCTAAGAACTTAAGTGCTAATGTCATTTCAGGAGGAAACACTGGGGAGCAGCAGCTGAGGGGCTGTTGACTTTCCAGTGAACCATGTCAGCCAATGCAGCTGCTGTGCGCTTTGCAGTCCAGTGGCACTTTTTCAGTGGTTACTCCCTGATCTGGTTCCAGACAACTGAGTAAAACTTGCAAGGATGTCACATAGGAAGTCCCCAGCCAGCCAGTGGGAATGCAGCTCCGGAAGAGCCTGACATATTTCTTAAATAAGGGAAATGCTAATGGTCCTGTTGACTGGTGACAATTGACTCCTGCCATTTGTCTACTTGAGTGAGTGGAAAGGGGATCTCATTTTAAGCCATCTTGGTGACTTCCTGTTCCCTCATCCATCTGCAGAGATATTAATGTTCAGGCTGCGCTGAATTTCTAAAGGCCAGGATGTGCATTTGGTTTAATTGTGTGACACCAACCAAGGAAAACAAGGCCATAAAATAAAAAGAGATGCTGCTTCTCCACGTTGGGAATAAAAGCATCAGGACAGAAGAAGAAAGCAGTTAGAGTCAGGATCAGGCCCACTGTGTCCTCCTCGTCTAGATAGAAAAGGTCTGCAGCCATAACACACTAAGCACAGGCCCTTTTATCTAGAATATTTAGAACTCTTCTGATAGAAGCCAAATCATAGCAAAAATCCTACATAAGAGCAAACACAGCATTTACTACAGGCCTGATAGTGCTACTGTGTGTCCACTCACTAACCCAGCTAAACTTCACCATCATCCTTTGGGTTAGAAGACACTCCATTCTCACAATACACATGAGGAAATGGAGAGCCAGGTAAATGGCATAACTTGCCCAACATCACCCAGCCAGTGGGTGCTTAGAACCTCCAGCTGGGGCAATTCACCTACTTAGTAGCAGAAAATCTACTGTCTTTAGGATAGCACTAAATTTATCAGTGTAATGGTCCCCTCCAGATCTGTAACCCATATATCCAAATAAAACATATGCATACATTCTAGGTAAACAAATATTGCTTATTAACTGGCTTCGCTTTCTTCAGAAGTACCACTAAAATATATCAGAAGTACCATTAAAATATGGCAATGTTATAAAGGGATGGAGGCCACAGCAGCCCGATCACAGCCCAGTGCATGGTGGGGAGGAAAAGCAGGCTTCACACTGCACTTCTGGGTGTGACTCATACAGAGTGGGAAAGGTGGAAGGTCATTGCAGATGATCCCCAGGGCAGGGCACGTCATGAATCTGTAGAAAAGAATGATCATGGAACCCCTCAGCCCAGACCCATTCCTCTCCAGACCCATGTCCTTTCTTCTGCTCCACAGAAAAGAACTGAAGCCATGGAGCAGGAGGTCATGTGGAGGTTCCTGGTCTTGCCTGGCCAGTTTCTGCTCCATCCTCCTTCCCATCGGCACCTCACTTATTCCTCAGGGAGACTCAGGAGAGCCCTTGCCAAAGGGCCCTGCCCTAACTTGGCCATAGCCCTGGGACCCAAGCCTGGCCAATCAGATGCTCTTCTGGGGACACAGAGCCAAGAGATGCCAGGGGAGTAGGCCTGGGGCTGAATCTCTCCAATGGGGGCTGTCCGAGGGGTCTGTCCATGGGGGGTCTTTCCTGGAAGTGTCTGAAGCTCCCCGACCCCAGCTCCTGATCTCTCTGAAATCAGTTTCTTCAGACTTCCCCGAGTCCTTCCTCACGTCCTTGCAGTTAGTGGAGGCCTGAGGACTGGTTTCCTGAGGTGAGAGCATCATGTCACCAGTTTCTACCTGGGTCCAGTCTTTTCTCATGACACTTAGTACATTTATTGAGCACCTGTGGTGCTCTTGAATGCCCTCTAGGTTCTAGGGTGCTGAGGTCACCTTGGCTGGGACTCGACTCACCTTCAGGGAGATCTAGGCAGGTAGGTGAGGTCATGCTCTCCCATGAGCTCAGTTGCAAATGGAGTGTGGATGGGTTTTGGAAAACATGCCGGAGAATGAAGCACCTTCCTCCTGGGGAGCTCAGCGCTGCCCTCATGGACACGCAGGTGTTTGATTTAGTCCTTCGTGATAGTGGAACTTGATAATAGCATAAAGCTCAAGGAACACGGTGGGACCAGACACTGGACATGGAGACTACAGACCCCACGTGGGGTATAGAGCAGAATTCAGGTGCCTGGAGCAGGAATAGTCACAGCTCTAATAGATCAAATATTGGCTGCATGTTATGTAATTAGGATACTGTATGGGGTACCGTGACAGAGGACACTCTTTGGATCTTCAGGGAATTCCTAGTTTAGTCCAGTGGTCCTCAATGCTTATAGTGCATTAGAATCTCACTGGAGAACTTTACAAAAACATTTCCAGCAATTCCACAACAGATTGTTAGGCTGGGGTAGGGGCCAGTCTTTGGTCTGTTATTAACCTGCCAAATTCCAGGGCTCAGAGGTGGTTCTCAGTGCATCACTCCAATGTTTCTTACTCCTCCCACCCCACCACTGACATTCGAGCTGTCAAGCCCATCTCCACTTGCAGCTGCAGCCCTGGTGGCTGTGTGAGCCCTGGGTTTCCACTGTCGCCCATCCTGATGAGGCTTCTCCTCCTCCACTGGTTAGGACCTCTGGGAGGTGCAGCAAGCTGCTCTCCCCTTCTCACTTAATTTCCTCATCTGTACAGCAGGAATATCATCTCCACAGAAATGTCCACTGTGGTAATGCTTCCTGGTGACATAGATAAAATGCTGTCTGTCCACAATAAGAGGACATCATTATCCCTCGCTTATATGTGGGGTGATCGCAAACTGTTCTAGAGACGGGTTCTCCATAACAGGTAGAGAAGGCAGTGCAAATAGATGTAATAATAATTTC
This sequence comes from Ictidomys tridecemlineatus, assembly GCF_052094955.1. Classification (NCBI taxonomy): domain Eukaryota; kingdom Metazoa; phylum Chordata; class Mammalia; order Rodentia; family Sciuridae; genus Ictidomys; species Ictidomys tridecemlineatus. The sequence continues at coordinate 157,933 of NW_027522203.1, read as the reverse complement.
AGGTGACATTTATTGTGCATCCTCACAAGAGACTTATGAGGGAGACAATTATGTCCATTTCTCTGTTGGAGAGAGAGGCATGCAGAGCAAGCCACTCTACCAGATCACAGCTGGAAGCCCTGGGGAAGGACTCATGATGGACAAGACTGGCTTCAGGTCTCCTCTTGTAGCCCTTAAGCCACTCAGACCCTGACAAATCATGTCTCTAGGAAGCAGTCTCCAGAGACTCAGATTTGCAGATGGGAAACACCAGTCCCTGTGGCAGGTGGGAGTTTAGAACCACAGTTTTCCTTCCTGGCATTATCCCTGGGAATAGGTGACATTACAAGGTAAAGGGAGTTAAAGTCCCTTATCCATGGACCTGAAAGTGTGGGCATTATCCAGGATCATCAAGGTGGGCTCTACCAATGGAAAGGGATGGAGAGGAGTCAGATGTCCCTCAAGAGGGCAGGAGCGATTTGTAGCAGGAAGACTGGAATTGCTGTGGCCAAGTTTGAAGATGGAGAAAGAAACCAGGGGTCTGGGAGTGCTGCTACCTCCAGCAGCTGACCACAACCCTCAGCTGACTTGAGGAAGCAGAACCCAAGTTCCACCAGGAAGGAACAAAAACTAACCTCCCAGATATCAAAGAAGCAGCTTCTGGAGCCTGTAGCCAGGACACGGTCCTGCAGTGCCTTGCTTGTAGCTTGGCGAGACGCAGCTCAGACTTCTGACCTACGAACTGTGAGGTGGTGCCTTGGTGCTGTCCAAAGCCACTGCCCTGTGGGCTTCTCCCCTTCTGTTCTGCACCGCGAAGGGACCCTGTGCCCAACTCCATGCAGAAAGATCTACCTGCATCACCACCTCCTGTGACAGACCCAGGGTGGAAACCATTGCTAGTGCCCTCCACAAGGTCACAGCAGAGGAGACAGAGGACTCCTGGGCTTACAGACATATGGTTATGCTCCAATAGTGTGTCTGGCACAAGATCCCCACACAGGTCTGTCTGCACCAGCCTGAGTCCCATCACCAGATCCAGAACATCATGGGGACAACTCACCTGCTCAGGTGGCTGAGTGACAATTTCATGGTTTGTGAGAAAGCTCTTCACGAATGACAAAACATTGCACAAACAAGGGCGCCTGTGATTAATAATAAACCAGTTGAAGAATGGCAAACGAGTTCTTCAACTGCCAGTCTCCTTCTAGCAGTAAACAAGTGCACAATCATTTTTATTTATTTCTTCACTTTTGGCTAATTTCATCTGATGAAGCCATGATTTTGACATCGTTCATTCCTCCAGCCTGCAGGATTTTGGTAATTACAACTGCCTGATTCCCTGACTGACATGAATGTCTCTAAATTGGATCTGAAAATGCTCTTTACCTGAAGAAGTCCATGACTCCCACGTGCCAGTCAGAGACACAGGGCTATCACCCCATCCTGTCCCTGGAGCCTGGACATGCCTGCAGAGGCTAGAGGAGCCCTGTCTGAGAAGGAGGCTTCAGAATGGACAGGGGCCTGGGGGAGGTTCCAAGAAGCAGGTGCAGCCCAGCCCAGCTCTGCTGAGCCTCAGCCCCACCTGCTTCTCTCTGCCCGACAGTTTCGGGAGCCTGCAGCCCTCTCAGTCTGAGCCCTTCTGCTGGGTTTCTGTTCCTTGTAATCAGAATGAAAAGTGTTTACTGGGAAAAGAGAGACAATCCCATTCCAGTAGGGGGAGGGACATTGTGAAGAGACCGGTGGCAAGGACCTGAGGAGTAAGAGTGTGGCTGTTGGATGTCCAGCATGCACAGCCCAGGCAGCCAGGGGCCAAGAGGGCACGAGCAGGGGCTCAGTCTTCCTCGTGGATTCTGGATGCAGAGCCCCAGGTCCCTTGGTCTCCAAGTCCATGGGGACAAATGAGACAGCACAATGTCTAGAAATGGATACCTGGGTTTGGGGCTCACAGCTGGCTCCCCAGGAGGGAGGTAAAATAGCAGCAGGGAGAGCCACTAGGAGAAAGGCACTTCCACCCTAGCCCAGTAGCTGGACATTGTATGACAATGACCTGAGCCTGATATTTGAGTCCTAAGCACTGACTGCTATGGAGACTTCAGAACATAAAAATATGTGAGACGGACCGTGACCTTTCACTCATGATTCATAAATAACCCAGACAGCACCTTTGACTTTCTCTGCTGTTTTATGCAAAGGTCTTTAAGATGAAGATAGAGGATGAAGTCACTAAGAAAGAGACAAAGAAACACACTCATGAGGTTTGCAAGGGAAGTCCCAGCAGTGTGCTGTGGCCTTATGGACCACCCGACGTGCATCTCTGCCCCAAGTGACATCATCCAGGGAGCTCAACCTCGTTAGGCACAGCATGCTTGATTTGGAGGGGCCTCCTGTTTTTCTTCTTTCCTAGAAAAGAAAATTATTAGGCAAAGAACAGGAGGAGAATATTACTGAAATAGGAACAGTTCATTCCATGGCCACTTGCTGCTTTCAAAAACAAAGGAGCAATCTAATGAGAAATGGTGGCCAGTTCCTTCCCTTGGGCCAGGTGGAGAGATGCCACTGAAGGAGGCACACAACTGGTCATGGGAGGACCTGGGTGCAGGCCAGGTGAACTCATGCTGTCTGGCTGCTGGGGCCGGACTCTTCACCCTCTGTCCCTGGGGGCTATAATTTCAGCAGAAGGGCACAGTGCCCAGAAGTGCCCAGAAGTGCCCAGGACCATGATAGTAAAACCAGGAGAGACTGCCAAGGAGGGTGAGTCAGAGGAGCTGGAAAGGTCGGGAGCTGGTTGTGCTTCCTGATCCAACCAGTAGAACTGAGATGTCCGCGGGCTGTCCTGACATGCTATTGATGAGCCCCCTTCATGTGATGTGCTGGTTTGGTTCATGACTGATATGATCACACTTGGCTTAGGGATCCAAACCTAAGAGAACCCAAATTTCTGATGCCTTCATTTCCAGCCATTGCATAATTAGTGTTCAACTTTCTTCGTGGGATCACCAGTGCTGAGAACCTCAGTTCTATAAAGGAAAAGAGAAGGATGGGGGGCAGTTGTCAGCCACACCTCAAAGTGAGCCAGGAATTAGCTCATTGTGGAAAGAGTGGGTGGGAACCTGCTTTGGTGATAATAGTGGGGCATGAAGGGCACACTCTGGATGGAGAGGATATCCCGGGAGGATCCGGTTGTGCTCTGCGTGCTGTCCAGAGCCTGCCTCTTTGATCTAATTACTGTCTGCCAATAAATGACAGATATTAAAAAAAAAAAAAACACCCACAGATCAAGGGCACAGAATACAAGTGAGGCGGTGAACATCTCAAGGGTACACTAGTGTAGGAGGCTCAGGAGAATCTTACAAACCTGAAATCAGGTTTAGTGATTCACAAGCAGAGCTGGAAGGACTTGAGGGCAGACTGATGCTTAAACAGCACTTCCAGAATGGCCCGAGTTCTGAGCCATTGGGATCTGAACTCAGGATGGTCTGGTTTGGTGAAATAAGGGCTTTCCTCAAGCTAGCACTGTGTGGTGTGTGTGTGTGTGTGTGTGTGTGTGTGTGTGTGTGTGTGTGTGTGTAAAAACCAGTACTTATGTGAACATCTGACATTCCGGGCATGTGTCCCTCACCCCCTAAAGCAATGCTACCTTGAGCAGAACATGGGTAAAACCAGCGTTTTTCATCTGATGATGGACATCAAGCTGTAGTCCAGGGTGTACTAAGAAATGCAGGTTCTAAAGGTTGGGAAGCACTCCTGAGATCTCAGCAACATGTGCATGTACCCAAAACCCTGATGGAAGTAACTGGTTTTATTCTTCCCTGGATTTCATCCTGATTCTGGAATTGCTCCATCACCAGACTGCTCCCGGGGCACGGAATCTGAACTCGCCTTGGTGGGCATGTTACCGGGGCTGGCAAATCAGTGTGCACCATCCAGCTGGCAGCTGAGATCCTGCAGGTATGGTTCTGTGACCCGGCCCAGGGCGTTTCTCCATCCTGCCCAGGCACTGAGCCCTGTGGGCAGTGCAGCAGCTCGTTGCTGCCACCTGGAGATGCCAGCCTGCCCTTTGCAGCCCTGGCTGTAGAGCCGAGCCACTCTCTGACTCATCAGGTTCCTCGAAAAAGCCATTCTGATTAAATAGGAGCCAAGGCTCAAACATCAATAATGGACAGCTGTTTTCTGATGATGGCTTAATTACATACACCCTGTCAGGTACCGATTTTCCCTGCTGAGTTTCAGCACATGAATTAGCAGTGCCTTCCCAAGGAAACTCGGTGCCAAGTTCCGCGTGGCAAACAGTGTCCTGGGACTTCAATGGTTAAGGGCCCCCAATCTCTTCTCTCTGGAGGTGGCCCTGCGGGGTTCCTGTTGGGTGCACACTCCCCAAGTCCAGGAGTGGAGGAAGTGCAGTCCTGTTGGGGTTTTTGTGAAAGTAGGGGCTGGTGTCATGGCCCAGGGGGGCTGTAGCCCCTCTGGCTGACTCTGAAGAATCCTCTCTGGCATCAAGGCAGAGCCCCAGGCCCTTGCCCCCTGCTGGGCCCCACAAAGACCTTGCTTCAGCCAAGGCCACCTAGGGAGTGCTTCTTTCCCTTGCCTCAACAGGTTTCCAAGTGCACCATGATAAAGCAATGCACTGCAAAGTGGACATTAGGAGCTACTCATCTTGCATAACTGACACCTTATACCTACTAACAGCAGTTCCTCCAGTTCCTAACCCAGCCCCTAAAAACCAACATTTACTCTCTGCTTCCATGGGTTTATTTTAGATGCCTCCAGTGACACCTGCAGCATTTGTCCTTCCGTTTCTGGTCATTTGGCTTAGCTCTAGGTTCATCCATATTGTGACTTGGTGACAAGCCTAGAGATGGAGAGTGCCAGGTAACCAATATATGGTCTACACCAAGAAGCAGAAACTTCAAGGGAGATGGGAGCTACAGAGAGATGTTGAGCAGAAGTATCACAAGGGCAGATCTGTGCTCTAGGGCTGCCACTCTGGCTGCTGGCTGGAAATTGGATATTAGTGTGACTCCAGCTGACCCTCGCAGAGCACCCGAAGTGCTTTAAATTGCTGAGTTACATTGACTTATTTCAATATATCCTTTTAGAGAGTCACTCCCATTTCACAAGTTAGGAAAATGAGGAGCAAAGAAGTGAGTTAACTTGCCCAGCTTCAAACAACCACTAGGGGTGGAGCCAGAACCACCCTAGAGTGGCCCCAGGGTCTTTGCTGTTAACTGCAATGATCAATTTTAGGAAACTGTTTGCACTAGGAATCTGCTTATCCCAGGCAGAGAGTCCCCTGAAGGAACACAGATTCCTGCAGAAGCCATTCGAATTCAGACCCGCACACAAGGAAAGTTCAGAAAAACTAAGTCCGTAATTAAGAGTGGAAGCAATGGGCATGGCTGGTGTGTCAGGTGACATGCGCAGCTCTTGAACATCAGTGTGCTGCTGTGATCAGCAGATCAACTCTGGTGTTACAGAGCTGATTGTTGCCATTTTATAGTTGAGGAATCTAAAGCCCAGAGAAGTTAAGTAACTTGCCCAAGGTCACAACGCACTTAGATCCCAGAGTGGTCTTCCTTGAAATTTTCTCTAATGTCTGGAAGGATCCAGGGTCAGATAAGAAGGAAGATCTAAGGAGAGGTGAGACTAAGCTGTTCACAGTCCATCCAGAATCAGAAATGAAAAAATAGGTGAGCTTAAAAGGAACCCACCGGACACCATCTTTGTAAGTTGGAGGCCATTGGTCTCCTTTTTCAAAAAATGTTTTTGTTGTGCAGTAGAGTCGGGCACAGCGGTGGGTTCATTTTGACATCATTATACAAGCATGAGGTATCATTTGCTTCATTTCAAATACCTTCCCCTGTCCCTCCCCTCCTCCCTCTCCTGTTCCTTTTCCTCTATTGGTCTTTCTTCTGTTTATTTCTTGGTTTTCCAACTGGTGCATTTTAGATATATGTAAATTGAAACTCTCTGTGGTGTATTCATATAGGTTCACAATGTAATTTGGTCAATTTCTCTGCACTGTTTGTCTCTATTGCTCTCCCTCCTCCCTCTACTCCCTCGGCTCCACAAATCTCTCTTCTATTTTCATGGAATCCTTCCCCCCTCCCTTTTTAAAAATTTCACTCTAATTCAGGAGAGAAAACATTTGACTTTCTGAGTCTGGCAGATTTCCCGAAGCAGGATCTTCTCCAGTTCTCGCCTCTTACTAGGGAACGACATGGTGTCACCCCTCTTTGTGGCCGAGTTGAATTCCATTGTGTACATCCACCACATTTTCTTACCCACTCATCTGTTGATGGGACCTGGTTGGGTCCACGAGTTGGCTATTGTGAATTGTGCTGCTGTAGAACTTGACATGCTTGTTTCACAATCGTATGATGACTTTAGTTCTTTTGGATAAATACCGAGGAGTGGGATAGCTGGGTCCTATGGTGGTTTCATTCCTACTTTTCTGAGGGTTCTCTCTCTACTGCTTTCCAGTGCGGCTGAACTAATTTGAAGTCCTACCAACAACATGAGTGCACCTTTCCCCATGCTGATGAGCATTTTCTTGTTTTTGTGTTCTTCATGATTGCCATTCTAACTGGAGTGAAATAAAATCTCCATATAGCTGTGGTCTGCATTTCCCTCATTTTTAGGGATGGTCAACATTTTCTTTTTACATATTTAAACATGTCTTTATATATTTCTTGGCCATTTGTTGTTCTTCTTTTAATAAACATGTTCAGTTTTTTTGCCCATTGAAATATTTGTTTTTTGTTTTTTTCTGGTGTTAAGCTCTTGAGTTCTTCATATATTCTGGATGTTAGTTCCTTATCTGAGGAGTGGCTGGGAAACATTCTGTGGGTTCTCTCTTCACACTCTCGTTTACTTTACTTTGCAGACACTTTTTAATGAATGTCATCCCATTGACTGATTCTTGGTATCTTTCTGGAATCTGAGGGTCTTGCTGAGGAAGATGAAGTCTGCGCAATATGTTGGAGTATTGCATTGACCCCGTTTCCTCCTGGCACTAACAGGTTTCTAATTCCTAAGTCTTTGATCCATTTAGATTTGACTTTTGTGCAGGGTGAGTGACAGGGACCGAGTTTTATTCTTCTACATCTGGATATCTAGTTTTTCCAGCCCTATTGCTTAAGAAACAATCTTTTCTCTGGCATATTTACTTTGCACCTTTGTCAAGTTTCAGATGTCAGGAACTATGTGGGTTTGTCTCTGTGCCTCTATTCCATTGGTCTTCGAGTAGGTTTGGATGCCAATACTGTGCAGTTTTGGTTACTGTAGGTCTGTAGTACAACGTGAAGTCAGGAATTGTGATGCTTCCAGTGTCACTCTTCTAGGTCAGGATTGTGTTGGCTATTCCAGTTCTCTTACTCTTTCATATGAATTTTAGGACTTTTCTCGTTCTGTGAAGAATGTCATTGGTATTTTAGTGGGATGGTATTGAACCTGTGTATCACTTTTGATGATATGGCCATTTTAACAGTGTTAAGTCTGCCTGTCCATGAACAGGTGAGGTTTTTCACCTTTTAATGTCTTCAATTCAGTGTTCAGTAGTTTTCATTGTAGAGATTGCTCACCTTCTTAGATTTACTTCCAAGTATTTTTTAAATTTTTTTGAGGTTATTGTGAGCAAAATAATTTTCCTTATTTCTTTATTGGCACAATCATTATTAGAGTATAAGAAAGGTATTGTTTTCTTAAGGTCGTTTTACATTGGTCTTGAATCCTGCTACTTTGCTGCAATTTTTTATCAGCCTTAGAAATCTTCTTGTGAAATTTTGGGGTCCTCTGCATATAGGATCATGTCATCAGTCCACAGATCATTTGACTTCTTCTTTTCCTGTTTGTCTCTTTTTAATTTCCTTCTCTTGATATTTTCTCTGCATAGAACTTCAAGAATTATATGGAATAGGAGTGGTGAAAAGTGGACATCCTTGTCTTATTTGTGATTTTAGAGAAAATGTTTCAGTTTTTCTTCATTTTTGTATGATGTTGATCTTGGATTTGTCACAATAGCCTTCATGCAGTTGAGGTGAGTTCCTTCTAACACTAGTTTCTCGGTGTTTTTAATATGAACAGTTGCTGGATTTTGTTCAAGGCTTTTTTCTGCCCATATTGAGATGTTCATTCCCTTCCTGTTTTTAATTCTATTTATGTGCTGAATTACATTTGCTGATTTGTATATATTGAACCAACTTGCATTCCTGAGATACAAGCATCTTGTCTATGTGGTATGGTCCTCCTAATATGATTTTTAAATTTTTCAATACCTTTATTTATTTATTTATTTGTGGTGCTGAGAATCAAACCCAGGGCCTCATACATTCAAGGCAAATGCTCTGCCACTGAGCCACAATCTCAGCCTCTCTTAATGTGTTTTTGAACACAGGTTGCTAATGTTGTGTTTAGGATTTTTGCATCAGGGATATATTTTATTAAGGACATTGTGTTAATAAAGGATATTGTTCTGAGGTTTTCTCTCCTTGTTGTCTTTGTTTGGTTTAGGCATCAGGTGACAGGGCTTCATAGCATGTATTTGAGAGTGTTAAATCCTCTCTTTCTATTTCATGGACTAATTTATGGGAGATTAACATAATTTCTTCTTTTTAAATCTGGTAAAGTTGGCTGAGAATCCATCTGATCCTGAAAAATTTTTTTTGGTCAGATTTTTTTTTCAATCTAATTGCTTAATATTGTTCTGTTTAGGTTTTCTTCATTTTCTTGGTTTGTTTTGGGTATGTCACATTTGTCTAAGAATTTAAAAGTATTTTGTAGGTTTTCCAGTTTATTGGAGTATAAATTTTCAAAACATTCCTAAAGATCTCCCGGATATCAGAAGAATCATTGGTGATATTTCCTTTCTCCTCTCTTTTTAATAATTTAACTCTTCTCTCTCTTTTGGTTAGTTTTGATAAGGGCTTATAAATCCTGTTTATCTCTTTAAAGAGCCAACTCTTTGTTTCATGAATCTTTATATTTTTATTCTCTATTTCACTAATTTTGGCTCTAAAATATTTTCTGTATTCTACTGATTTGGACACTAACTTGTTCTTCCTTTTCTAATACCTTGAAGGGTAGTGTCAGATGGCTTATTTGATATCTTTGTTTTTTGAATGTAGGCACAGAATGATATAAACTTTACTCTTAGAACGGCCTTCACGCTATCCCATAGATTTTAATTTCATATCTCTGTTCTCATTTGTTTCTCAGAATTTTTTAAATTTACCCTCTGATTTCTTCTATGATCCATTCATTATCCAGAAGTGTCTTATTTAATCTTCAGTTGTTAACAATGTTTTCTATTTTTTTTAACTTGTTATTGATTCCTCATCCAATCCCACTATGACCTTATAGATTCAAGGAATTATCTTTTTTTTTTTGTATTAGCTAAGACTTGCTTTGTGTCCTAAAGTATGCTCTATTTAAGAGAAAGCTCCATAAGCAACTGAGAAGGAAGTGAATTCAGTTGTTGATGAAGTATTCAAAAGATGTCTGTTCAGTTCTTTTGATTAATGGTTTTAAAAAGATACTTGTTTTAAAATTATTTTCAATTATTCTGGAGAATCTTAGGTTTTCTCTGAATGACCTATCCAATAGTGAGAGGGGTGTGTTAAAATTATCCAGTATTATTGTCCTCGGGCCTATTTGAGTCTTTACATTTTGTAGGATTTGTTTTATGGCTGAGGTGCACCAATGTTTGGGGCATGAACATTCACTCTCATTACTTCTTTTTCGATGACTCCTTCAACCATTATGAGTTGACCTTCTTAATGTCTTCTGAATAATTTTAGCTTGACTTCTACTTTGTCTGACATGAGAGAGTACCTACTCCTGCTCACTGTTGGCCTCCATTTGTCTATAGAGTGTCTTATCAACAACATATCATTGGGTCTTCTTTTGTAATCCACTATGTCAGTCTATATGTCAGTCTTGTGATGAGAGTGTTTCAACCATCCATATTCAGTGTTACGAAAGAGAGATCTTTTTTTTTATTTCCTGCCATTCTGTTTCATTCCTATGGTTGAGAGTGACTGTCCCTTGACTATTCTTCTAGCAACATTCATCCACATGCTAACTCTGGCATTTATTTTTAATTTCTTTTGCATGTTGGACTTTACTGAGTGGGCTTTGTAGTATAGGATTAATGGTTATGAATTCTTTTTATTTCTGCTTATCATGGAAGGATGTATTTCACCTTCAATTATAAAGTCTAGTTTTTTGCAGCATATAGTAATCTTGATTGGCACCCGTTATCTTTTAGGGGTTGGTATGTATTATTCGAAGTCCTCCTGGCTTTTAACATCAGGCTGATCTGAAGAAAACCTCGTTAGCTTACCTCTAAATGTGACACACAATTTTTCTCTTGTGGCTCTTAAAATCCCTCCTCATGGGCTTCTTCATATTGTCTTTGACTGTTGGGCTGTGAATGCAGGCCCTCTGTGGGCAGGCTGTGGTGCAGAAGCCTCCACCCTGGCTGATGTCCATCATGGGGTACCATCCTCATGGCAGGGTTGCAGTAGGCCCACCTTCTTCTGAGCTCCCACAGCTGGCAGCCATACATCCCTGAGCTCCCACTCCCTTTTGCTGGGGCTTCTTGGTTGTGGTGCTAAGTGTTTGTTGGTTGTCTGTAACTGGGGGTTCTGTGGATGCAGGCTCTGTGGGGGTGGTCTCTGACCCAGAAGCCTCACTCTGGCTCCTGCACACCACCAGGGTTGGCCCATCACTGACAGGGGTGTGTTCTGAGCTCTTGTAGATGATGTGGGAGCACTAGATGGGGGTTAGCAGCCTTTGAGAGTGATTAGCTCTGCTCAGCTCCACCCCACTCCCCTTTCCTGAGGTGATGGGGAGGGGGTTTCTGTAACCTTCACAAAAATCCCTATACATGTTTCTTCGGGATCGATTCCTGAGACAACCCACTCCAGAGATGTTCTTTTTGGTTTTATTTGCTGCTATCAGAAGATGGAGAGAAGCTGTGTTCATTTAATTTCTTCTAGGGGGACTGGCTATAGACTGTACCAAGTGGCTGCCCTGCCCAGCATGGCTCTCTGCCTGTATATTGGGTTCAGCTGCTTGACCTACTTCACAGTCTTTGCTGCTCCTCCCACTTTAACTTACTCTGCTTCTATTTCTAGCTGTTGTTGAGGAAGTGAGCTGCAGGCTTTTTCCTTTTAATCTTTCTCTCTCCCCACGCCCCCACCCCCCCACCCCCGCCATCCCCCTACTCCACCCTGGTCAGCGTTTGGGGTCAAGAAATTCTGTCCCTATTTTCTACTCCTGTGGTCTAATTTCAAATCCCTCTAACTTCTGACCTGCTCAACACTGAGTTTTATAAGTCCCCTCTGGGCCCTTTTGTTGCTTGCTTCTGGGCTGTGGAAGAGTCCAGGGTGGCTTCCTGTACCTGCTCTGCCATCTTCTGGATGCCCTGGGTCTCTTGTCATCTCATGGTGGCTCCCTCCTCTGTGCTTCCACTTGTGCCTCCTCTGGTCATGGCTCAAGGGGCTGCAGGTCTGGAACCTGTGACATCACAATACACGTGCCCACCCCCACTGTAGCTTAATGCCATTGAGAGCATCTGATTGGCCCCTGGGCATCCAATGGCTTGACAGGTTTTGTTGCATATGTTCACCTTGGACACCAGAGAACACGACCTTCCTGGAGAAAAGCAGGTTGGGAGGCCTCCTATGAACTTTAATTTGGGGAGAGCCATTGAAACAAGGAGGTATGTGACATTTACGACTTCCTACAGACCCAGGGACAAGTTTTATTAGATATGTGAAAACAGATCCAGTCAGGAAAGTGGAATCAAGCAGCACACAGACAATGTACCCTGGGTGCTGTTGTAACAGTATTTTTTCCCTCAACCTCTCTGATCAAATAAGGGTGCCATCTACTTTTCAAACTGGAGCACTGTCTGATGGCTTTTTCCAAAAGCAACTTATTTTAAAATTATTTAGGGCCATGAAACCTACACGACAAGCCAAAAGCCAATAGCTGCTTGGCAGTTTTGGTAGAGCTACAGGGAGTGGCTCTCAGGACAGTAACTATGCTACTACTCTCGGGTGGGAGAGCTAATAGTATCGCAGCTAAAAATCACCTATCTGAGTGTGGTTTGCTCTGCATTAATAACAAGACCCAAGAAACCCCAGAAAATGTTCATTGTTATTTCCTGTATGTGTATTTAATTCTTATTTATTGCTGCTACAATGTTGGATTTTTCTGAATGCTGATGGAAGTCCTGGTGAGTTCTTGAGTAAGCTCAGTTTCCCAAGATTGCACCCACTTTCTCCCTTGGCTGTTCTGTACGGTGAGTGAAGTTTTAATTTCTTCTGCATGTGTGCTCATGATATTGGAATCCATTTTTCCCCTTCAGTGTTTTCTACTGATATTTACTGAAAAATTGTTTTGTCTACATATAATCCACATCTAAGTTGCCCACATTCCCTGGGTGGGAATTCCTTCAAAATTTATGTTTTTTTGTTATTATTACTGCCCAATTCACTCTGCCTCCAAGTAGAGGGTGGGAATTGATGTGGGTGCCAATTATTTCACAATGCACCTTGAGATTTAGTCACTGGTAGGCTATGAGCCACTGTACTGGCATTTGTTCTCATAATGACTCCTACAGAGGACAGACTCCATCTCCAAGCACATTTTGGGTATTTCTCTCTGTGTTACAGCACTCTCTGCTGCTGATGTATTTCTATTAGCTATGTGATTCCATAATTTCTCAGAACTAGTTGACCACTATTTCAAATCCAGCTCTGTTTTCTTATATATGATATACAGCACATTGTAGTTGGATCCGCACCGTTATGTATTTTTCCTACAAAACTATTTTAAAAATCATTTCCCTTGCATTCATGATGTAAAAGTAGTTGTTTTCTCCCATAAATATTTTTTTAAGGAAATAGAAGCGTGTTTTATGCTCTGTTATGTCTTATAGAGTCAGAAATAAACTCCTCTTGGATTTATCTGAAAGGGATACTGAATGTGTAAAAGGAAACTCATGTTTAGAAAGCTCTGTACTTTTGTAAACTATCTCAGCTTAACTTCCAATAAGGTTGACGGATAAGATGTAAAACACAAAGTTAAATTTGAATTTCAGATCAGCACCTACACTAAAATTAAGTGTTGATCTGAAATTCAGGATGAACTGGGCGTCTTGTGTTTTATTTGCTCAGTGTACCCCCCTATCCTTCGATGATCCTGTGTTGACTCCAACCTGGGTGGCTTTCTCTTGCCCCCCTCAAATCTGTAGCCAAAGAAAAGGATGACTCTGGAATGTGAAAATCTTGAAATACCCTCCAACACAGAGATTAAAGTCCTGTTGGGTATCTGAGAACAGAACAGAATGAAGGCTGTTTTCAGTTTATTCTGAATCAGATTATTAGTGTCGAGGTTGGAGTCAGACTGGAATGAATCCAGGTCATCATTTACTCCAGTGTGGTTTCCCGGATGGAGAGAACAGATCTCAGCCCTGTTAACAGCAGGGCCTAGACTTCTAGGGCCACCCTAGGGGGTTACTTCACATAACTTGTGGGTGTTTTCCAATTATGACTCATGTAAGATGTGCAAGATGGCATTTGGGTGACAAGCAGACTGGAAAGAGCCATATGGGCTGAGGCTCTGGAGAGCCAGGGGTGGGAGGGAAGGAGGGAGTCAGGATTCATGGAGGCTCCTTTGGGAGCAGCCTACGTATTTTCTCTGGCTCCTAGATGCTGGTGGAAGCCTTCTCAAGCTCTCCACTCGTGTTACCGTTTTTCCTGATATCAACTAAAAGGAGACCCTGGGAACAGGTTTCTCTTGCACACCTGCCTTCTCTGTAAAAGAGAACCAAAGGCCAATTTCTGCCACAGACACATCCATAAGCCATTGGGACATCGTTTTGATAAATCTTCTTTTTAATATGAACAGAAAATGTCACTCTTCTCTTGCTAATCTCATTTTGGCTTCACATTTCTCATGCCTACGCAACACGGCTTTCTAATTCCACACCACACCACTTAAAGAATATCCTTTGAGCTAAACTCTTACAGCCCATGATCTGTAAGCAAATAGGATGTCGTGAACCAGGAGAGCTAATGTTTAAAGCAAGAGGAGAATCTGTGTGGACTGTAACTATCTCTATATTTATTAATTGTCTGAATGCAAGCTTTTGCAAGTCTTCTCAAAGATAGGCCTAGCAGGAGAGTGAATCATCCCACACCCATGAGCTCACCCCAGGCTACCAAGAGACCATGTTGCTGTTAAACACTGGGCACCGAGCAGCTCTCTGGGAGTGCAGAAAAATATGTAGGAAAGGCATATTCAGGGTCTCCAGAGCATTCTAAGCTGATGAAAAAAAAATTTTTTTTTTGAAAATAGATGAAAACCAGGGAGGGTGTTGGTGACCTAGAGTCTGATCCATGCATTTTTGAAAACACTTGAGATTTGGATCAATTTCCCAGCGCATCCCCTGCTGATGTGATTATTAGGAGTATCTCTTCTCACTGATCTTGATAGAGGGCTGCAGTCTCCAGGGACACGGGATCCCATCATCAGTGGATTTGTTACAAACCCCGACACCTTTCTATTTTGAAAGCTGGAGAGAGAGCTGTGCTTTCTGCCTTGGCATTTGCTTCACTCTGCTTAGCTCAAGCCCTGAGATATTCTGTGGAGAAGCAGTCTGCACTGCTGAGAAGCAGAGGAGCCACTGGTCTAGAGGAGACGGTGCTGGAATTTCAATTAAAAATATTCCTGTCACTTCTCCCCAGTTTCAGGAGCAGACAGCAGCTTCCAAAGAAAACGACTTTTGGAAGTTTTTCTCAAATGTTCTCCACGTTCTGTGTTCAAAGTAGATGAAAGTACCTTGTGTTTGTCAGTGTACCCGAATTTCCACTTAAGATGTGCTATACATACAACAACCAGGGAGAGACGTGTGCATGTTTAAAGGCAGACACTGGATATTTCAAAATTATCTTTTTAAAAATAAAGCCAAATTATGCCAAATAAGGAATTTGGAAGGAAATCAAAGACAAACCTTTTGAGGACCTTTGACTTTCACTTTTGAGTTTGGGGGACAGGAATGTGAGGAAAAACCTGGGTGAGGGATCTCAGGGGCCCTGGAGCTGGTCTCCATGGGGGACTCGTCTCTGCCCCAGGACTGGGAGATGCACCTTCAGAATCCAAGACACAGGGTGGTGATCAGGCCACCTGGAGTAATCCTGGCCTCAGTGACTGGGATCAGGATGTAGTCTTCTTTAGTCATCTATTTTGTTGCCATGATTCTAAGATCTGACCAGGACAACTGTAGAGGAGGAGAAGTTTATTTGAGGGCTCACAGTTTCAGAGGTCTCAGTTCATAGATGGCTGACTCGATTCCTCAGGGCTTGAGGTGAGGCTGAACATCATGGTGGGAGAGGGGGTGGAGGAAAGCAGCTCCCGTCGTGGTGACCAGGAGGCAGAGAGAATCTCCACTCTCCAGATACAAATATGTACCCAAAGCCGTGCCTGGATTCATACCGCCTCCAGCCACACCCCACCACTTCACTTACCACTCAGTGAATCCCTATCAGGGGATTAAATCACTGATTGGGTTAAGAGTCTTACATCCCAATCAGTTCTCCTCTGAACCTTATTGTGTTGTCTCACACATGAGCTTTTGGGGGACACCTCACATCCAAGCCATAGCATAGTCTCTTCCTCAGGAGGTCGCTCACTCTTGGAGCAAGGTGTGTGGAGAAAGAAAGTGAGGCTTTCTCTTTACCTCTTTCAGGTGCTTGGTTCAAGGATCAGAGTCAGGAATTTAGCCCTTGCACACACACATGAAAGTAACCATCTTACCTGGATGGCCAAGTAGCGAAAGCTGAGAATGGACCTCATCGTGACAGCACATCACAAAGCACGTGGCTTTCTAGTTCTACCAATTGACTTTTCCCTCTGTCCTCAGATGTCATCTCATATTTCTCCTGCCACATTTTCTGCCCTTGGAGGGATGACTCCATTAGTTATGCACCAACTACTGGAAACCTTGGTCGTGCTGAAATTGGAGATCAAGCTTCAAAATCAAAGAGAAGACAGCGTGTTGATCTTTCTCCAGGAAGAGAAGAGAATGATTCTGAGATTCTGAGAAGCTCTGAAAATGAATTCCATATCACAGGTGAGCCAGGGAAGTGACTGATCTGGGATGATGGATGAGAATCACCTGAGTCTGTATTCAGCACCATCATCTGGAGTAATCATGGGGGCAACAGTTTTCCAGAAAATCATTCAAGTGTGTGTACTTTAAAAGTACATTATTTTATTTTAGAAGTTGTTTACATTTACAAAACAATTTCAAATGGGTGTTGACAGATCCTACACACCCCTTCTCTCAGCTGTGACAGTATTTCAGATCTTCTCTGTTCTTGGTGGCCTCCAAAGCTTTAGGAGCACTGGTTGTGTGCTTGGTAAACTGTCCAGGACTGGTTGTGTCCAGTCTCACCTCTAGTAGGTTTCATATGACTGCTTTTTCTTGGTTAGATGAGGTTACCTGTGGAAGGCCACAGGGATAAAGTGCCCCTCCTACCATGTTGTACTCAGGGTACAAAATATAATCATGTCTTATCACTATGGATGCCATGCTCAATCATCTGACTAAGATACCATTTTTAAACTTCCTCTAGTGTAAAGTGACTTTTCCTTTCCCTTTCTATACTCTACTCTTTGGAATGAGGTTCCCATCCACAGCCACTTCCCATTTTTGAGGGTGTGCATACTTAAATCATTAAGAATTCTTCTAAATGATACATTTTCTCCTCCATTTATTTACTTATTCAATTTCTGATTATGCCAGTATAGGTAAATGTATATTTATTTTATATTTGGAAGGAAGTAGATATTTGTTTTAAATTTTGTATATTTTGTTGCTTAAATTGTTCCCGCTTTGACCATTGAGACCACTTTCCATTGTCTCCCTTGTATTGCTTTGAAATCACCTCCTAGGGTAAATTTTCTTCTGTTTAAACAAAAACCTTCCTTTCATGTAATACAAGAGGGCCGGCCCATGTTCATTTTACATCTATTTTGCCCAAGTCCTAGTATCTGGCCTTCTCCAGGGGAACTTGGTTTGCTCTCCTAGAGAATGGTATTAGAAACCACATTCTGAGCATTAGGTTTTCTCACTGTTTCTGGAAGTCATTGCTTCTCAGTCTCTAGACTGGCAAGGGAAGGAAATACACATGTGCATACTAACCCTGCATGTATACATACCTACAGACATTTCTAGAAGCAGCTACTAGTGTTCATATTAAGATAAGCCTGAGCACATACTCTTAGGCTCAGCTCTAACTCATTGCTACATCAACCATTCTCCCCTTTTCCCCTCCATTATCTGCAACTTTCCATCCCAACAGTGAGAAACTTGGCTCCTGGAATCGTCCATCTGCTTAATTCTTCAATTCTTACTTGGATAGCAATAAATTTACAACCATGTGATTTGCCTGTGTGTTTTGAGATGTACCTATGTGTTTGAGATCTCACTTCCTTCTCTCCATGAATACTATTCTGTTGTATGAGTTATAGTAACTTATTATACCTTCTTGTATCATTTGCTTCTGATTTTGGACAATTATGAAGGAAGCTTCTACAAGTATTCACAGGTGGTGAATTCGTGAATATAGTACTTCAAATCGTTGGGTGAACACCTTGGAGCTTGATTGATGTTTGCTTATTAATAATATATTTGTGAGAACCTACAAATATTTCTTCCACAATGGAGAGAGCCTTTTATATTTCTGTCAATGCTGAGTCAGAGTGGCTGTCACTCTGTATTCTGGGCAGCCACAGGTGTTTGTGTGAGTCGTCCAGAACTTCTCTAATGACACACCACAGGCTTAGGGCACCAGGAATTTGTTGCCTCACAGTTCTTGAGGCCAGAAATCTGAAACCAAGGTGTCAGCAGGACCATGCTCTCCCTGAAGGCTCCAGGGAGGGTTCTCGTTCTTGCCTCTCCTAGCTGCTGGTAGCCTCACGTGGTCCTTAGTCTTCACATCATCTCCCTTCTGTGTGCCCATCTCTGTGTTGTATGAGATCATGACCTACCCTAAGGATCTCATTGAAATGACTTGATTGCTGCTACAAAGACCACGTCTCCAAATAAGGTCACACTGTAGGCTTCTGAGGAGCAGGACTTCAACATATTATTTTTAGAGGACACAACTCAACCCATAACCGTCCACAGCTTTTAGGACTTTTTCCCACCTCAGTGTGTTGAACTTCTTTTCATAAGCTTACTGGCCACCTACGTATCCTTTATACTAAGGTTCCTACTCAGGTCCTTTGACCATATTTTAATTGTACTCTTTGATCTTTTTGATGAATGTCAAGTGTTCTTTGAATATTTTGGATGAAAGTCTTTAATTAGATATGGGTTTCAAAATATGGGTTTCAAAATATTTTCTCTAAGTCTCTTATTATCTTTTCATTATTTGAACACTGTCACTTAGATTTTAGTGAAGTTCAACTTAACATTTCTTTCAAGGATTCTGTTTTTGGTTTCATATCTGAAAATTCACTAGGCCCAAGACTACTTAGATAATCTTCTCTGTTATCTTCTTTTACTGAAAGTACTTTTTATGGTTTTGGGTTTTAAATTTATGTTGGTAATTATTTCAAGTTGAGTTTTGTGCAAGGTCTTAGATCAGTGTCCACATTCATTCCTTGAAGGTGTATGTCCAGGTGATCCAGCACCATGTGTTGAAAAGACTCTCTCCATTAAATAATTTCTCCTCCTTTATAAAAAAATCAGCTGATTACATTTATATGGATCTATTGCTTGGTTATAACTCTGTTCCATTGACATTTGCTTAGTCTTTTGCCAAACTGCTTGATTACTATAGTCATATGGTAAGTCTTGATGTGGAGAAGTTCAGTCCTCTGACTCTTTTTCTCAGTATTGTGTGAGGCATAAATTTTAGAATCAGTTTGTCAATATCCACAAACAACTTTATAGGATTTTGTTTGGAATTGCCTTGAATCTACAAATCAAATTGAGAAAAATTTATATCTCAATAACATTATTTTCCTATCCATGAGCATGGACTCTAGCTTCATTCATTTAGTTCTTTGATTTCTTTTATCAGAATTTTATAGTTATCCTCATACATATCTCATATATTTATTTAGATTTGTTCCTAAGTGTTTCATTTTGAGGTGCTAATGTAAATAATGTATTTTAAATTTCAAAACCCGATTTTTCATTGCTGGAATATGCAAAAGCAATTTGCTTTGTGTGTGAACCTTATCTCCTGCAGCTTTATTATAATCACTAAAGCATTTTTGATTCTTATTGTTTGTTTCTTTGTTTGCATATACAACCATGTTTTATTTAGGGAAAAAAGGCCTTTTTTTTTCTTTTGATATTGCCTTGCCTAGGACTTCAAGTATAATGTTGAGTAGACATGAAGAGAAGGGTAATCTTTGTCTCCTTCCAGATCTTAGGGGGCTGGCATGGGAGACATATCCTTTTTCCACTAGGAATAGACTTTGGAAAAAAAAATTCCTGAAGAGCAGTTTGTTATGGAGAACATTCTGGGAATATTCCACAATGATCATTTCTTCTCTCTGGCTGCCAAACCATCAGGGGGCTTTTCTCTGATTTTCACCATCCGATTCTGGAGGGACTGTTGACAGTGAAAGCCATGGAAAGATGTCTTCCCTCCTCCTGTATTCCCAGGGGTTCTGACTCTCACATCGGTCCACAGCAGCCACCATGATGACCACTGAAGTCTTTCTCCCAGCCTGTTCACCAAGGTCTTCTTCTCCAGGCAAACAGATCTCAGCTGCAGCTTCTGATGCACCTGCCTGCACTGGCCTCAGGGTGGAGTTCCCTGAACCTCAGTTCTCTGATAGACCAAGGAAAAGTTATTGATGCTCCCTTTGTTCAGCTTTTACTTGTGTAAAAATAGAGGTGAAGACTCAAGTTATAGTCATGTGAGAGCTGACACTGGAAAGCTATTTCATGTTTTATAAAGGCTGATGGCAACATACCAGACTGTCTCCTAGCCTGCTGCTAGGTCTTGATCCACAACTTGTAGAGCACAGAGCTCGACTGTCTCAAGAAACCTCCCTGTATTTGGCTCTGGTACAGAGGTCTCTAGCAGAACTCATTAGGAAGGAAATAAAGGTGGCTATTTTTTCATTTTCACTTCTTACACTTTATGTTAGTCTATTTGCATAATTTGAGCCCATTATTGAGAGAATAATTATCATGGTTGGGGTAATGAAATGCTTCTCAGTTAAGGTCACACCTGGCTGGAGTTGTTATCTTGTGGTTACAAATTTAATTGCTCAAGAGCTGTTGTGTGGGCTGGATTTCTCAGTATCTTTTAAATTCCTGGGGATTTTGTCAAAATGGTCAAGTTTGAGGAAACAGCTCATAAAGGAAAGTGAATTCAGGAAATCACTACACAACTTACATGGATGATCAAGAACAGCAGCCTATTCAAAATCCTCCCTGGAATTTGGGGGTTTGAACTTGAGTGCTCTCTATTGCTTGAGGTGATCACTCACATCTTATTATGTATATTCAGGGGGGATTTCAGCAGCTCCCCTGAGACCCAAATCTCAGCAAAACTGCTGTTGCTAGACGCTTCATTAAGCTTCCCAGATGGCAAATAAAATTTAAGGATGTGAGAACTATTTATTTAATTCTTTGTTTATTTATGTATTTTAGGTTGCAAAAGCAAGATAAGCTCATTGGCAAAATTGTTCATTATCATGTCAAAAAAGAAAGAAACTATCCCCTTCCCCTATGCCTTGATTCTGGCACTGTTAATACTTCATTATAATTTTTGTGACTTTTTCTCTGGATGTCTATTTTAAAAAAATAGATTTCCATTCTATGGTGGATAACACAATGCACAATTAGATTTAGTCAGATTTCCCTCATAGTCTCTGTTGGGAAAATTAGAGAGATGCAGCTCACGAGCAAGTGACCCTGCTGACCTGTCCTGGAGTGCGATGTGTGGGGAGCATGGATCTCCTGCCCCTTCCAAGTCTGAATTCCTGATGGCCTCTGGCAGCCTGTGTGGCTGACTGCTCTAGGCACTTTACTCCTCTTCTGATGGGAAGTAAGATGTTCTCAAAGTGAACCATGACTGTACCTACACATCTTCAGCACTTCACCTTGCATGCCTTTGGTGGAGAATGGTGGAGCCAGAATGTGCCTCTGTGCTGGGATGAGCATCTTTCGGTCTGTCCTGAGAACAGTCAGGTCCTGTGGCATCTTCTCCCGACCCTCCCTCCTGCCCTGGGAGGGTGTGATTTATCTGACAGGTAAGCCTGGGCAGAATGATGAAGCCTGCTAATCTCTGACACTCCCATCTGGCGGGTTGTGGTCTTGTCAGGAGGGGCCAGAGTCCTGGATAGAAGGACTGCTTGGGGGACCTGGCCCTGTGCTGAGCTCAGGCTCAGCATATGATAATCCTGCCACTAGAGGGCAGGAAGTGGCCTCAGGTCTCACTGCTTTTCCCCTAGAGACCCCATTTCTCTCCAGCATGAGCTTCTTCATGAGCTGATTATCTTCTGCAGCCAAGTCTTGGGTGACTGCAGCCCTGTATGACAGATGACAGCAGCCATGTATAAGATCTTGGGCCACAGACAACTGGTGAAGGTGTCCCATCAATGAGGGTTTGAGGCATGGCTGCTGTTCTAAGTCATCATGATTTGAGACATTTTTTTGAAACAATAAAGAAATGAATATCTTAGTACTTGAAAGTTGGGAGCTGCCATAGTAGAAGCACAGGAATTTGGGAGTAGCTTAGAAGTGAGCAGGGGTCAGAGGCAAGGGCATTCTGAGTAGCATATTAGAGAAAGCCAAGGTGTCCTTGGTGGATTGTGGTGGTCTTGGTGAAGGCATCTGCTTCTGGGTACTGAGAGTTCAAGAGAAAGTGGGAAACATGTCTTGGGAAGCTGGCAGAGGGCATCCTGTTGCATCTCTGCAAGAACTCAGTATTGCCCTCACCTGTGGGCATGCGGAGAGTAGCGATGTGACTACTGTGCTTGACCGATCCTGAGCATCGTGCTGAAGGTGCTGTGGATTGGAAACCATACAGGACAAGAGACAAATCGGGAAAGACTGTTAAAAAAGAAGCCAGGACCTGATGGTTTGTAAAATTCTCAGCCTTCTGCTGACAAAGAATGGAAGTATTAAAATGGTCCCCAAGCATGGGAGAAATGCAGGGCACTACCAGGAAAAGACTGCTTAGTGATGACCTGAGGGTCTGGCTGTAAGAACATTGGTAAAGACCTTGGAAAGCACAAACATGGTACTGAAGAGGACTGTGCATCACACAAAAGGCCCATCAGAGGGACTGGGAGTCCATCTCTTAATCAAACCTCAGGGTTTCTAGGAAGCTTATGGAATTATGGCTTATGTTAGAGATGTTCATGTTTGCAGCTCTTACTTAATGAAGTGAATCTCCGTGATATTTACAGGAGGTCCATCCAGAGCTAGAGGTAATTATACCTATGGATACACTGTCATCTTGAATTTAAAAGGATAGAGGCAGCATCCATTCAATACTGCAGTTGTGTCCCTCAAATTGACAGGGGGCATGCTTAGAGAGCCACACAGACACAAATGCTTGATTTCTTCTGATCTTCTCCATTGAGGGTGGCACCTAGGGCCGGGGAGGATTAATCAAGTCTCAATCAGGGAACTTCCACAGTGTTCCTGGCTGTAAGCCAGAGTGGCTATGGGCTGGTGGCTCCTTCAGGGCTCTCATGTCCTTCCTTTTGCATAGGAATGTCTATGAAGATTGTTCTACATCTGCTTGAACTTTGTGGTTGGATGTGTGGCCTGGGCAGTAGGTGATTCACCTCTTCTCAAAAGTCTCACAGTTGAGAGGACCTGGGCGCACACAGATCTTTTAAAGATGTGCCATCCCAGCAGCCCCATCAGTCACCTCACCTGGCTTGGATCAGGAGACCCTTTGAGCTGATGCTATCATGCCGTAGTGAGGTGAAACTTTAATAGGCTATGGAGTAGCCAGGCTCTAGTGACCACATCACATCAGCTGACAGTCTTGAGAATTGTCCAAGATAGTTTTTGTGTCTTGTATTTTCCTTTTGGGTCATGAGGAGTGAAGTTTCAGGCTAGAAATTTTTTCCACCAGTTTTGGCTGTGCTTGGCATCATCACCAGCTTCACAGGTGTTAATTCACCCAACCGACTTCCCAGCCTCCCTTGTGCACATCTGGACCACCCTGGAGCCCTGCAGGAGGTAACCCTGGATGCCACTCTCCTCAGATACTGAACTTTGAACTTGTTTTCATGAATTAAAATTCTGGTCCAGGAATAATTCCTTATCCCAAGCTGCAGTAATTACAGACAGGAATCTGTATTTACTGTATAATTGGAGGTTTGCCAAAAAAGGAGAAGAAACTTGTGAAAGCTGTTTGACCTAGTATGTAAACAACTGAAGCTCAAGTAATTGTTGCTTCTAGAAGGTTCACTAAGAACCTTCTAGAAATTTCCAGGCACAGGACATCCATTTGGGAGGCCTGGATCAGTGAATTCTAACTGCTGTTAGGGTACACAAGCATTCAGATGATAGCAACGTGTGTGAGAGGAGAAGCTGACAGGTATACTAAATTCCCAGAACCCAGAACAGAGGGGAGGGAGTATGGGATCCCAGAGCAAGGCCCATGGTGACTGTAGACAAATCCCTTGTCTCTCCAGGTTCTTGACTTCCAGGTCACGCTGTGGTCTATGGTAAATGTGAATTGAGGAAAGTTGACATGATTGAATTTAAAGTTTTGGTGTTTGAATGCACATTTGAAATTACTTGGACAGTATATGGGAGCACTATACCTCTTTTTATTGTAGAAAAAACAAATGAAACAGATCCCACAAGATCCCCCACACAGAGGCACTGATAAAGTATAATCTATTCACATACTTAATCAATCAAGTCTCATGTCACATCTCTATGACGTGTGAATGGCATCATCTGCAATACTGATCCGACAGCTCACGGACCTGGTTGATGTTAGGCTGAAGGAAAATTACGCTATTGAGCCCAGTCTCTGAGGTGGACATGGATGCCCACAGACGGCTGGTATCGGTGTTTCTCCTAATGACTGGGTCTGCTTCCTGCAAGAGCAGGAAGTGGTGTGGGGCCAGGAGTTCTGCCAGATGCCCTGGCTCTGCTGCTTTCATTCTCTGTTCACTCCAACACCTTGGTTTTTTGGTGGTATCTAGACAGTGGAATCTGAAAATGACTGTGGTGGGCGAGACTGTCCCTCACCAAGATCTGAGGGAGTGGCAGGCCCTCTCCTTCTTCTCTGGAGAAGATCAAACAGACTTGGCTTCCAGTCCTGCTCTGTTACCCTTAGCTGTGTGATATTGGGCAGGTAACTAGGCCTTTCTGGGCCTCCTCATGGAAGTAACAATAGTGTCCAAGGGGCTACCATTCTGGATTAGGTGAGATGCTTTGTTGGAAGGACCCAGCATACACCATGTGCTCTCTCTCTCTTCCCCTGGGTCTGGACAGTGCCCTCGTCACTATTTTCTGGGATGACATGTGAGCATCTTGGGGGACTTGATTCTGGCTACCACACTTGGGGGTAATTAGTTTCTCATAAGAGAATCCTTTTTGTATTTCCTCCCCTAGTTTGGGGCTCTCTCTGTATGATATCTACTAAGTAAATGTCATGGAGAGGGTCTCAGTGAAGCAGTGCTGTCCTCTGGCTCATGGGCTCCACCTGTGGTGTCCAGAGAGTGGAGGCTTAGCAGGAAGTGGCATTTCTGGCTACCTTAGGACTGGATGCCATGTCTTTGAGGAGGTACAGGGAAGGCAGATTAGTGCTGTGGTTTGAAATGTGAACCCCACACCCCAATTCTCCTGAGGTCCAGCTGTATGCTTTGCAAAGACTTAACATACACGTAACATTTTGATGTTAAATGGCACTGCCTTAAAAACGTACGAAAATTGTGACCCTGTAAAGTCACAACTGGGGAGGACTAGGTGACTTAATACATGTAAAATGAGCTCACAAGCAGACGCTTGAGTGTTGGCTCTTACTGCTCTTTGAGAAAATTAAATAATGGGGATTCCGTGTGATTAGTTAATTATACTTGCAACAAAATCTGAGCCTTCTTAGGCAATCTTGACATAAATTGGATGGTTCTGTGGTCTTGAACCCACGGCAGAAGCTGGTGAGGGTCACGGGGTGTGGGAGGCTGAAGCTCAATCTCGGTTCCTTATGTTCCCACCAAAGAAATTCAAATTTAAAGTCAGACACCAAAAGCCACTCAAGAGAACTTCATTATGAGAGAAAGTAAAGTGAAATGAAGGTGAAGATGACTTGAGTGCAGCTGGGGTTTCCATACTGCGGGGCTAGTTCTGTAAACCAGCCGGCTACTTGCAATAGTCCTCAACTCAAGGATCGCACCTTGACCATGCCTGGTTTAAATCATGTTTCCAGGGAATTTTGACAGCAGACGCTTTCCACCCTGTGTTCTCTGGAGGCTTGAGCTCTGTGTCAGAGCCCGCTACATTCTATGACCTGCAGAGAGAGCTTCTATGAACTTAGCATATTTTCTAAAGTTTGCAAGGTGATGTCATTGTTCTCTCCAGTGACATCACCTTGCAAACTTTAGGGGAGAGCTGTAGTTTTCACCTGGTGCATGCACAGTCAATCTAACAGGAGGAACTGTGAGTTTTTGAGAAGATAGAAGACACGGCATGGATCCTGTCTCAGAAAGGTGACACTCTGGGACACTCAGGAAAGAATGCAAACCCACCTGTGCTGAGAGACTAAGCCAAACAGAGAGTAATGCTCAGAACCACAGCAGCTTTCTCCAGGCTGTGGCTGCATTCCCTGCCTCACTCCATCTTAGAAACACGATACACGATGCTTCCACTAAGGGGAAAGATTTTGGGGAAAAAAAAAAGACAAACTGCTTCAAGCTTGTGGAAATGAGAAGTGGCTATGACCAGACACTCACCAGTCCACTATCCAGCAGTGTCCTAGGTTGGCCTTTGCTGTCCTGACTCGGGAAAGGTTCTAGAGAGGGAGAGACACTCCCCACTGCATGGCAGCTGGAGTCTTCCATGCTGGGAGCCCAGCCCGGCTTGGCATGCACAGGGCCATGGGGACACGTGCTTGCAGACCACCAGGGTTGGCATGCATTTGGTTTTGCTTCCCCCTCTTCTCCTGGCAGACAGGGCTCAAGAAAGCGAGGCCATTCTACCCTGGTAGGTTATTGGAGGCGATTCACAAGAGCCAACAACCAAATGATGCCGTGACCATCTCTTTCATCTGTGGCTTTAATTTCATTTTTTTCCCGGCTATTTAGACACAACACAAAATAGATGAGATGATGGAAATCCACAAACATTTGGTTTAGGAGATTGTAGCATCAATGATCCAAAGAGTGCCTCCCGGGTACCAGCCTCTGTTTACTGCACAGGTGGCTGAGAACAGCATAAAACCCTGCTGGAGCCAAACTCAAATTTCAAAATGGTCTAATCATTTTCAATAAAACTTCAACAGCACATTTTTCATTATGTAGGGTCTTCCTGCTTTTGTGAATGCTGAAAACTGTGCCCAGCTCATCTCATCACAGATGCACCATCTCTAGCCCTCAAAGACCGAAGTGGCTTCAGTCCTCTCTGACTCAGAGATTCTCCCTTGCTGCTGGGATGTCACCTGGGCAGGTGAATCCACCCACTTCCAGAGTTCCCTGGACCTCCCCTCCTTCTGGGTGGAGGCCTCTGTGCCAGAACCTCTGGAGTTTCTCACACAGGGAAGGATCCGTGCATGGAAATCTGTGTAAGCATTTCACAAATGAAGTTTGAATGAGCTACTGTCCCCTCTAATTGCCAATTTCACCTGATTACCCCCAGATCCCTGAACTCCCTGCAGAGGGGGAGGAGAGATGGAGTCAAAGAGTGCAGGTCTTGTTAGGGTCCCTTTGTTGTCCATCTTTCAGGGCATTCATCCTCTGTCCCTTGCCACCCTCTTTCTGTCCATCTTGTGCCTACCTAGACCTCACTGAGCTATATGCTTAACTTCTTACTTAAACATGACCATGGGACAAAGCAGCCTGTGTTGGAGGGGAGTGTTTCAAGCTTGGGTGGTTCTGTGGCCCAGAGAGCTGGACCTCCTTCTATGTTGGTAAAGTGTCAACTCTGCTTCAGCTGAGACTGCTGGGGTCCTCCTGTAGGGCAGCTCACATGCCACAGTGTGCCCTTGCCATGTCCCTTCCTCAAGTGTTTTGCCAACAGGATGTGGCCTAAAAATTGGTAAAAGCATGTTATTTTCTCATTAAATGACATACATCCTCTTCCTCTGGGCCAATCCACTTCCTTCCTGGACAGTACTGCCCTATCCTGTCTTCCATTTGTCTCTACTTGTAGCAGTGAGTTGGGGGTGGGGAGGGGGCAAGCGCAAGGTGGTTTTGAATTTGGGAGCCAGCATTGTCATGTACAGGGGTTCAGGGAAACCCTCAAATTCAGTGAAGAGTGTGAAAATTATTTCAATACAATCCACTCTCTGTGTTTTTCAGAAGATCAGTGTCACCTCTGCCTGCTGCTAGCAGTGAATCCCCTTTGCCCAGTGCAACCTGGCAGCTGACCTCCAGTCTTTGAGGCTGACTTAGAGAATTTGGAGAGGGCTGGGGCAGCTGCAAGAATTATGGGGAGTTTGCCTCATTTTATTTTTTTTTACTGAGTCCAGAATTTCAAGGGTCTCCTTGGCAAAGCCATTCAGAGTTGGGCAAGAGGGAGCAGAATTTAGACTTGGTATAGAAGGGGACATTGTCATTAAGGTTGATTTTGTGACTTCTCTGTAATTGCTTTTACCCAGAAACAAACAAACAAAAAGACCCATCAGGACTAGGAACCCTATCATCCTTCTCTTCCTGGTGTTCAGTACAAAACCTGACATGTACAAGATGTTCATCAGCCACTGCTGAATTAAAAGCTGTTTTTCAGAGTTAAGTGTAGTTTGAGTGTGTTTCAGTGTTTTATGGCTTGCGACACATTCCATCTTTTTTCTGTTGCTGTAATATCTCTTTGTATAAAGTAGTCGATTGGCTTTGAACATGACTCAGAATATATTGCTCATTAAAGCGAGTTCCAGACAAGATGCCAAAGAGATTAGCCCCAATGCTCCAAAGTAGCACTAACTCTCAAGTGCATAGTGTAATTATTCATTTGCTAAATAACACAGACACACAATGGCTTAATTACAGTGTTTTGCTACTACATAGGATTGCAGTGATTTCCACATCAGAGTATCTCATTAATGAGATTTGTTAACTGTTATTGGCAATATTGTGAAATTCTCTCTTCTTTTAAATCATCTTCTAAATTGCTAATGTCATTTGTGGGAGAGGAAAGTTCCCACACACTCTCTGTGGAGGTAAAATGCGTGTGCTTCAGAAAACATTCCATGTTCATTTCTTCCTGGGTGGCAAGATGCAGCATAGGGACAAGTGTTTGCATTTTTTGGTATTTCTCTCTATCTTTACATCATTGACATTCAAGTGATTACCAAGCAGCCAGAACCCAAACCATCAAGTGTCACATGTTTGCCTCCTAGGTCTGCCCCCAGCTGTCTCTGTGGCCAGGTTGAGATAATTAACATTTCTGGGCTCCAGCCCTCAAGTGTAACCTTCAACCAAGGACCCAGAGGCACCTTCTAAGTGTTCTGGGCTCTTTCCCAGGCAGCAGGAATACAGTAGCAGGCAGGGTCATTGCCTTCCAGAAGAAAGACAAAAAATGCTTGTATAGAGCTTTACATGACAACTTTCAGGCTAGGTGTGATTGCATTAGGCTAAAGAAAGTGGGCAATTGAGTGCAGAAATGCTTGAGAGTGGCTGCTGTAGGGAGATTGGCAGGAAAGTACCTCCAGGCTACAGACATATTAGCAGAAATTTGAATAATAATTTAAGAAATTTGGAAGGAGAACACGCCAGGAAGAGGGCAACTATGAACCCTGGAGATCACTGATCTCTTCTCTCCCACCCCACCTCTGTACTAAGGATTAAATCCAGGAGCTACATCCCCAGATCTTTTGAATTTTTATTTTTAGAAAGGGTCTCTCTAGGTTGCTTAGGACCTTGCTAAATTGCTGAGGCTGACCTTGAACTTGCAAGTCTCCTGCCTCAGCCTCCTGAGCCACTGGGATTATAGGCATGCCCCACCATGCCTGGGTACGATCTCATTAACCTCTTGAAGTGCCCCCCCCCAGCAATGGAACTCCATAACTTCCATACGTGGCATCTCAACAGAGTGTCCATGTTTCTCCAGGATAGCCAGTGATGTCCCAGGAAATCCACTCTAGGGGTTTTATTACGAGCTTTGCTCCTAAATGCTTTGCCTTTAACTAAGGGTGCATGTATTTTTAATGGCAGTGTCTTGGTCTCTATTTATAATATTCCTTATCTGGAATTTCCCCACTCTTCTCCCTCATTCAGTGAATCTGGCCAGCTGACCATACATAGGACAACATGAAAATCCTCCCAATCAGAACTTCCATATCCTTGGATTTTTGCTCTTAATAACTAGAGCTCACCAAGGAGGTGGATGAGATTTAGGAAGTATATTGCCCTGTTAAAGTACTCAGGCCTGAGGAGGAAAGGTACCTGAATTTGGACTGTGGTGTTCATCACTTCAGACTCTGCTGCTGACTGAGGAGTCCTTCCTGCTTGTCCATCACTGTTCTGTGAAGTGGTGGTGGACCCACTGGGACAACTGTGGTAGCTCATTCCATTGGTTCATCCTGGACCATGCTGGCCTGGTCTGAGGAAAACCGGAAAGAGCATCAGGAAGGAGGCTCATCCTAGCTGTGCGCCCACTCGCCCCCTCATGGCGGGCAGCTCTGGGTTGACTGGTGGATTCCTTCACTCATTTCTGCATGTATACTTTCATATCTTCATTCTAAGCACCTTGTCCATGAGGGAAAGTGGTGCAAGGTCAACCTCAGGAATGCACGATGCTATCATCACATAATTGCACCCACACTATGCACAGAAGGTTGCACTCATGACTGGTCTGAGATTTCTTCATGCAGAAATGCACAGGATATGTGTTTTTGCACAATTAGCAAAAGCCAAATGTTTCACCTACAGCTACTTGAGCTCTCTTCTCACTTTCCCCGTGGTCACATCTGCTTTCCTGTTGGGAGACACTGAGGTGGCTATAATCACTTTGGAGAACTGATCCAGTGTGGTTAATTGAGAGATCCATTTAACTCTGATTTGGCAGGAGGCAGCTTCGGAGGGCTGATACCGATGTGCACACAGTAGAGTTACAGGTGGCCCTGGGGGTGTGGCTTCCCAGGTACACATGTTGCTGACTCTGCAGGTTTGTCCAGTGTTGGGACATAAATATGTGGGGCAGAGGGCATGTCAAAACATTACTGTGGTTCATGTCACCCTGCTCTGGAGCAGGGCAGGGAGGACAATATTGTAAGATAGAAAATGAGTGGAGCAGAAGCTCATCCATGGAAAATTCTTGAATATCTTCCAAATCTACAAATCTTTCAAGTCTTGAAGAGACTCAAGATAATATAGGACAATCCTAGAATTTGCATGATTGGGAAAATTATGGGTTTTAAGATGAGACTAGTCTAAACTAAAACATTTCCAAAACAAACAAAAACATACGTTTCCATGAGCCACACCAGAGAGTAAAACAAATTATTTTTCTTTACTCTTTATAGGAAATTGCATTACAAACTTGCTTGTGTGGAAGAGACCATCGGAGCAAGCATTGAATAAGGCAGACAATATGGGGAAGCAGGAATATTATGGGGGTGTGTCCGGTAATCAGTTAATAAGAGTATTTGTGCTATTTTTAAAATTTTGTGGCACTTGCAATGTTAATTGAGCTTTTAAATTTTTATACTTTGTTGTGATTTTTTTCTAAATATGAATGTTGTTTCATGCCTAATGTTATATTTTTAATGTTATCATATTTATTCATAGAGAACATCACCTTCCAATAAGTAATTACATGAGTTTCAGTCCCAGTAAGACCTGGGTTTGCCGTGCCTGTGACTGATAGCTCTCTGGGTTGGCCATGCTCAACAGACAACCGATTGATGGGCAGGGAGCATCAGAGGAGGCTGGTGGCGGTCACCCGGGCCTTGTGGTTGTCAGGGTCTGTGAAGCCCAGTGGGGGCTCCCCCTTCCTCGGATCTCAGGAAGGCATTCATCTTCCCTCGCCGTCCAGAAGGAAGAACCACCTCTGCTTCAGCTGTCTCCAGAGGCTAGTGTGGCCATGTGAGAGAAGCAGCAACTGCCTGCCCAAGGGCTCCAGGTCACCTCCAACAGGGACAGCTTCCAGAGAGGAGCCTGATCATGATCCGCTTCTTGTTTAGAGCTCTGCTCTGTCCCTGACAGCAGGGAAGGCCCCAAGCCGAGTCTGGAGCCGTGTGTGTACAGAATGGGGACTCAATGCTTGCAGAATGTGGGAGTCATGTTGTCAAACCCTGTGACATTTCACTGTGACATTGCTGGGGTAGGCCACGTGGCCAGCCTGTGCAGGAAAAGTAATTCAAAGCCATAATTCAGAGTGACATCTCATAGATAATGCTTACATTCAGTTTTTTTAAAAAATAAGAGACTGGTGACATACAAAGTCCTGTCCATTCTGTCTTCATGTTTATCTGCCACCTCTGTCTGATCTAGCTCACCATACTGATGTGTGCAAGTACATATAATATGCACACATGTGCACATACAGACTCACACACTGAAGTGTCCATGCACATACCCACACATACATACTGCCATGGTTAGGATCTGGAATGTCACTCAGAGGCTCATGTGTTGAAGGTGTGGTCCCCAATGCATCCACGTTTTACATGGGGCTTCTGGGAAGTGATTGGCTCCTGAGAGCTCTGACCTCACCAGTGGGTTAACGATCTGATGGCATTATTGAGAGGAAAACATTGTAAACTGTTGGAGGTGGGACCTAGCTGAAGGAGCAGGTCCTTGGCAGCATGCCCTTGGGGACAGTGTCTTGTTCCTGGTCCCTTCTTTTCCTTCTCTGTTCCTGGCTGCCATGAGTGGGGAGCTTCTGCCATGATGGTCAGCTCAGACAGAGTCATGGAGCTGCCAGCCTTGAACTGAATCCTCTGAAGCTGTGGCCCAAACAAATCTTTCTTCCTCTTAAGTTGCTTCTGTCTGGTGTTTGGGCCACAATAACAGAGAGCTAACACATGTGTCCATGTCTGTGTCCACATCCAGAGCCATCGCTTTGCCCGTTCCAGCTGAGGTTGACTGTCACCTCCAAACTCACAGTGCAGTGGGTGTGTGGGCTCATGGTGACCCTCTCCTGTGTCACATGGACCCATCAAGATGTTTGTATCTGGATCCACTGAACGTCCAATGAATAGGACTGGGAGGCAAAGGAAGGAGCAGGTGACCATTTCATTAGCAAGAATTAAGGGTGTGTTAGGGATGTGCTTGTGGAGAGGTGTTGGTCAACACTCTTGTTGTTTGAAAATATGGATTTGCTAAATTCAAAGACAAGCTGGCCAAGAACTTCAGCTTGGAGGTCTCTGTGGCCACTGTCTCTTATAGTGAGCTTGGCTGATGAAGTCGGTCAGATGTGAGACATGGGGTAGTAACTCCTTAGGTTATTTCATGAGTATGATGGACCATTGTACCTTAAGAGAGTCAAATTTCTGATAAATGGGTTTATTAATAACTTCCATAAAAACAAATGAGCTTAATCACTTCAACTTAGGAAGTGGTAATTTGAGGAAGTAAGATCTCACACATCTGTACTAATTTATTTATGCTCTATGAATTAAGAGCAAAAAGCAACTAACCTGATAGTCCCTTGGCAGACTAATAAATGAGAAACAGATTTTTTTAAATGGGAAATTGATATAATTAGAAAGCTATTAACTTTTTCCCCTATTCCAGCATCATGGAATAAGTGAGCCACAGGGGACCTATCCCCTATCCTTCAAAATAATTAAATTCCAAAGATGTTTTCTGGTTTAAGAACTATCTGATTTTTCTAAGTTGTCATATCGAACAGTGTGTATTTGGAGATCTGTGTGTGTGTGTGTGTGTGTGTGTGTGTGTGTGTGTGTGTGTGTTCTTGCCCCTCTGTGTTTGGGGAGCTCCAGCATTGTGCAGCCAGGTCCTGGTACGTGCTGAGCCCAGTGCTACTGCTGTGTGGGGTATCTGGTCTGCCAACCGCAGTGGGGTAGCCAGTGGCCACCACCTTCAACAGTGGGGAAACTGAGGCACCCAGAGTTGAGGCTGACTATAGGCTCAGGGTGTGAAACCGTGCTCTTAGATTCTTTAGTCTTCTGCTCTGATGGATAAAGACCTAATAAATGGTGAGCACACTGAAAGGGAGAATTAGGTTAAATCTCTGGCAGTACAAGCCATGCCTGTTGAGGGAGATTCATCCTTGATTGAATCTCAGGTCACCCACTGAGAAAGCTGGCTTGAGCACCAACTGGGTTCTGGGTGGCTTCTTCTCAAAGCTCATTTTTGGGAAAGCTTCGTATGTGCCTTACCTTGCTCAGCTCAAAGAACAGCTCTGCGAGAGGACTGGTGGCCCCGGCAGAGGAGGCCAGGTAGTGTGCGCTCCAAGCAGAAGGCTTATGTCTCAGTAAATGTATAAATCCATTACAGTATTACTATGAGGTTCTGTTTAGATTCTTATTGTCTACAGCAGGAGACCAGTGAGACTGAACCCACTGACTCTATCATGGCCAAAACAGCAATCCAAATATGTCCACAAACCCTGCCAGGTGATGCTGTCTTATTGTGATGGCATATGTCTCAGGTGATGGTGACAGGGAGCCAATGATAAGGTTTTAACAATAAAAGAAATACAGACAGAAAGATCAAAGATAGGGAGAGAGAGAGGGAGGGAGGGAGGGAGGGAGAGAGAGAGGGAGGGAGGAAGGGAGGTAGGGAGGAAGGGAGGAAGGAAGGAAGGAAAAAAGAAAGGGAGGAAGGAAGAAGGAAGGAAGGAAGGAAGGAAGAAGGAAGGAAGGAAGGGAGGGAGGGAGGAAGGAAGGAAGGCCAATAATTACCCTGGTTGGGGACTAGGTGACTCAGGTGGCTGGGAAATGTTTGTAGGATTTTCACTCCATCTTTTCACCCAACTTCTTTTTATGTTGGCTTCAACTGAGTCTCCTCGTGTGTTGGAAGATGGGAACTTCACCATAGGGGCATCTGGGGGTTATGTTCCACCTACCCAGCAGTCCAGGAGAGAGACATACCAGACTAGTGAATATCCAGTGGATGTCCTTGATTTTGACAGATGGTGTGGGGGCGGTCTGCCTCCTCCTGAGCTGGCCTATAACAGGGCCTGCAGGACAGTTGCTGACCATCCTGCGTCTTTGCTTTTTGGAGTCAGGAGCTGGTGTCATTCAGCATCCCTGCAGCTGGGTGCACCCATCCCTACTTCCCATAGGATTTGGTGGTCGATGTTGCTCTAAGAAACATTTTCCAACAGTAATCCGTAGCAAAGATGGGGATGGCTCTGTAAGTCCCAGCATTAAGTACAATTTACTTCATCTTTCACTCACCATTTCTGTAAGCCACACATTCATTAAACATCCCAATTTGTGGGTTGGAGTTGAGGAGGCCCCATTGTGGAGTGAGACTCCTACGGAACGCATTGTATAAATGGATCCCAAGTGCAAATTTCTTAGTTTTTTCTCTCTTATCTGGACACCAGGGTTCTTCATGATCTGTATCTTCAGAGCATCTTGAATTGTTACTAACATTAGGGGAACAAGAGAGAGCAGAGAGAAGTTGTAAACAAGGGAGACTAATGTCTTTTCAAAAATGCACTAGGAGGGTGGGTCTTATTGGTGGTTTAGTTCCATCTCTAGATGAACTGATTGTTCATAAGATGAAGAAATAAAATGGTTTGCCTCCTGTGACAACTGTCAAGTATATGTTTTACTCTGAGATTTGCTTTTCCCTTTTTGTTTCATAGGTCGATCTCCCCATGGTTGTGGCCATGTCTGGAACTGCTGGTCCTCATGGCGAATACGTGGAGGGAGGACAGGATCCTGCCCAGCTTGCGTGCCAATGCCTGGCAAGTCCCCCTCCATCCACCCCACTGGCTGTCACCCTTACTATTTTCACACAGGTCTGCTTGGACGGAGAAAGCCACAGCTGGTGAGCCTTGGTTGGCTGAGCCATGTTGAAGACTTTGATTCTGTTTGTACATAAAAATGAGGTTTGATTGACATGGAAATGTCTGAGGGTGACAGTCATTGTCACTTCTTCCCTCCCCTTCCTTGGTTCTTTTGAAACTGGGAAACTTTTTCAAATGGAGCCTCTCTCGGAGGCAAATGGATGTCTTCTTTCCATATGGAGTAGACGTGGCTATTGTCATCCCTGGAGAAGGAACTGAGTGTGAAGCCCTCTCTATACTGGACTGAATGTGACATCTAGGGGTGGATTTGAGTCATTCACATGTATAACTGTTTTGAGATCTTTCCCCCAGACAAGTTGTGCCTTTGTCCGCTGGTTCCAGTATATTTTGACTTGAAGCTCCCCCATGCCCTCTCTGCCAACAGAGATGAAGTGAGAGTTGCAATGGTCTCTGCATCTGCTGTTGCTTAGCTGAGCCATGGAGAGTTCTGTAGGCAGAGGACATCAAGTGAGCAGCATCTCCGAGGTCCAACATGGTCTTCTTGGAAAGGCAGCTGAGTGGCTGCGTCCACAGCTCTTCCCTTGAGTGGAGGGTGACCCTGTGGGCCTCCTCGTCTTCTGCTGGGCAACTGAACACCTGCTTCCAGGAGTGTGCCAGGGGAGCCACCCCCTAGACTCCTGGGCTGGTCAGCTCTGGGTCCTCCTGCATGCTCAGTGTGTTGCTGACACCTCTGGCCATTCTGTATCGTGGGAAGCTCAGGGACTCTTGGAGAGGCCCTCCCACTCTCAGGTTGTGTATCTAGACAAAGGTCAAAGGTCAGTTCTCTACCTTCCGCGTGCTCAGCTGGTGAGCACTGGCTATGGCAGCCAGCAGTGCCCACGGCAGGTGGTGGTGCTGCTGTGAGTCTCACAATTCCGAGCCCCCAGATTTCTACTGCCTGGAAGGACCAGCTGGTCTCAGGGGTCCTTGGAGTCTACCTCACCCATCCTCTTCATATTTATAGATGGGAAAACTGAGATCCAAAGGGCGGAAGTGGGTTGTTCAATCTTCTCAGACTCTTCATGGCAGGAAGACCCAAAGTTGAACCCCACTGCAGCCCAGCACCAGGGATTTAGGATGGCTGTTTCTTTCCTCATTCATCCCAACAAAGGATGCCAAATGGGCCTGTTCAGGCTGAGCACCTGAGGAAGGCAGGTTTGCATGATCCAGGTGAGCGCCCACCCCACCCCAACCCTGGGACCTGCAGATCTGTGTCATCCTCACTCTGGGGAGTGTGAACCATAGCCCAGTTCATGTGATATCCCCCTGAATCTGTCCCCAAGCAGCCTAAATTCTTCTCACGCATCTCAATCATTGGAGCAGCTGTGGATGTTTTCATTTTGTGTTTAATAAAGTTTGTTGATTTACAAATGACACATGGAAAAATTTGGTATCCAATTAATTTTGACAAACAGATATAGTCACACAAATAACACCAAAATCAAAGTAACGAAGGTTTCCCATCCTTTAAAATATCCCCTTGTCCCTTCAGACAGTCTCCCCCAACCTGTGACCTCGGACAAACACCCCTCTTCTTTTTTTCCCAGTAGCATGGACTTGACTCGAGAGACACACAGGTGAAGTCATTCAGCTTGAAGCCTTTCATCGCTGGCTTTTCCACTTGGCACAATGCCTTTTCTCCAACATTTTTATTAAGGTATAATTAAAAGTACAATTTGGTAATATATATATATATGTATCTCCGTATCTGTGAAACCACAGTCAATGTAGTGATCATATCTTCACGCCCCCCAAACTCCCCACATTCCTTTGTAAATCTGACCCTCACCCATCGGCCCATTTCTCACTATCCCAAACAGCCCCATATATGCTTCCTGTCTATAGATAAGTTTTCACTTTACAGAATTTTCAGTCAAGAAGTGAATCACCAAGCATAGACTACTTTCTTGCAGTACAACTTATCCATGCGGAGAACTGCCATTTAAAGAGCAAAACTTTTAATTTTAATAAAATCATTATTACCCAGATTTTGTTAAGTATTTTTTATACTGTATCTAAGACAGGATCTAAACTGTATCTAGAGTGTATCTAATTAAGGATTACAAAGATTCTCATACATTTTTTTTTTCATGAAGTGTTATTGTTTGTAGTTTTACACTAGTGTTTCAGATTCATTTTGAGTTAGTATTTGTCTACGGCACAGAACATGGAACAAAGCTCATTTTTCTGGATGTGAATATTAAGTCACCCTGTGCCTATTTGTGGGAAGGGATATCGTCCACTGACCTGCCATTGCAGCTGTTCACAGGCCAGCTGTGAAGGGCCGATGGTTTTAAATTATAGCCTAAGTCAAATATTGCAGAAAATATCCACTAATGACTTGAAGAAAACACTGGCATGATGGGTTTGTACCCCCCCAGAGCCCACCACCAACCAAAGGCCTCGACGTAGTTTTCCCCGCTCCATTCTCTCCACCAGCCATCCCTTAGGGAGGTCTTGGTAGCAATACTCCTAAAACAGAAGCAAAGGGGGAAGTCCAAGTCTGGAAAAGATCTAGAAATAACATAAGTGACTTGTGTCCAGAGTGCCTGAAAAACTCTCCCAAGTTCAACTAAACATGGGGAAATTATGTGAAGAGACATTTCACTGAAGGAGATAAACAGATGGCAAATAAGCACAGAGCCAAGACACTCAGCACCGCAAGTTCTGGGAAATGTGGGCCAGAGCCAAGTGTGAGGCTCCGAGCACTCTCAGAAGGCCTGATATTTGAGACAGGCTTCCCCAGCACTGGCCATGGTGCAGGCACTGCCCACCCTGCACTGCTGGTGGGAAGAGGAGGCGGCACCACACTTTGGGCCAGTGTCTGGCAGGGTGCAAGGCAGCTTCTTCCCTGCTGTGACAAAAAGATCTGACAAGAACAACATACGGGAAGAAAAGTTCACTTTGGCTCATTGTTTCAGAGGTCAGTCCGTGGTTGGCCAACTCCATTGCCCTGGGCCGGGATGAAGCAGAACATCAGGGCAGAGGTGCCCAGAGGAAGGACGCCCAGGCATGAGACCCGGAGACAGAGCTCCATTCATCAGGAACACCCCATCAGCCACCCCCTCCAGTCCCACCCTACCCACCCACACTCATCACCCCAAGAAAGCACGTCAGCGGGTGATCCACCCATTAGGCTACAGCGCTTACAATCCAGTCTGGCACTTCTGAACATTCTCACATTGTCTCACATGTGATCTTTTGGGGACACCTCTCTGCTAAACCATAACGAGTAGATTGTTAGAGCCAAACATAATGGCACCCAGTAACATCGAGGACAGGCTTCTTATTACAAAGATCTGTGGGAGAAAATTTAAAGCTAAGTAACTATTTTAAGGAACTTCAATTGAAAGAATAAAGGAACCAAAGAATAGGAATGTGTCCACACAGAAGAGAAACAGGCACAGAGGGAGGAGTGCTTGAGGGAACGCAGCAGGTGTGAAGAGGAATCTGAATGCACCAAGAGGGAGTTACTGTCTCCAGGGCTTGTTCAGTAGCTCAGAGAACCAAGGGGCCCTGAGAACCAATCTGCCTCCTAACCTGATTTGAGGGGGTCTCTGGCCCATAGGTCCCACCTCTGTGTGTGACTCTTGTGGGAGAATCTGTTACAAAGCCCTGTGTTAATATTGCAATCCATCCAGGCACAGACTGTGACCCAGGTCTAGCAACAGAGTTTCAAGCGGCTTGACCCATCCTTCCAGCCCCTCCAGGGTCCTCAGAAGGCCACAATTCCATCCAAAGGTAGGAGACAGGGGAAAAGTCACTCTTATTGCACCAGACTGCAGGTGCATGAGGTTCCCTGTCTGCAAGGTGTGGAATGAAATTCAGAGGGCACCATAAGATGCTCACGAAGGTTTAAGAAGCAGCCATGGATCAACACAATGCAGCTGTCATTCATTTCAACTGTCCAGTAAGCATGTCATAGAAAACCACCCTGTTCCCAGTTCTCTGGTGGAAGGAGGAGGAGGTGCAGAGACCAGAGACACCAGGAGGCTGCTTTCCTTTAAAGCACCATCACTCCTCCGAGAGGCACAGTCACCCTCCTGCAACCTCCTCGTGCTGGGAAGAGTTGGCCTGGCTCACTGTCCCTCCAAGGTCTGCTTTTAAACTTTTCCTTTAGTTCAATGGTTTCCCTGGGAAAGAACCTTGCTGTTTAGGAGCCTAAAAGTGCTCTATTTCAGATATTTGCTTTATCTGAAATGGCCTTGTGGGGGGAAGTCTCTTTCCAGACTTTGATGAGGGGCGTTCAGGCTGTAGTGAGAACCAGACACTGAGTCAGAAAGAGCAGTTTCCACTTTGGCCCCAGCAATTCCTCCCCTTGGGCTCTGGGGCCAGACGTGGGGCCTCATTTCTACCACTGGGTCTTCACCCATGGATCTGTGTGTTACAGTAGCCCCTGTAGTTGGGACTGGGGGCTCTCCTCCTCAAGATCCCAGCTCCCACCTAGGTCAGAGAGGAAACCACACTCAGACCCACAATCCGCATACCATACAGTAGGTTGTGTTTAAGTTTTACCAAACGCCTCCAGAGCTGTTTGATCTTAACAAAAATAATTTACGTTTTTCCAAAG
This sequence comes from Ictidomys tridecemlineatus, assembly GCF_052094955.1. Classification (NCBI taxonomy): domain Eukaryota; kingdom Metazoa; phylum Chordata; class Mammalia; order Rodentia; family Sciuridae; genus Ictidomys; species Ictidomys tridecemlineatus. The sequence goes on along the minus strand of NW_027522203.1, from coordinate 118,220 downwards.
TCAAGTGAAAATCAAATCCAGAAGGAACTATAATTAGCCCCCACCAAAATGAAATGTTTTACTAAAAAAGAAAAGGGGGAATGAGAGGTGATCTCCCCCAGCTGAGGAACCGGGTCCTTGTCTCTCTCCTGAGGCAGAGGAGGGTTAAAGAAGACAGATATCTATCCCATAAGTCAGGATCATTTCACCACTCTGCAGCTGGAAGGCTCTGCTTTTTTTTTTTGTCTGATAAACTTTAAAAATTAAGATATGATTGCTTTTGAGCTTGAGACACTTTATAATTCACACAGCCACCTCTAAGTGAAAGTGAAACATATAGTATTCTAAAAAGAGGGATATGGGCTTGAATGTGATTTAAAAAACAGTGGGAGGTAAAGTGTTCATGCCATTAAGACATAAATTATCTTTTGCATGGAGAAGATGAGAGCTTGATTCTGACAGAGCTGACATTAAATCAGAATTACAGCAATGTTCCCCGAGTCTGGATTTAAGTACCCAGGCGTCCTCTCCTCTTGCTCCCTCCACCCTCCATATACGGCATGTTCCCATCAACCCACAAATAAAAATGCGAGTGGCGAGGGAGATGGTTTTATGATGTTGCACACAAATTTTTTCTCCCTATTTTGACCAAGTCTCAACACGACATTTAAAATCAGAGTAAGTTTGCAGACTTGGTTCTATGGAGTCACCTGCCTTAGAAAACCATGCTGCACAGAGTCCTGGAGGAAGACGTCCCAGCCTGCTCCCAGCCTTCTGTATGAAGCCTTTTCCTCACTATTTTAAAAAGCTATTTCTTTCGTACTTTCACATGACACATTGTTTTTTCTCATTTTTGGACACCTCTGGTTTTCATGATCTCTCCCCACATATTGACTTAAACCTCAGCATTCGAACCGCACTACCAGGTTACGTTAGCATCTGATGCCAACATGCCAACCCCAAACCAGCACTGCGTGTTATGACAACCTGTGTCCCCACAGGGCACAGAGGTGACATAAGGAAGCTCCCTGTTGCAGATTGGAGCTGTCCAACAAAGAGCCTCCTGGGTGGCCAGACCTTCCTCTGTGTTGTTTTCCTCGGCAGCCGCGTGGGGCTGTCCAGCAAGGGAAATGTGGCTGGAGCCGCCAGGGAGCTGGATTTTTATTTTACTTTATTTCATAATTTCAATTTCAGTGTCTACAAGTCACTTGTGGGTGCCAGTTGGACAGCAGGGCTCTGGAGTCATTTACATCTACCCACTCGCCTGGTGCAGAAGGAAAAAAATGGAAAATTCTTACCATCCCAAGAACGGCGTACACAGCACACCTCCATGTCTCTTCTGGGAATGCCCACCATAGGGTGGGAACATGTTACCCTGGGTGACGTTACCTCTCTATAATGGTACAAATGACAGTGGCCACATTGTGGTGGGAACTTTGAGCTCATTCCTCAATATTCCCTTTCTTTCTCATGGAAGAGTAGTTTTTCCTCTTTTTTGGGGAGCTACCAGGGGTTGAACTCAGGGGCACTGGACCACTGAGCCACACCCCCATCCCTATTTTGTATTTTATTTAGAGACAGAAAATCACTGAGTTGCCTAGTGTATCACTTTTGCTGAGGCTGGCTTTGAACTCACGATCCTCCTTTCTCAGTGTCCCAAGCCACTGGAATTACAGGAGTGTGCCACTGCACCTTGCTGACCTTTCTTTCTAAATCAGACTTTCCTATATGCATATACTGTAGGGGTCCACCCATTGTCTGTCCACCTATCTAAGCCTGGTGGTTTGATTTCAGAACTGTGGTAGAGGGAGGTGTTGATTCCCTTGTCCTCTGACTCATCTGCTTCTCCGTGAAAAGCCAGGTGTACATCCAAGCCCCTTGTCTCCAGGGACACCTCTGCTCCTTGCTTTGCCAACAGAACAGGAACGGGTGTTGCTTTGCCTGCGTGGAGCCCAGGTTGGGAAGTCCTGCATGTTCTGAACTGCCATCCACTCTCTTAGAGGCACAATGGACCACTCCTGTGATGGCCCATTAGAAGCCTAAGAGCCGCACTGAGCAGAATGGCCCCAGGGTCCGCCCAGCCCAAGGCAGCTCAGCTTCATCAGCATCTGCCCCCCAGACACATGACCACAGTGGTTTTTGTCACTGATAGTCTTAAGCAGTCCAAATTAGGCAACACCCAAACAAATAACAAAATAGTAATCCTAAATGTGACCTTGTCAACATGTGGGATCTAATGGTCTCACTCATCCCTCAGAACACAGAGCTCACAGGATGCATTAACAACTTTGCATCTTCTGTAAGAAACCACTTTAAAATAAGGACAAACTCCATGACTCCAACTCTGTGTTGTCCTGAAGAAGCCAGAGAGACAGGGACATCGAAAAGACCTGTGGGATTTATGGGGGCGCAGGGAGGAGTGAGGAGATGCAGGATTTTGAGGGTCTTAGGACCCTGTGAGTGATGCCACCTGTCCTCATGCATTTGGCAAGACCTGCAAAGCACTCAGTGCTGAGAAGCCCCCTGTAAACCCTGGAGTCTGTGAGGGCTGCATCTGAGCAGGCTCCCTGTTTACCCAAAGTGCCACAGGTGCCATCGCTGCTGTGGGGTTGCACTGCACCTAAAGGTGGGTGAGCAGGGCACAGCGAGGGAACTCGGTTCCTTCCATGCAGCTCTTCTGTGAGCCACAAGGTGTCCCGAGAGGTCCTGTGTGAGAAGATGCAAGAGGGTTCAGAAGTGGAGGAATGGGTTAGAGATTCATTAGTCCCTGCAGGGATTAGCTGGGCACCACTGTAGGCAGGTGGGGTGTGGCTGGAGGAGGTGGTCATTTGATACGTGGCTTTGGGGTTCATATTTTGTCCATGGTGAGGGGAGCTCAATACTCCTTCTCTCTCTCTCTCTCTCTCTCTCTCTCTCTCTCTCTCTCTCTCTCTCTCTCTCTCTCTCTCACCTGGTTCCATGTCCTGAGATGCTCTCCTCCTCTGATGTTCTGCTTCATTAAGGCCCAGAGCAATGGAGCTGGCCCTCTACGGACTGAGACCTCTGAAACTATGAGCCCCAGATAGACTCTTCCTGCTCTAATTGTTCTCATCAGGTCTTTTGTTACAGCAACGAAAAATCTGACTAAAACATACTCTACAAAATAAAGTCTGTGTTAAAATGAACAAACAGCTAATGTAACTGAATCCAGAGGCTGCGGTGTCTGTGTCTGGGCCAGCCTCTCACTCTCCACTCTGCCTGCCCCTGGCTGGGCTTTCCTCCCAGGCAGACTCTCTTCTCATACAAACTCTGGCCCTTCTAGCACCCCTAACGCTCTAAATCCCAGGAGAGAGAGGTATACTGTTTTTGCATCAGGGGTTGAACCTGGGGGTGCTTACTCACTGAACCACATCCCCAGCCCTTTTTATTATTATTATTTTTTTTTACTTTGAGACAAGGTCTTCCTAAGGTGCTTAATGCCTGGCTAAGTGGCTGAGGCTGGCTTTGAACTTGGGATCTTCATACACAAGCCTCCTGAGCCACTGGGATTATAGGCATGGGCCACTGACCCTGGCTGAGAGTTGTACTTGTAACCTGTGGTTCCTAAAGGAGATATTCTACCCCTGAGAATCTCCTAGGCATGTCTGTCCAGGTGGGTGAAATGCTCCAAAGAGACCCTGGGCCCCTGCTGTCCCTGAGTGTGCACAGAGGGCGGCGTTGGCTTAGGAGTTAGCTCATGTGGCCATCCTAACTGCCGTGCCTGGCCAGTTTATAAATGGACAGGCTTCTAGCATAGGGCATATTTGTGCAAAGTACCTGACTCCAGGCTGGGAAATCTGTCTCCAGGTGCCCAGGGACCGCTTGCTGAATGTGAATGAGCTAATCAGAGTGTCTTCAAGCTCTCTGCATACCTCACAGCATGGAGCGCTTACATGAGTCAGGACTGACATGTAGCGGGAGACCTCCTCCATGCCACCCATTGGAGACTGTTCTTATGATAGCAAATGTAGTCTGAGGGTCTGGCCTTAAATTTCTACAATATTTTCCAGATGAGATTTTAGAAAGAAAGACCAGAGGCTTCAGCTACAAGTCTTTTTCAGATTCACTTTAGCAGGCCTTTCAACTTCTCCAGAATTGGTGCATCTTACAGAGCCCTGGGGCAGGGAAAGGACTTCCACCACAGTGGAGGAAAGTGCCCTGGTTGGAGGCTGGGAAAAATAATTAGAAGGACAATCAATACAAATTTAATTTAAATGAGGCTATTAAGATTTGAATCTTGACATTCTACTCTTTAGCATTATTAGTTATGTGTGTTCCCAGCCATTTCACTAACAACAAAATGCAGACAGACCAACAGTGTCATTTAGAAGATCCATTTACCCTGTGCACCATGTGCGCCAGCCTCCCTTGCTAATCAGCTGCAAAGCATAACAGCCTTCCTTGGCTGGTGGTGTTTAATCACATTTTGAATGTGATTCTCAGCGTGTATTAGGAATAAGTGGCATGACTTTCCAACATAGAGACGCGTGAGGTTAGGCCATCTGTATGCAATGCCTTCTTACCCTATGATTTAGAAGGCAGCCTGTCTGTTCCCAGGTGAAGGAGGGCCGTGGCTATCGCTCAGGGTTCGGCTGAGTTCAGATGGATGCCAGTGTCTCAGGGGTGATTTCCTCAGGAGAGAGGTCCCAGGCAGTCCCTTGCCACTGCTGCCAGGGGCCAGTTGACTGTGAGGTCCAGTCCTGGTGCTGTGCGTCCTTCTTGCTGAGAAGATATTTCAGCAACATGGGCCTGCCGGCCAAGGTCCTGGGAAGGTGAATTGTCCCTGGCTTGGAGCTCAGCAAAATGTGTTGTTAATTTCTAGAGACAAGAACACGTACCTCTCCACCCACCGGCTATTTGGGGATGTGATTTTTTGTGGTTGCATGAGCGAAGGCAAATAAGCACATTAAGCCTGGAGTTAGGTCACTGGGCCCCTCCATCTGTCTGTGTCCATCCATCCACAAGAGGATCAGGGATCGATCATGAGAATATGGGTTGCCACCAAGACTGCTGGTCACAGAGACTCGGATTTTGTTTCACTCAATCTAAAACATTCTGTTTCAGGACCATGGCAGAATCATAAAGCAAACCCGATGGGGAAGCCTACACATCACTCTCTCTTGACTTCTGCTTTCCAACAAGTTAAGCCATAAAGTGCATTTTTATTTTAATACAGGCTAATGGTGAGTCAGATGGGGTTAAATTTCTGCAGATTTCTCTCTGGAAAATGCTCCCCAGTGGACCTCAGAAGCTCTGCAGCACCTCATGAACCCAGCATGGATGCAGTCACACCAGCTCAGCTACCAGAAGAAACATCACCTTCCATTCTGAACCCATCTGTTGTCTCCATCCTTTAGGCACCAACTCCCACGCAAACCTCAACATTACTGGGAACCCCCATCATGCCAAAAACTGCAGTGTGGCACACACTGCTCTGCTGTGTCCTGAACATGGTAAACTCACTTCCCCTCCAGAAATACAGCTACTCAGGCATTGAGTAACTTCCCTTCCCTATCCTGAGCAGCCTTTCCCAACTCTCCAAACTGAGCAAGTCTTAGGAATGATGGGAAGCAACTTTCTTATTATTTGCTACCATGTCATATAAGCATCTCAGCTTGTAATTGCTCAGAAGAAATCAACCTTTCCTAACCAAACCCCTGCAGGTGCGGGCATGGGCAGAGCCTCACACTGTGATTCAGGACTTTCAAACTGGGCAGCATCAGCCAGCAGTGGGGAAGTTAGAAACTACATCCACACAAATACACATGCAGCTAGAGCAAGTTACCTTAGACTAATTATCCTGCAATGATAGTTTCAACTGGGAGCATCCTGTCTCCAAGGGGACATGGAGCAGTGTCACCCTGGGATGTTACCGGTATCTAGCAGGGAAGCCAGAAAAGGTGCTTCAACATCAGATATGCATCCATCAGCCCTTGACAAAAAGAACAAGCTGATCTACAATGTCAGTGCCCAGACTGACAGCCCTGGTCCTATAAGAAGGAGTTGGAGGCTTTTGTAATTAACATGATGAACCAACCAGGTGATAGGACCAAATTATTGGATTCCCATTAGTGGGAGATGGAGCATTTAATTTCTGTGGCAGAAGAGTGCCTCACTCCAAGATATTTACACACTTCAGGTTTATGAGAGTCCACAAATCCCCTCCATTGAACTGTTGCCCAGATGAAAAGTGTTGGAGAGACCTTGGGTTAATTGAACATTATAAGAATTCTGATTTGGTTTTTGACCTAAATGGCATACAGGGTAGCCTTCTACTCGGGAGCTAATTGTTGGTTCCACACTGGATTCTCCAGCTTCTGGGGCTGGAGTTTTGTCTGTGTGTCTGTGCAACCCAGTGCCCTTGCATTTGGAGGATGCTGGGAATATATACCATTAACCTCGGTTTCTGTTTCCTTCGTTGTATCCTCTCAGACACACCCAGGCACATGTGCAAGTGTGTGTGTGTGTGTGTGTGTGTGTGTGTGTGTGTGTGTGTCTGTGTGTGTGTGGTATGTAATTTTGGACTAGCTTTAACTTCTTTGTTGTACTGGCATTTAAATAATCACTGGTGATTACCAGAGTCCCCAGGTCACTGGGAGCTGTGATTTTGCTTGGAGAGAGATGGTAATCCCTGTCACTATCCACACTCCGTGGGGAAGGTCACCTTGACTGTCCCTGTCAGTACTGAGTCAGTTGTAACAAGAGCTCCTTTAGAAATCTCAGCATTTCTTTGCCTGCCTTGCTGAGGGACATTGCCCTGAGCCATTTTCCCTCAGCCGTGATCATCTTTCCCTTGTTATCTGAATGGATTGCTCCCATTTTGAAATTAACAAATATTTATTAAGCTCTGGTTCCCTCACAAAGCACTGGGGGATTCAGCAATAAACTAGATGTGGTTTTCGTATCCAAGAAGTGGAACACACAGTCTCCAAAGACTTGGGTCTCACCATGGTTCAGACCTCGGGACGGGGGAAGCTGATGCAAGGGCAGGGACGATAGCTGCGCACTCTGAGGCGCTCACCCAGCGCCCCAGAAGATACGTGGGGACTGCCCAAGTGCAGAGCCCAACCTACACTCAAGGGTCCAGGTTGGCCTGGATTTGCTAATTTCCTCTGAGGCAAAGGAAGATCTGCCTCTGTTGTGGAGGGAGTGGGATTTGAAAGGGATGTACTTGGCTGCCAAGATCCTAAAATTCAAACAGCAAAATATTGGAAGGCAGTTGATGGGCAATGAGAGCAAGAGAGAGGAGTGTGAAGTTGGGGTTTGTAGAATAGAACCCGAAATATGTCTCCTGGAAGACGAAAGTACCCAAGTGATTTTAGTCTGCTGCAGACTTACAGTGGTGCTATCTGTCAATCCTTCCATCCATCCATCTGTCAACCTGTCTAACCATCCATCCGTCATTCTCTCCTCCACGTGTCCATCTGTCCGTCCACCCATCAGTGCATCCTTCCATGGCATATTTGCAGAATGCCTACCACGTGCCAATCACTACTAGAACAGCAGTGCTGAACATGGACAATGTCCCGGCCCTCGTGAAACTGTCCCCACAGCGGGGAGGCACACGCTAAAATGAGTGGAATACCTAGCGTGTTAGGTGCTTGGTTCTCTGGTGAAAAACAAGGCACGGCGGAGGACAGTGAGACCAGGCTGGGTGGAGGAGTCTTAGTAGAGCCATCAGCAAGTCCTGACCCAGGAAGGGGGGTTGGCCAGGAGACCTGGAGGAGGGAAGGCAGTCCGTGGGCACAAGTGAGCTTGGGCCAAGGCCTGGCACAGAAACCAGTGGGTGCTGGTAGTGGGGGACACAGTAAGGAGGCCAGAGTGGCTGGGGCAGTGTGAACAGAGGAAGGCCCACAGCAAACTGCAGATAGGCTTGGGCAGTGCAGGCAAGGGGGCTCAGGGTGTCAAGGCTGGACAGGCAGGAGGGGCCTCAATTCAGCTGGGCCAGGTGTGAGTGGGTGGAGGGTTCTGGGTTGAGGAGCAGCAGGCAGACGGTAACAGGGTCACTAGGCTCTGCACAGGGAGAAGGGGGTGGTGGAGGCAAAGGCAGAAGCAGGAGACCTTTTGGAAAGATGTGTCAATAACCCAGGTGGACAGTGACAGTGCTTGGGCCAGAGAAGAAGGTGGACAGATGAGTGACCCCAGGCTCTTCCTAGAAGCAGACAGTTGATGTCTGGGTCACATCCCGTAAGAGTCATACCTGGGTCTTCTCAGATCCCGGTGGCTATTAGAACTCTTGCCACCCCAGTCTACCTAAGGCTAGGAACATTCTAGAACACACTGCTGACTTGATTGCCATCCAGGAAGCAGGCCAGGCTGGGTGCTCGTTTGCTTTACTGTGCTTCTTGGTTTACCTTGGAAACTAACTGGCTCTGAAGCTATTTTCAGGCACTGATTACGGGAGATGAAGGTTGACAGGTGACAATGTTGTTTTGTGAGTTTTTTTTTTAATCAATTCTTTCATCTCCCTCTAAACCCCACACACTGCCCTGTTTCTTTCTGAAGGAAAAAAAAAGTCTGTTCTCAAAGGAAGATGTCACATGTCCTACACTCACATAGGGCTTCCAAGGCACCTCTTTCTTATAAATCAAGAACCAGGAGATCAGTAGTTGAGCCACATATTTTTTTGTCTTTAAACAGAGTTATTCATTCAGAACAGGGCAGCACACATCATCCTCTGGAATATCCCTGTTCTCCATCAATGCACTAGTGGCATCTTTTGTAATATCTCTATTTTCAAATCTCAAAATTAGTGGATTGTGATCATACACACAGTAGGTGGGACCACTCTGCCAAATCTGCACATGCACAGAACATAGTTTTCCAATCTTATTCCCCCACACCTTCCCTTCCTGTCCCCCGCTCTTGCCTCCAACTGATCTGCTTGCTCTACTCTGTTGATTTCCTATTACTATTATTATTACTATTATTATTATTATTATTGTTATTATTATTGCATTATAATAAATAAACACGCAGGTGTGCTCATTGCAAGCTGACTTGCAGGTGGACATGGCATAATTTGGCAGATTCCATTCCCTGCTGCTTCCCCATGGCCCTCCTTCTTTCCTCCCTCTCAGTCCCCTGCTCTACTCCATTTCCCTCCTATTTTTCATGAGCTCTCCCTTTCATGTTCCATTCTCTCTCTCGAACTTTCACAGATGAGAGAAAACACTCGACCTTTGACTTTCTGAGTCTGGCTTATTTCACTTACCAGGTTGTTCTTCTGTCCCATCCATTTAGCCACAAATGATGGGACTCTGCTGCTCCAGAGAGCCAACTCCATCAGGGACATGGCCCACAATTTCTTTACCCCCTCATCTGCTGATGGGCACCTACCTGGACTGGCTCCATAAGTGAGCAATTGTGAATTGTGCTGGGATATCTTTTTAAAAATCTTGCAGATTTACTCACGTCCTGAATTAAAAGCACAGCACAGAGAACAGCAGCTGGAGATTGGGCTAGTCCCTGTGTCCCCAGACTGCCCTTCTGTATTTGGGGGCCAGCACTGTTGGGGGCAGAGTTGAGAAGGGAATGCTGGGAATAGGAACCAGGAGGAAACTGCTGTCCCCCAACCCCCATGTGGAGAGGAGCAGGAGAGAAGCTGGCACCCTCTCCTGGCACCCACCATCCTCAGGGCATTTTCCCTTGACCTCACACTTAACACCTCATGATACAAGATGGTGGTCAGCAGTCCAGGTACCATGACTGCACTCAGGTGTGGCCGGCAACCGGAAGGGAAGAGGTGGTGGTGGTCCTCAGCATGTGTCCCTCACTCAGGTGACAGAGGACCTTCTGGGGGCTGCCAGGGAGTGGCCCTGGCATCTCATTGGCCAGCACTGGGTGACATCATGGTAATCTGCCAGGCTCTTTGCTCTCATCTGGTGTCTCTGCTCCCAGGAGGCTGCGAGGTGAGCTCTTGGAGAAGAAAGAGAGGGAGAGAATCGCAGCAGAGGGTCAGCCAGCTCTGCCTAAAATTGTTTACTCTCCTCTTTCAGAGCTGACAGCATCTCCTGAATTCGCACACTATGGCTTCCCATGGGGATGCTGGGGCACAGGGAGCTGCAGAGCTTGGCCAGGTCCATGCAGCCCGGGTGTGGTCAAGCTGACTGGAAACGTGGCTTTGGTGACCTCAGGAGCCCAGACGCCCCACTCTGCTGCCAGAGCAGGGGACCTCCGGCCTTGCTGGACACTGACCACAGCACTGGGGCAAGGTGGCAATTCCCGTCTTGGGAACACGTGCACCATCATGGAGCTGAAGGGTGGGCGTGAGGAGATCCACAGCCAGCAGCCAGGGGTGGCTGTGGGTCGGGGCTAGCCCCAGCTGTCCACACGGCACTGGTCTCGCTGAGCGGAAGCAGCGGGACAGTCAGTCCACAGAGGGAGAGTGGCTGGGCCACTGCCAGGGAGCAGGGCAGCGGGGAGTGAGGACCCCAGGTACGGGGTTTCCTTTGGGGCAATGAAACTCTTCTGGAACTAGATGGTTGGGTGTCTTCCATGATACCTCGTTACCCCTGTAAACGGTTAAGAGGGTGAATTTTGTGTTATGTGTATTTTAGCCCAATTAAAAAAATAAATAAGACAAAAGAGGAAAGCCCTCAAGTACTCACCAGTCAGTCCTTGAGTGGTTCTTCCTTCATGTCCAGGTGTGGCATCTATTTAGTGTCCATGGGTACCAGCCCCTGCTCTGAGGTAAATGGAGAGTGATAAATTGATTTAATGGCGACAGGAGGGGTGAAATAACCAGCACTTCTGTAACCCACGGGGCCTGGTATTTCTGTTCTGTGCATCACTATAACTAGCTGTGAGCCCCAAAATCCTGCGCAGCTAATCCAGGGTAAAAGTGTGTTTTTCTCTAGAACCTGTAAACCCCTGCAGGCGTCTTTCTGTGACTCTGCCCACTGTTGGCAAGTTATCAGATGCTGTCCTCATATCTAACTCCTCCTCCTCCTCCTTCCCTCTCTACTTGGCTTTTCTTCAATTATTCGAGGTTACCCAGAACACAGAACCATGGGACCTTCCAAGTAGCCAAGCCTCTTTATGTAGGCTCTAGGGAAATCTGCCAATCAACCTAAACCTAGGTGCTGTTTGTACCCTGATGTTATAGCTTGGGAACCTGAGGTACAGAGAGGATGGGCAGCGTGCCCAAAGTTATGCCTGAAATTCCATGTGGGGACCTAAGTCCGTGCCAGAGAGTCCACATCAGTTCCCTCAGCCTGACCAGCATCTCTGAGCATGAGTGCCATGGCAGTCTGGGGAGGCCTGTAGAAACTTCTCTGAGTAAAGTAAAATTATAGCCTTGCTAAAATTATAGTCTTGCCAAGAAAACCAATTATAATGACATCAGAATATTCCATAAAAGCAGCCTGTGGTACAGTAGTGCTTGCAGCTTTAAAGGGCAAGACTCAGTGCAGATCTGGTGCCCCCACCACTGCCCCAGGCTCGGGACCTGTGGTGCCTGCAAATGGCTTTCCAGGGTGTCTGCATCACCAGGAATGGGCATGGGGACTATTATTACTCTGTGTGTGTTTGTGTGTGTGCTTGTCTCTATTCATTACTAAAGAACAATGCTAAATCACAGTTAGAGGTTAGTAAAATCAAGATACAAATGTTCTCACTGGGCGTGGTGGCACATTCCTGTCATCCCAGTGGCTCAGGAGGCTGAGGCAAGAAGATTCAGAGTTCAAAGCCAGCCTCAGCAACAGCAAGGTCCTAAGCAACTCAGTGAGACTCTGTCTCTAAATAAAATACAAAATAGGGCTTGAGATGTGGCTCAGTGGTTGAGTGCCTCTGAACTCAATCCCAGGTACGAAAAAATAAATAAATAAATAAATACAGATGTTCTTCTTGACCAGGTTCACAGAATCCTCAGACTCCATGATGCTCACCTTCTGCAGACCCAAGGTAGGAGCATCTGGATGCTCGGTACCTGGGGCTCGAGGGTTTTAATTAAGGAGAAAATGGATCAAATTCACCTCAAAACACAGTTGAAGTTCACACTTAGCTCAGACCCATGGCATCCCCTTCAGTAATTGTTCCCTGGTTACCAACTCTTTCCAAGCTTCAGGGTCTACAGTGACAGGGCTGGAACCACCGGGGTCTATACTCTCACAGGACCAAGGTCCAGAGGGAGACAGAGGCCTGAGGGAGTGGAGGCCTGAGAGAGTGGAGGCCTGAGGGAGTGGAGGCCTGAGGGAGTGAAGGCCTGAGAGAGTGGATGCCTGAGGGAGTGGAGGCCAGAGGGAGAGGGAGGCCTGAGGGAGTGAAAGCCTGAGGGAGTGGAGGCCTGAGGGAGTGGAGGCCTGAGGGAGTGGAGGCAGGTGCAGACTGTTTAAATATAATGCAGGGAGAGCAGTGCTTGAGCTCTGCAGAACCAGGCCAGGCCAGCTCTCCGGTCCCGGGAGGCTGCAGTTGTCTCTGGCTTCCTCCCTGGACAGCCTAAAGCATACTCTCTGAGGAACAGAAGGGGTGCTCTTCTTCAAACACACATCAGATGGTGTCCTCGCCTGCTTGAACTTTCTAGTGGCTTCTTTTATCTCTTGGAAGTTTCCCTCTTCTTAATAATGGCCAAAAAGTTACCTGAGGGTTCACCCCCATCCCTCCCCATCCCTCCTCCCACCTCCTCCACCCCCTGCCTCTGCCACCGAGCTTTCCCCGCCCTAGGACCATTGCACCCCCTTGACAGTCCACCCTGGGTCCCCATCCTTGGGAAGTAAGCTCAGGCTGCCTGCCCAGCATGAACTTAAGGACAGTGCTGGCTCAGGTGGCATTACCACAGTGATCAGGGGGTCAAGGAGAGTTTCATTGTTACTTAACATCTCTGTGCCTCAGTTTCCCCATTTATACAATTGAGTCAATAAGTCACCTTTTCAGGATTGCAGTGAATGGAAAATGTGTATAAGTCAGCTTTCCCGGTCTCTACTCAGCATTAGACTCCCAAAAAACATCAGTGACCATCATGGTGAGGGGGGTTTAGAGTGTAACACTTATAGGACAAAACACAGGGCAGTGCACAGAGACAGCCTCACACACCTGGTGCTTGCAGAGCTCAGGTGGACATTGAAAGGGAGACCTCCCGTGTTTGGATTCTGGGTGAGATTTCCTGCACACAGCACAGATTGCTGAGGGTCAAGGTTCCTTTTTCTGCTATCCAGCTAGTGGAGGAGAGGGAGCACGTGAACCCAGCAAGGTGCTCAGCACAAGATTCAGGAGCGAGAACCAGGTGTGTAGACCAGTGGACAGGGTCAGGTGGAAGGGAACTCAGGACAACTGCAGAACCCATCCTGCATGGTGGATGCAGGCTCCAGCCCTGGCTCCAGCTCTGTTTCCCTGTGGGACTGAGCATCTGAATGGCCAGAACCCCCAATTATTTCAAAACAACCTCAGATCTATTGGGTATGTTTTGTGATATTTTAGAAATTCATTCATGTGGATCCAACCAAGCATCAGTGACAATGTGGATAAAGGGAAGTAAGCCTGGCATGGAGGGGAAATCATGCCTCGTCCCATTACGTGAGGGACCTGGAAGAGTCAACCTCATAGAAATAGAAGGGAAAGGTGGCCGCCAGTAGCTGCGGGCAGGTGTGATGGGGGAATGGCGCTATAGAGGCTCAGTCCCACAAGGAGGAGGGAATCTGGAGTCGCCCAGTGGCTGTGGTGGACAACATGCAGTATACAATGGAGATGCCTGGAGACTGGGTTATTCTGCCTGGAGACTGGGCATCTGTCTCACAGGTACACTCCATGCTGTTTGCACATTGAAAAAAAAAAAAACACCTAATAGTGCATTTTTCGAAAAGTTTTCTGTAGCTAAGCACCACTGGGATGCACTAGAAAAAGTGGTAAGAGGGTCCAGCATATGTCCTCATCACAATAGATACAGAAGTCTGGCAGGAAAGGGATTTTGGGGGCGGTGGGTATGCTCCGGACATTGCTGTGCTGGTAGTGTTGTAACCAGTGAAGCTAAACTACAGGTTCCAGCAAGGAACGATGGGAGATTGGAAGAAATAAAGAGTCAACACACGCAGGTCTTGAAGACAAAACAGCTGAGGTCCAGTGGAGCACTGCTCTCTAGTGGAGAAGCAGGTCTGAAGAATTACACCAGCAATCTTTATTATATATGTTCCTCAATCAGATTAAAGATTGTGCAAGCATTATTCTTTGTATTCATGACAGTTTCAGAGTTAGCCACAGTATGCAGCTATTTTCCCAGTTACATCCTAGAGTTGCACTGTGCAGTGTTAGAAGCCTTGTGCAGCTCATGAAAGTCCATTGTTTAAAGTTACTAATTCACAGGTAGATTCAGGAGCAGCAGAGCTGGTCAAAATTATGGCTATCTTAGCAAGAAAGTTCCTTCAGTCCCAGGAGCTGCCCTGCCTGAGAATAAATAAGGTCGAGGCTGATAAGACTCTATCATGGAGGACATCTCCATAGCAACTGGGCATCCTGTGCCTTTGCACAGAAACTTTCCCAGCACCAAGCATGCCACAGCCATAAAGTCATCAGGGACCCCAATCTCAGACTCTTGTCTCCCAGTCACTGTCACGGATCTCCACACTGTAGCAGCAGTTTTATGGGTGTGCACCTCATTTCCACAGCCACCAATGTGTACATTCTATATTACAGTTTTTATATGCCAATCATATGTCAGTGACATGGTCTCAAAAATAACATAAAACTAGTTCAAAGGAGCAAGCAAACAAAAATGAAGATCTGCAGCCTTCATGGGGGGGCCTTGGTCAATGGTGACCCCCATGTCAAGATCAGAGCAGGCTCCAATGCAGTCATAGTAACACCTAGGTGAGGGGTCAGGTGAGAGGTGGTGAAGTGTCCCCACAGGAGGAGGCAGAGCTCTTGCAGCGTTACTGTTTGGGTTGCCTGATCCTGTCATTTTGATTTGGGAATCTAATGCTGGTGGGACCCGAATCCATCTTCCTCACCAACTGAGACATTAAACAGGACAGCTGGGCTGACCCACATTCTCCTGGCAGGAAGTATAAACCAATTTCTGAATCTAAGGAATGGACAGGCGTGAATTCCAGAATGTCCTTCAGGAGATACTGACAAGGTTGGTGGACGGGGCTGCCTCTTTCCTGCCCATCAGTCGTGTGGCTCGGCATTGCTGGTTATGGAAAATCACAAGAGGGACCCAAGGTGTGGAGAGGGGTCCCTGGTTTCAGATTTTAACAATTCCTTCAGTTGTAAATCTTCAGTTTGATAAACTTAGATAACCTTAATCAGTGATTCTCAATAGGGTGACAGGCACCCAGGAGACACAAGGCAATGACTGGAGACATTTTTGCTTTCTCAATTGAGGGTGGAGGTGTTGCTACTGGTTTTCAGTGAAGACACCAGGCTGCATGACATCCTGCAGTGCAGAGGATGACCTCCACAGAGACAGTGTGGAGAGAGCCTGCTTCGTGTGACTCATGGCCACAGGATATTGTGGACACTCTGGATTACTCCTGTTCTCCAGGAAGGTGGCCCAGGTGTCTGGTGGTGGCCTCAGTGGTTCTGCTGGATTTCATCTGCCAACACCATCACCACACGTCCTTCATCCACCTGGTGAAGATCAAACCTTTTCTTTTTTGAGCAGAAGTTTCATACAAACCCTGAAATCAGACTCAGAGACCAGCTCTTCCACTGTTCAATGTGAATGGCATGCTGTAGAATCCCGTGTACCATATGGCACCGCTATGTAAAAGGGTGGGTTGACAAGTGTGTTCTGTGGCATCTCCTCATCTGTGAGCAGACAAAGAAGCCCGAGAAATGGGTTCAAGTGTGAAAATGGAATTCAAAGCAGGAGTGCTTCACATTTGTGTTTTGCTTCCGAATCTATGTTGAAGGGACACAGATGGTCTGTTATTATCCCTCCCGCACACATGAGCTTAATCATGCTTGATATTTTTAAGTACACTTTGAACTTATTTATCATGTGCATGGTTTACTGGAAAAAAAACTGAAGTTTAAAAGAAATCTGCAGGTGGAAATTTAGCAGTCAAATCCCTTAAATCAAAACAAAAGCAGGAATCTAAATCCATATGATTAAACCCCCCAAATCACATCATGGCAGAAATGTCATCGGGACCTGCACCTCTGTCTCAGAATCCATTCCATCTCCACTGCTTATCCTGCCTCTCTGAAGATCCTAGTGCCCCAGTGCAGCCCTGGCTACCACCCAGACATCATGCCTTTGTCATGAGCTTGGGAATGGAGACCTGCATTGGGGACCTTGAGTCTTATGATGCTCATGATCACAGATTGTGTTGGAATCTCGATGAAGGACAGAGAAGGGGAGGTGGTGCCCTGGTACCTTCCAAATTTAACCGCATCTTTGGATGAGCTGAGTACGATCTTCCCCAGAAAGCACTTTCCTGGTAAGTTCCCACAGGAGGACAGGAGATGATGAGGACTGTCACACCACATCTCCTGGGAGGCTTGCAGCCAGCTCACTGGGTACTTACAGGTGAGCCCTTTAGGCCACACGTGGATGTCTACAAACCCAGATGTCCTGGGAGGACCAGTGGCTTCTCCTGGTTGCTGAGTGAGTGCATGGCCAGCGCCAGTAGTTGCAGGGTCAGTGGTTTCTTCCCTGGCTTTCCTCATGCTGAAGGCCGAGGGAGGCATGTTGGGGAGCCCTCACTCCTGCCTGGAGATGGGCAGAACTGGATGGAGGCATCTGGTCTAGTTGCCGCAGTGGCCAGCCACTGCCTTTGAGAAGGAGAAGGTTGGAAATGTGTGATGGAGGAGAGCAGAAGTCAGGGGAACAGCAGCTCAGAACACTGTCTGTGGATCCTGGGGACACTAGCCTTGGGTCCCTGATGTGCCTCTGACAGGCTGTGAGGACCAGGCAAGTCCATCTTTCCCCCGGAGCCTCTGTGTCCTCTTCTGTGATGAGGCAGGGCACTGTCTCTGGGGGTCTGTCACAGTGCCTGGTGTTCAGTTAGCACAGTGGTAGGAGAAGGACACATCTGCTGCCTCCCTGAGCTCTGAGACCACATGCCTGCCCCACCCAGGTGAAGTGGTGCAGGTGCAGCCTGCAGGATGTGCCCAGCAGAGGTGCTTATTTGGTTCGCCCAACATCTCTGGATCCAGCCAATTCATTCTCAAGATTAAAACTTGCGGATTTCACTTGACCTGAAAATTTCCAACTTGAGGGTTTAGAAGCTGTGCAGCCTCATCAGGTAGAGCCTCTGCCACAGCCAACTGGAGCAGAGATGCTGCTCTGTGTGCCCTTTGCTCTCAGTGACAGTGACGCCAACAAGGACACATGTTGAACATTAATTATGGACCACAGCAACCTCCTGAGCAGAGGGAGGCAGGTTAGGGAGCAGGAGCCTCTTAGGACAGGATGGTGGCATCTGGGCCTCTGAGGGTACCCCCCTTTAAGGCTCAGGCCATCTGTTCTCCAGCACCTCTTGGAAGCCACAAGGAGACCTGATGTCCTCACGAGGTGGCTTGGCTCTTGCTGGCACTGTGCCTTGGCCTCTGGCTGCAGCAGTTGTGCCTTGCATACTGCCATCTTGCAGACTGTGCTCATTTTGGTGGCATCTGGAGCTCCTCTTTCTGGAAATGCTTGGCTGTGGGGAGCCATGTTTCTGGGGTCACTTAGCCTGCTCCGTCTCCCCTGGTTCAGGAAGAGAGAGATTTCTTGGATGGAGCTGACCTGAGTGCCCGCATCTTCCGAGTTTTGCTCTTGCCTGGGTATTGTCTTCTCCGAGCGGAGGACATGAACTTGGTTCAGAAGGCCTTGCTGGCTTCAAATGGCCGATGGCTGCCCAGGCTCAGGCAGGACCCGCAGCCCATCCTTAGTGAAGGACCAGGAAGTCAATTGCAATTGATTAACAATTAGGGAGTCATTTCCATGGAACCTGCTTTGTCGCCACCAGGGCTCGTTCTCATTTCACTGCCAATTGATTCAGCCCTTCTGCCCCCAAACTGCAGTGATGACCCCGTCCTTGTCTGTTACTGTAAGAATGAACCTCTGTGCAACGAGACTCCAGCCACCTGACCCCGGGGAAGTGCAGGGAATAGTTTATCTTGTAGTGGGGGCCACGCTTCACCTTAGCGGGTCTGCTTTGTGGCCTCCAGAGGACGTCCAGGAGGTCCCCTCCCTGGGTGGACAGGGCTCCTCCTTCATCTCCCCCATGATTGCAAATGGCACCACCATTCATGCAAATGCCTTGGAAACACAGACCAGGGCTTCTCTCAGGCTCTCCTCTCACCTCCCACCATGTTTGGCCCATCCACAGGTCCTGGAGTCTTCACTCCATGTAGTACAGGCAGGACTCAGCTCCTTTGCCTTCCCTAGCCACCTCACCTCCCCAGGTGGCCCGTCTCAACTCCAGGACCTTTCAACTCCTGCCACCTTCCAGCTTCCTGATGATCTGGTCCCCAGAGGTGGCCACAGTCACTCTTTTAAGCCAGACGCCAGATGTTTTGAGTCTCCTGCTGAAGATTCTCCTTTGACTTCCCCAGCAGTTAGAAGTAAGCAACATTTGTTTTCTGTTCCTCTAGATCTCTACTGATGTGCCGCTGCTACCTGCTGCCCTCATTTTTCACTGCTCTCTCTCTACCTTGAGGTGCTCCAGCCTCCTTTTTGTTTTTTTTTTTTTTTCCAGGAACAGCCCAGTTTTGCTCCCACCTCAGGGCCTTTGTACTTTCCAGAAAAGCCCTTCTCCCCAGGCCTGGCTTCGGCTTGCAGTCATCCTGGGGTCAAAACACATCATTAATTCCTCACCAATAGCCTGTTAGCTATTCTGCCTTTTAGTTATTCTCTGTTTCTCGGAACCCTATTCTGTCTTTTACTCAACAGTTTAAAAATGATCCTATTACCTGTTTATTTGCTTACATACATCTGTCTTTCTCCAGCTGTATCCTCCATTAAGTTGTGGATCTTGCATGAATTTAACACTGTCTCTTCACAGACTCTGGGTGCAAATTTGTCCGATGGTAGACATTCTGCGTTTGGGGGGAAACATCTGTGCACAGAGGGAGGAAGCCACCTTAGAGCATCTTGGGTCTCCCTTGACTCTTGAGGCTCTCAGCTTTGGCAAGTCTTTGGCTTGCTGGGTTCTAGGGGAGGTGGCCTTGGTGTCCTGACATCATGCTTCTCTGAGGGGACCAGTGCTCTCCCTGGGGAGGTCCTTGTGTCTCCTGGAAAAGGCTGTAATCCCCTGGGGGCAGGTGGCCATGGTGACCAGGTACAGGTGCCTCCCTTGAGGCGAGGCCATTCAGGAAAGCAAGCTGGACAGGTTGTTCCTGGCTAGAGTCTCCAGGGCAGTTGCAGGCAGGAGCTTAAAAAGTGACGGTTTCAATCCAGGATTAGAAACGCTGGCACGAAGGAGGAGTCAAGCTCTGTGGGAAGAACACAGAGAAGTCTTGGTGACTGTGCAAGGAGGAGTCCTTATGGGGTCTTAGGAGAGGAGCAGGGGGGTGGCAAGTGGAAGAACAAGGAGGAGATGAGCACACAGAGAAGTCAGGTGTGGTGCTCAGGACCCACCTGAGCGTCCAGGCAATGAAGTTTGTGCAAGTGTGTGTGTGTGTATCTGTGTGTGTGTGCACGTGTGTGTGTGTGCATGCACATGTGTTTGTGTACAAGTGTGTGTCTTTGTGTGTGCACGTGTATGTGTGTGTGCACATGTGTTTGTTTACAAGTGTGTGTGTCTGTATGTATGCACGTTTCTGTGTGCGTGTGTGCGTGCGTGGGTGTGTATGCCCATGCAATGATGCTGTACCCACTGTTTAATTTTCAGGTGCAGGTGTGGGCAAGTATTTGGAGATATGATATATCAGGAAGAAGGGGAGAAATTGTATCTCAGATTGTCTTACAGATTTAGTTTCAATTCATAGCTTTCTAAATAAGGGTGATCTTTCTTTCCTTATTTTTTCTTCCCTGCTACACACACATGCACACACACACACACACACACACACGCACACACACACTGTGTTTTGAATTTTGTGGTTGTTTAATTGCCCATCTCCTCTTCCTCTAACTATGGCACACACATTGGGGGTTGCTGGTTTAGGGACAGGGAATGGAGATCAGCCCTGTGCCAAGAGTCCTTCAAGCAGAATATTAGAGATCACAGAAGGTTAAGCTGAACAGAATTGGGTTCAAATTCTGGCTCCGCTGTGTGACCTGGACAGGCTCACTGTATATGCACTGGTTTTCTCTTCTGAAAATTTCAGCAAACTGCAGTCCTACGCAAGGTGTTGGTGAGGACTCGGTGGATCATGGACGTGGTGATTTTCAAACAGAACCATGGACAGGGGTTGGGTTTATGTGATGAAAGGAGTGATGATAAGGACTCTGACAAAGACAATGTTGTGATGTGACAATGGTGATGACGGTCACAAGGTGATGATGGTGAGGGTGGTTCGGTTGTGATGACCATAGCGTTGGTGATGGTGGGGTTGGTGCTGATGATGGTGGTGATGGGACTCCTATGGACTTTTCCCAGTGATTCCTTTTAAGGTCAGCTGCTCATTTCTTTTTTCCAGCCTGTGATAATGGCACATGTTGAAGGTCCCCTGATATTGCTTCATGTGAACCAGCAGCCCATCCATTACCCTGGTAGGTGGCAATCTCTGTGCCCTTTTTAGTTTGTCCAACATAGCTGGCTCCTGTAGTTCTGACCAATGTCTTTGCCTTCCACTTTAGATTCATCTGCCTGATTGTTAGGAAGTTATTTAACCTCACCTCGTTACTCTTTTTTTGTTTGTTTTTCTTTTGGAACCAGAGACTGAACCCAGAGGTGCTTAACCACTGTGCTACTGAGCCACATTTCTAGCCCTTTGTATTTTTTCTTTTTGAGACAGGGTCTTTTAAGTTGCTGAGGCTGGTCACAAACTTGTGATCCTTCTGCCTCAACCTCCTGAGAAGCTGGAATTAGAAGCCTGCACCACCACACCTGGCTCACCTCATTAGTTTAAAATGCGCAAAGTTAGATTCATAGCATTACAAAGGTGACAAGGTGTGCTGAGATGTAATCACCACAATCTGTAAAATAACAACATGCAAAGTTCTTTATTACTGCATTGGTGAGGAGATGTCCTGACAGTCAGATGCTCCTATGTTATGGACTGGAGGAGCCCTTGAGATTCACTTTAGCCTTCAGATATCAGCATAAATTCCAATCCTATTATGATTTATTTATTTATGACCTTGCAAAGGACATTTTACTTCCTTGACATTTACATCCTTAATGGTAAAAATGAGAGAGAGAAAGAGGCCAAGAAAAGTCTGAATCAGAGACTCGGTATTTAGAAAGAACCTGTTCAAGGAATCTAAAGGTCAGTGAGTCATCCAATGTGGGTGACTCCTTTTGCTTTTGCAAATGGAACCAGAGCTCAGCCAGCTGCAAGCTGAGTTTTCCTTTCAACAATAATAGTGATGTGACATCTTTTTGTGCTTTCCTAAAGAAGTCAAGTCCAGTGTTGTTCTGAATAGCCTAGGGGATGAACTCCTCACGTGAAGCTGGACTGTGCAAGGACATCATTGCTGGCCACAAGTGGGACTTCAGATGTTCACAATTTAAATTTCTTCCCCTCACTTATACTGGCAAAGTGTCAAGTCCTCACCAGCCCAGGTGGGCTGAGTGGATCAGCACAGATTCCAGAATGTTCCCGTCATTGCAGAAAGTTCCAGTGCACAGTGCTGCTCTAACACCCAGGTGGATAAATTACGGAGCTGGGCTTGATGTAATGCAGGAAAACAAGAAGAGTTTTGCAGCAAGTGGTTCCATTAATACATATTCATGGCCTGAAATATTATGCATAAATGCTAAAAAGGCCCATCAAGACTGCTTTGGATTATAATAATTTAGCAAAGCATCAGATTTATACATTTTACTAGGCTAATACATTAATATTGCTTTATAATTTTTTCTATCTGAACATAAAAATGGTGAATAATTTGTCAAATGAAAAAGTAATCTTGTCCTAATGGCCTCATAATTTTTATTTTGTAAGTGAGACCTTGGAAGAATTCACTCAGTTCCTTCTGATGTAAACTCTACCAAATTTCTCTGGATATCATGCTTCTTTTTGATGAATCTAATGTGGAATAAATAGACATAAAATCTATAATATAGAAATACATGTAATTGTATATGCAAATACACTTTTAAAAAATTCTGATGCTTATTATTTTCTCATCCAAAATAAATTAAAATTGATTTGGGAGGTTTGGAGGCGGGGGTCATAGGTCTCTGGGAATTTTGCCTGGACATTTTTTCTTTTCCTTTCTTAACTGTAGGAAATTTCTTCAATATGTCTTAACTAGATGTGCTCCGTAAGATGCATCTCAGACCACAGGGTTAAAGAAGGGGTTCCAGCCTGCACTGTCCTTCCCTATGTCATCTTCTCCTCGCACCACATGGGCTGATTCTGTGAGAGAGGAGAGCTCACTGTATTATTTCAGGTTTTGTTTTGACAAACACTCTGTTTCAGGCTCTGTTGCAGTTTGGATCTAGGGAATTATTCTAGACCAGCTCAGTGCCTTGAAGGAACTCCCAGGCCAGTCAAGAGGCAGGCAGAATCAGGACCTGTGTGAGGGACAGAAGATTCAACCCAAGACTGCAGCTCTTGGATCCTGTGTGGCTGGAACGGCTGGGACTGCAGTTTCTGTAACTGAGGTTCACTTGATGTTTTGACTATGTCCCTTGTGGCTTTGAAACTTGCATGTTTCTTTTTTTCCTTTTCCCAACCTTCTTCTCCTCCCTGATCCTCTCCTTCCAGCTCTCTTCTCCCCAATCTCATCTTCTCTGAATCACCTCTATAAAAGCCCCCTGTTCCTGCTGGTGGGCAGAATCCCAGCTTCTGGGACAGGAGTCTCAATGTCTCTCCTTTGCTAGCAAAGCAATAGACCGTCTTTTTCCTTCCTCTCAAAACCCTGTCCTCGTTATTGGACTGGCATCAGGAACAAGGACTGAGCTTTGGGCAGCATTTCCATTGTGCAGGAGGGTTTGCTACTCTTCACGAGAAGCCTTTCCAGCAGGCTGGATGGTTAACAGCTCCACGACTTCCTCTGAAGTCTCTCAGGAGTGCCATCGGGCCAAGTCTGAGTCTTAGTGGAACAGCTGCCACTTGCTTGTTGATCTAGTGGAAACCCGAGGTTTCATTAGACCTTCATCTAGTCCAAATTGCAGGAGATTTCTCCAGAAAATAAAGGGGAGCTGTTGATGAGGTTCCAGGAAGACAGGTACAGTGCTGAGTGGGAGCTGAGAGCACCCCGTCATGGTCATCAAGCAAGGAGCTGCGAGGAGCACAGACAGGCCATCACAGGGTCCCAGCCAGGTCTGAGCCTGCAGCACCCACCTCTGCCGCAGCCCCACACTGGGCCTCCGCCTTGAGCCTTCTGGCCCCTCACTCCTGTTTCCTTCTCTCCATCCCTTCGTCTCCTCCCTCCTGCTCCCCGGGAGCTGTCTGCCTGTTTATGAGGATCTTGTCTTTCTCTCTTTCTGCCTGTTTTTATCAAATCCTGCATGTTCCTTGGCTTGCTCAGTGCCTCTGTCTCTCCTTCCCATTCCTGTCTCTGCTCCCATCCCTGTCCTGAGCTGTGCTTCCTTGACCTCCAGCTCCCTGAACGTCTCTGGGGAAGATGATCTTCTTTCCTCTCTTTCCCACTCTGCTGCCTAACTCTGCCCACTGGCTCTGTGTCATGAGGTCTGTGTGTCCTCTCCTGTGCTCATGGGTCTTTCTGACTTACCTCAGTCTCTCCCTCTCCTTTTTATCTCCCTTTCTAACTCAGCCAAGGGACCCTTATCTATCCCTCTTAATCTTGAACAAAGCTGCCATTTCTATCTCTAATGGGTGGACAGGAACTTCAGATAGTGTGTTTCAATCAGATTTTTTTTTTTATCACCATGACCAAAATAGCTGACAAGAACAACTTAGAGAAGGAAAAGTTTATTTCAACTCATGGTTTAATAGATGGAAAAATTCATTTCGAGGGCCCAACACGAGGCAGAACATCATGGTGGAAAGTTGTGGCAGAGAAAAGTAGCTCAAAATACAATTATCAGAGAGGAGAGAGAGAAAGAGAGAGAGAGAGAGAGAGAGAGAGAGAGAGAGAGAGAGAGAGAGAGAGAGAGAGAGCTCTGCTCACTAAGGAAAATTCCTCAACACACTAGGAATGGAACCACCATTAGACCTGGTTATCCTGCTCCTCAGCATATATTCAAAGGATTTAAAACAGCATGCTACAATGACATAATCACATCAATGTTTACAGCAGCACCAGACTGCAGCTCTCATCATCTAATCCTTTCACCTCTGAAATTTCTTGCACCTTTGCACACATGAGCTTTGGGAGACACCCCACACCTAAACAGCTTCTACTCAAGATCCTCGACTCGGTCTCAAAAGATGGAGACCAGAGTGCTGAGACCATTGCTGGTCCTTCCCCTGGTCCTCGACTTTATCAAAGACTGAGATGGGGCCATGAATGTGGTTTGTGTGTTTCCTTGTCTTCTCTCTCCACCTGCAAACAAGAAGGTTCTGTTCAGAGGCCACACATCAAGAGATCTCAGTTCACACCTGAGCTCATGGCTGTAGCTCACGTCCCCTCTGAAAACATCCCCCCCCAACCCAGGTTTTATGGTCATCCCCTGGGAAAGTTTTCTTCAGATCTGGCATCTGTGACTGTGCGGGTGTCTTGCTCAGGGAGTGATCTTGGGCATATGACTGTTCCTTGGTGCCCTCCTCTTAAAATATGGCTTCCCCAATGTCAGTTCTACCTCAAGGTCTCCACTCTGGCTTCTTCCACCTGTCTCATCCTTTTCTCCACCTGCTTGGCTCATGTGAAAACTATATTAGTGGCCGTTCTTCCTCGAACCTTCAAACTGGCCTTCCCCTCCCTTGAGCACAGAATGGACGCCGTGTTTTTTCTATTAATCACGGTATTTCCACGATATCATTTTGAGGAGCTGGTGGACTTCGTGTTACTGTTTCTACTTTAATGGATGAGAAATAGAACTAATGGTTTGTTGGTCCCTTGTCACCAGAAAGTTGATGGCATAACTAGGACTCGAGCCTCCCGACTGCCTTCACAGCCAGTCCTTGTATCCTGCAGGTGGTGGGGTAAGGGCCAAAAGCTGTCTGTCACCAAAAGAGTGAAGGCTGTGTGTAGGTTAGGACCCGCTGGCATTTGGGGTGACTGTGAAGAACATACTACCTTTGGGCCAGTAAATCTCTCAGCTCAGATTGCAAAAGACTTTTTTTTTTTTTTTTAGTCCTTTGGTTAGTACTTTTACTGGCTACAAATAAGTGGAACTGACTGGCCAGCTGGAGCACAGGGAGTTGGTATGATAAACCCAAGGCCTCATGGAACTGAGGACAGAGAAGCAGCTGCTGCAGGTCCTCAGGTGTTGTGTCCACCTCTCATGCTGTTTCTGCATGCCCAACTGCATCTCTTTCCCTGCCGTCCAGACTTCCCTGCCCATGTGGGAGACAAAGGCCATCCACCATTCCTGAGTGACTTCTCTTTCTGTCAATAGCAGAGCCATGGCTGGAATCCATTGCTTTCCTTCCAAACTCTCCAAGAAAAGGGCTCATAGGCCTGCCTCCTGTAAGGGCTCAGCTATGAGCAGGTCACTAGCATCAAGGTGAGCAGGGCCCTTAGCTCACTATGGCTGCCAGGCAACCATTGGGCATTTCCATGAGAGCAAGTGGATTACCTCACAGGGCAACACTGAATTCTTCACTACAGCCACTTCATTACCTTCACCCTCAGTGTTGCTGGAGGTCACATCTCAGGACCCTGGTGTTCATAAAGGAGGATATCGATTGCTTCCTTGGTAAAATTTGAGTGGGTCATAGATGTCGCTCAAGTCATTCTGCCAAATAGCTCTGATCATTTTAATTCTGAAAAATCCCTTCATTTTATCCCATTGCCATGTTGTTTGCTCCCTGTCTGCTCTGTACAGACCTGAACTCATGGTTTAAACCAAGGAGTCGCTTTCCTGCTACCCTCTGCCTGGGGCTGCACAGGCCGTGGAGAACCAAAGGTGCATCTGGTGCCACTTTGAAAAGAAAGCTTGGTGGCAACTGGTCTCCATAAATAAACATAAACATGTTTGAGAGCATCAAACTCAGACTGGTGCAAATAAAGTCTTGCATGAACAACATCCGTGGATGCAGGACAGGTCTCAGGCACAACAGCTGATGTAGATGGAAACCAATTTGGAGAAATGACTCTGTTGGTGCCCAAGGTACACATGAACTGTCCTTGGGATCTGGGGGAGGTTTGGGTGGAAGATGCAAAAAGGCAGGTGGACATAGAGTGCAGAAGATCAAGATCACTGTCTCGGTGGGAAAGAAAAACGTCAGGAAAGAACAACTTGGACCAGATTTTTTAATATTCACAACATAAAGTCTCCCTCCTTCTAGTCTACATTTGATACTGGGGTGAACCTTAGTGTCAGGGTGATTGCCTGCATGCCAGAGGCCCTGGGTTCAACACCAGCACAGGAGGAAAACGAATCCTTTGGGGAAATCAACCCAGGGTTTCCATCACAGCACTTGAGGGTCTTCAGTGTATTGCTGTCTGTGGCCTGTTCTCTGGGTGACCTCATCCCTGGACTATGCTGGTGCAGGGTCTAGAAATCTTATTTGGGACTTTTCCACACCTTCGTTATTTCCCAGGGCCTATCCCCATAAAATAGGAGTCTATTCAACATTTTTAAATTGACCGATTTTAATGAGGTTTGCCATGTGGACATGGTCTCATTCTTACTTAAATAATGATGTCAAAGTGTTCTTTTCCCCAGCAAATACTAATGAGCCCAGCACCAGCAGTAATAAGGTATCCTCAGTGATATTTTAAGTCTATTGCTGGGAGTTGCCAGAGCTAAAACTTTGGTAAATTGACTCTTGCATTTTCTATTCAATCTTGCTTTTTCCAATTTAATCAAGGAGATTAAATTTAGAAATATTTTTAACCAGAAAAAAAAGAACTCCCAAAGTTAATTAAAACCCAGTGAATTGTGCTTGAAATATAGATGGATAGGGAGAGATAGTTAGGGATATTTAGCTGGAAGGCAAAATGTTAAAAAGAACATTTCCTAGGTCAATAACTTTCTGCTGAAATACAAAGCAAGGAGCCTGGGTGTTACTGGGATGAGTGAGGTCCAAGGACCACTGTTGCAGAGGTGAGTCACACCTGAGCAGAACAGCTCACCCACCGATGACATCAAGAACAGTGCTACATACCTTACAGAGGGGCAAGCTGGTGGGAAACTGGGTGCTAGAGAGGCCTGGCATTGTTTGGTGACAAATTCTGGCATCAGTTAACATTTTGATGTTAGTCTATCCTAGGCAAATGAGAGCCATCATGTTTAAACTTTCATAAGATTACTCTGGAATTCTTTTGGTTGTGTGTAAAACCTTAAAATTGTACAACACAGGACGGAGTAGGCATAGTGCCCACTTAGATATACAGAATTTTAGTCTGAAAGCTGTCTGGAACCAGTGGTCTGATCATTAAGAGACTTTGTAATTGTTGCTTTTACAGTTAGAGCAGGCCATGTCCTGTCTGAGCATCTAACACTGCAAAGGGGTGGCACTGCACTAGGGAGGCCATGACAGAGCAGGGTCACCTGGAGCAGCCAGGGTCTGAGCAGGTGATGCCAATTCCCTCTCCTTAGAGGAGGCATCTTGCTGCTAATCTTCAGCAAAAATAACCTGTTCATGGGGCATTTTCTAACATTTACACACTCACACCCCTTTGGCATTTTTTAGCAAAAGGAACATAAAAATTGTGCCTTTATAAATTTTTTTATTTTTCTTTTAATTAATTCATCTCTCAGACTTAAAAAAATAAAATTTCACTCTGTTTGGTTATAGTCTTTACACTCAAAGTCTATAATCCAGGAAATTTAGAGTTTCATGTGTATTACATTTCTTAATATGCATCAAAACATTTTCGTTTATAAAAATAAAACCCATCTGTATACCAACAGCAATCACCTATTGCTGGTGCTACATATTGCACATTTGGAAAAACCTTTTAAAGCGTTTTTTGGTTATTTTTCTTGTTTTTTTTTTTGATTTTTGTTTATTTCCTCTAATTCTATTTGAGTCTATAAGCTCAGCAGAACCTGTCCCCCTCTGTCGCCTTCTCTGTGGGGCTCCAAGTCCTCTAGTTCTGCATGATTGTCACCCTCTCTGTGGGGCTCCAATTCCTCTAGTTCTGCATGTTTAACTAATAATTTGAGCTGTGTTTTGTTGCAGAACTCTTGAGCGACGTGGGAGACAGAGCTCAATCTCGAACATCCTCTGTCCTCCTCTGAGTCACTCAGAGAATCTCAAAAGTGCAATTATCAATTCATTTTAGGGAAAGGAGTGATGGGGCTCGTTCAGTCACCACAGCTGTTTCCCCAGCAACAAGGCCAAGCTGAGGTCTGTGTCAGTCACAGGGTCTTTAAGGTGGAAGCCAAAGTCCCTGTTTCTCCGGTGGCAGATGAAGCTAGGCAGAGTACTCCCTTCTTGTTTCAGCCTACTGTTCAAGGTGGAGATTTTTGACTATAGTCATAATCCCAAGATGGCTTTGATATAAAGGAAATTACAGTTTTGTGAAGCCTCACTTTAAAATAGAAAAGTTTTTGAGAAAACCCAAATTGATGAGGGTTTATTGTCTAGGCTTTGGAAATTAAATTTTGCTAAAGACCAAAGGATAGTTAGCATGTAACCTGCATAGCATCAAGGTGTGGAGGCAGCTTCCTACCAACTAAGATCTCCAGGAAAAGCACAGGGCACCGGGGGCCAGGTTAAGTTTGAATTTCAAGAAACAATGTTGTTGTCGGTGGTGGTGTTTATTTCTTGTTTTATTCATTTTTTTCCTTTTCATTACCAATACTGCATGAGATATACTTACACTAAAATACCATTTGTTGTTTTTTTTTGCAAGTCACATTTAACCGGGACCTTCTGTGTTTTCTTTCCTATCTCAGGCCAACCTACTTGAAATTCATATATTCTTTAAATAAATCAATCAAATTTTAAATAAATCAAAATTTAAATAAATCAAGTTCTTTAAATAAATCAAAATTTCTTAAGTATTCACTCTTCAGAAAGATGTGAACCCAAATGTGGAAGCTCATTTGCAAAGAAACCAGAACCTGTGACAATATCTTGTAGGGCCTGGCTGTCTGGCAATTGATGTAACTTGTCACTCCCATGTCATGGGTATGGATGGGTACCCATGGTTTCTACTGCTGGAGCCGCAGTGCCCCAAGGAACCACTCACCTCTGCGGTGCCCTGTGCCCTTTGTTTCCCTTCCCCGCAACTGGAGTGGAGCCCAACTGACCGGAACCGCCCACCATGTGCCCTGGAGAAGCCACCGGTACAAGCAGGTGCATACCCACAGAGGGACGCAATCCATGACAGAAATGTGCTGAAGCTCTCCTGGGCCCATCTCCAGAGCTAGATCACTCTACGAGGTGACACTTAGATGTGCCCTGGTTACTCTTGTGAGTGAAGGTAGAGCATTTTCTCTAGGAAAGCCAAGGTCAGGTGCAGGCAAACCCAGCTCACCAAGCTTACAGCAGTTATAACCCTTTTCTAGGGAGAGCCGGACTGCGCAGCCAGCCCAGGGACCTGTGTCAAGTGAGAGCCATCACCAAGGTCACAGTTCAGTTTCCACATTAGTGTCCCACATCCTGACAGCCTGAGATGAGTGGTTCTCTGCATGACTGTTCTCACCCCTTACCACAAGGAGTGTCACCTTGGATCTCCAAAGGTGCAAAAGTCTCATGAGTGCCCAGCAGACAGACCACAGCCTGTGAAGACCCTGCTCCCACAGGGACACGGAAAGCCATGTGATCCATAGAGAGGGATGTGCATGGGGGCAGTCAAGACTCTCACAGGGCCTCTGCGAAGTGGGTATCCCATGAGGATACTTGTGTGTCAGGGACCCTCACTTACCTGGGAAGGTGTGAACTGGAGGAAACTGTGAACTATGATCATCCCACCATAACACGGGCTCCCTTCTTTGTGTCCTGGGTTTGCGCGCACTGTGGGGGATGACCATGGCATCTGGAGGGGGAAAGTGAGTTAGTGGGCTGGAACTTTGGAGCTCATCCAACAAAAGTAGAAGAAATAAGTGCAAAATTCTATATTTCGTTCTCAACGAATAAAAAATGCAGTCACAGGAATAAACAAGTAAACAGACAAATCCCCTTTACAAAGGCAAGGCCTGGTAAACACAAGTGTGTCGCTACCCCTTGCCCGCAAGGAAGACGCAACTCGGGAATCTTCTTTCAGCGGTTTATTCAGGCCCTTGATATTTCTTCTACCACTCTCTCGGATGCCCCTCCCAGCCTTAATAAAGCATCTCAAGCCCCAATGCGAAGCTGCCACTTGGAACTTTCTCATAGGGTGCTGAAAAACCATGCGCCAACTCTCGCAAATAAGGAGTTGTTTGTCACAAACCACAGCGGAGCCAGCGCCATCTTGTAATGGCGACCATAGTCTGCATAAGCGGCAGATGCGGCTCACCATAGTTCCCCCTTTCTGTTTTCTTAAAACAATACAGGCGAGAATAGAGGTCTTATCCCACTGTGCAGAAGTGGCTGCGTAGTATGGCTCAGTCCTAAGGAGGGCCCTTCCCTAGACCTGACTCCATATCAGCCGACACCTTTTTTCGTGGGGCGGGGTGTGGACACGTCAAACCCGCATGCAATAGGACATGTTCTCCTTGAGGTCCGTGTCCACTGCAGGATCACTCAAGTGCAGTGCCTTGCCTCGCATCCTGTATAGTGACGATGGTGAACATAAGGGGGTAGCTGGGACTACCTCTGTAGGACAACCACAATTAAGTTGGCGACACCCTGAGAGAAAGGCACGGGATTTAAAGCCATAGCTAAAGACCAGTGTGGAAACCCTTCTGCGTGCAATGGCAATAAGACCTGCAGAGTGCAAGGGCTTTCCAGCACTAGAAGAAAGACAAAAGAAGGACATGTCGAACCCAGTGCAATGTTAGAATAACTTGGGGTGCAATGACCATGTCAAAGGCACTAGTGTGGAAACCCATCTGCGTGCAATGGCAGCAAGGCCTGCAGAGTGCAAGGGCTTTCCAACACTAAGAGAATAACGAGGAAAGACATGTCAATCCCAGTGCAATGTTATAATAACTTGGGGTGCAATGACCATGTCAAAGATTTACTGTTTAAGATGCGCAAGCCAGACTTGAGGCGAGTTGCCATTTTCTAAAGCAGCAAGAGCTTGGATGAGCATTGCCTTGTCCTGAGCATTGTGGGCCTTGAGATGACAGAGAAGCCACAAACAGAGGAACATACCAAAGCAACACATAGTACCAAAAATGCCTACTCCCACCCACTCTTTAAAAAAGGAAAAAGCAGAAGATATACAATCGGTGAATTGACCCAAAGTCACGGGATCAACACGGGTACTATTCAAGACAGCTATCTGAGTCGGTTGAGACTGGATCATGTCTTCCGCCGCCATGGACCAATTCCTGGCCAAATATTCGCCGATGATGCGGGAAGCATTCCTGGAATCATTAAATCTGACAGAGGTTATACACAAATGCGCACGTTGGTCAACGCAACCCAAAAGTACCAGGTCAGACAATTCTTCTATCTGAGCTTGAAGTATATCTATTCTTTGGTTAGCATCCAAAATCCCTGACAAAATATGTTGATTAATTTTATTTTGAGATTCGAGTATGGTGGAAGTTTGTTGAATAACATTATTAATAGTGGCAGCAGTTTGTACATGACTGGCCATGGCTACTCCAGCTGTAACTGCTGCAGCAGCAGACACTGCTATGGCTGTCACTATAGCTGCTGTGATTTTGAGCAGCCTGTTCTACTGCACCCTCTAACATGAGTGCTCTCCAATCTAGATATTTTCCCAGGGAGACACAGGCTCGGAATAAGCCAGCCCAATCTAAGGGGGTCATGCAGAATCTAGTCAGTCCTTTCACCTGAGAACGGACGGATTCTGCCAAGGTTTTAATTATTTTAAAATATAAAGGCTCATGGTACCTTCCCCTATTATTGTCCTGAAAAACTGGGTATGCTAGTCCCATGTCTGTATTAACTGTTCTCCAAACTTGAGAATGAAAGAATGAAAAGTCCTCCCGGAGCCTTGGACTCCACCCACATACGAAGGCGGAACTACTGAAAGGGGGGGGGAGGGTGGAGCAGCATCAAGTACTGGCTCCTCCTCTAGATTCTCAACTTCCTCCCCAGAACTGGATTTATAACCCTTCTCACAGCAGGCTTTTACATCTGTTGTTTCCCGTTTTTTCTTTTTTATCTTAGTCTTACGTAATTGTTGTAATAACTTGTCCAATTCTTCAGAACTGTCCGAGCTACTTGTGTCCTTGGGAGTTTTTAACTCAGTCAAGTCCGGATAGAGCCTTCTCCTCTGTTTAACTTCAGACTCCCTTGTCTTTTCACCACTCTTACTCCTAATACTTTCTGCTACCTCGCTATGTGACCCCTCCGATTTTTCTTCATGCAATTGCTCAAGAACAGCCTGACCCTCGCTCACAGCTTTCTGGCATATACCATCTATTATACACCCCCTCACTAATTTCGAAAGCGGAATGGTACCACCCTTTAAAGTTCCTTGTTTGTAAGCTAAATCCAGATCTTTCCCTAATTTGTCCCAACTGGGAATCGTGAGACTCCCTGAAAAAGCAAACCAAGGAGCTACAGAGTCAGTCTCTTCCAAAAACCTCTGTAATGTACTCCATTTCACTTTAAGTCCCTTAGAACGCAGTAACCCATCCAAGGCCAGCAAAATTGGGCTTGAGGAAGTAGCACCCATACTGTTCCAAGCAGTGTAAATAAAGTGAAAGTACAAAACCCCGCTCTCTCCTTATTTACAGAGGAGCGTCTTATTTTATTATTTTTCCCCCGCTCTCTCTTTATCTACAGAGGAGTGTCTTATTTATTATTTTTCCCCCGCTCTCTCTTTATCTACAGAGGAGCATCTTATTTTATTATTTTTTCCCCGCTCTCTCTTTATCTACAGAGGAGCTGCCCCGCTTTGATCGCGAATTCCACTTACCTGGGACTAACCGGTGCACCACCCCTGACTGCTGAAAGTTCTGGTTCCCGGGTCTCCGCACCACTTGGCACGACCCCTTGCCCACAAGGAAGATGCAACTCGGGAATCTTCTTTCAGCGGTTTATTCAGGCCCTTGATATTTCTTCTACTAATCCCTCGGATGCCCCTCCCAGCCTTAATATAGCATCTCAAGGCCCAATGCGAAGCTGCCACATGGAACTTTCTCATAGGGTGCTGAAAAGCCATGCGCCAACTCTCCCAAATAAGGAGTTGTTTGTCACAAACCACAACGGAGCAAGCACCATCTTGTAATGGTGACCATAGTCTGCATAAGCGGCAGAGGCGGCTCACCACACAAGTGGACGGTGTGTCTAGGTGAAGGGCCCTGGCCATCTTCACCAAGAGCCACTCCACCTGTGCCTTAGTCATTTTTTAGTCCCTGGGACAAAATATCTGAGAAAAAAAGACTTAGGAAGAAAGATTAATTTTGGCTTATGCTTCTAGAAGTTTCAGTCCAGGGTCAGCTGACTCCAAGTGGAAGTGTGTGGAGAGGGAAGCTTCTGACTTCATAGGAGTCAGGAAGCACAGAGGGAGGAGCTGGCCAGGGACAGGATAGAGTCCCCCAGCACACCCTAAGGACCTACTCCTTCAAGGAGATCCCACCTCCAAATACTGCCATCAAATCTCCAATGCACCGATGAGGTAAGAGCCCTCATGATCCACTCACTTCTCCAACCTCTGGACACAGATGCTTCATGAATCAAGCCTTCAGCACCAGGTCTTCAGGATACGTTCCATATCTAACCCATAACAGCCTATGTCCACTGTTCAAGGGGGCCTCCATGGGGCTTATACAACACTCATCTGCATCCAGTGGGGCGTGTTTTCCAGAAAGATGTCAAAATACAGCAGGCAGTTTGATTGATGGTAATGTTGGCCGATACTTTGATTTAATTTGATGTTGGGAACTGAATATCAAAATTAAATGAGAGGCTGGCATAAAGTATTTTTAAATGCATCATTTCAAGTAGGAAATTGGGTTTCTCTTTCTCCTGAAGAGAGAGCCAGGCTCCTGCCTGAGAATATCACCTGGGCCCGAGAAGCTACTGATTTTCGTAAACCTGGATGCATCTGGGATCTCCAATCAGCCTGGGTCCCCTCCTCTCCTGAGTGTGGGGCATGGGCTGGTTCTCACCCCATTATGTCACTGCTTTCTACTAGCGTTCACTTAAGAAGTAGAAGATTAGTGTCTGCTGGTCTCCATGAATATCAGGCAATAAATGATAGACCTGACCCTGTCACCGTGTCCCCAAATTCTGTTGCACTCAAGGCCAAGGGGTAACACTGGGAACAGGCACATGTTCTGCCAGAGAAAGTGTTCAGGGTGTGGGGGGCCCTTGAAATCACATTACAGAAGGAACAATTGAAGAAAATGTGAGGGCTCAGCCGCAGGATGAGACAAAAAGAGCGCCTGGGCTTGATGTGAGGGCTGGGGGCAGGGATGGCGGCTTTTCTTAAAGTACCAAAAGGGTCACTGCGAGGATCCATGAATGGATTTGTTTCTTATATCTCAAACTCTAAAGTGGAAACTGCAGCTCACATTAAGAGAGCAAGATTTCAGAGTCAGTGCCAAGTTCTTCAGATTTTAATGCAAATGTGGCTGCATCCATTTTTAGCTCTTTGAACTTGGGTGAGTTATGGCAACCTGTTGTTATAATTTAGATACGAGGTGTATCCCAAAAGCTCATGTATGAGATGATGCAAAAATGCTCAGAAGTGACATGATTAGGTTACAAGAGCCTCAACCTAATCGGCAGATTCACCCAGAGGTGTGGATTCAGTGGGTGGTTACTGTGGGCAGGTAGGGAGTGGCTGGAGGAGGTGGGTCACTGGGGACTTGCCTCTGATGTTTATATTCTGTCCCTGGCGAGCAGAGCGCTCTTTCTTTCCTGGTTGCAATGTCCTGAGCTGCTTTCCTCAGCAATACTCTTGCAGCAGGATGTCCTGCCTCAACTTGGGCCCAGAGCAATGAAGTCGGCCGACTGAACCTCTGAAACCATGAGTCAAGACACACGTCTCCTCTTCTAGGTTTCTCTTGTCAGGTCCTTTGGTCACAGGGACTGAAAAGATGACTGAGTCACCTTCTTTTCCCTGTTTCTCTAATGTGGAATATGGAGATGGTAAGACTCTGGGAGATTTACCTTATGCAAAGGCTATGTCTAAATCAGAGAGTCTAAGGCAAAAATTGTCAATGATAAAAAGGACCCTTTGAAATTCTTTCACTTAATCTTAAATTGTAAGAATGTGAGTTCTTAATCTCAAAATTCAACAATTAATTAGTTTTTTTTTTTCCTCCTGGAATTTGGTCCTTGCTAAATTCTCTGGGTCTTTATAGGTCAGAGTCTAGTTTGAAAGAGATATCAAGCCAATATAGAGTGGTTTTGTCTTTTTCTCACTATTTTACTATAACAAAGTTAGCATTTCTATGTACCTCTCTATGCACATTTGATTGACAGCTTCGTGGGCCCTAGGACTTCCTCAGTAGACAATGGGTTTCCCATTGCCTAGGGGAGCATCTGGAATGCTGTAGGGGTGCAGTGGGATATGTGGCTTCACAGTGGGTCCCTGCTTGATGTCTTCTGGAAACTCTTCTGTAGACTCCCTTACACAGGAGGTAATCAAAGACAGAGGGACCTTCTACAGTTAAAGGGGGTTTCATTAGGTGGAGACTTTGACTTAAGTACTCTGACACTATTATCTAAGTTCCTTTCTGTTCTCAAATGTATTTTTTTTTACACACATATTTGCTGACATTGACTTTTGTCCAGGGTAATGCTGATAAAGTTATAAAGGGGTATACAAAAATGGAATATCTGTGACTTCTGCCCTTCATGGTTTTATGATAGCGATAAAGGATACGAGTAGATAACGTTTTGGTATATTAGCATGACGGACTGGTTTATGCCTGTACAAACCTTAGATATGCAATGTCATTACCTCATTTCTATAGGAGAAGCATGAGAGGTGTGAAGAGGGTAAGGACCTGCAATCTCACCCACCTAATAGGCATAGGAGGAGGGTGCCTGCCCAGCAGGTGGCTCTGAGCCCCACTTTCCACCCCAAGTCCAACTTCTCAGCTGTGTTTGGAGGCTGTGCAGAAGGGGGTGGTGGGTCTCATGAGCAGCCACAAGTGGCCATGCTACCGACTCAAATGGGGGTGGGCAGCTGATTGACAAGGAGCCTGTCCAAAGTCCATCGCATGCTACTGTTTTCCTCCACATCCCCTGAAGGCAGGTGTCTTCTCTTTGCTGAGTTTCTTTGAGGGTCTTCATTCATAGGAGGTATGACAGAGCCAATTTCCGGATCGGTGACCTTTTCATCTGGATGGAGGGATGGGTTGATAGTTTTATGAGTGTTTGTCTGTGAATTGTGGCCTCCAGGGCCCAGAAGCCTGTTTCACATCATTAGCAGGTACTTTTTTTTCTTTGAAAAAAATATATAAATAAATTTATGCTGGCCTGGAGGAGTGCCCACTGACTTCTCTCGGCAGTAATTAAATGTCCAGACTTCTGGCAGAAGCTGGAGTGGGCATCTTTTTATTAGCTCTTTAGCATCTTGTCAGATGCTAAAGAGCTAATAAAAAGATGCTAGTATGTTTAAGTCTGTCCTGCCCCAGGGAAGCACTTTGTTTTGGAACCTGACTAGGAGTGCTCAGGGCCCTGTGTCTCCTGATGGATAAGCGGTCATGTGACATTTTAAAGCTGCCTTGCTGCTTGCTTAGAAGAGAAAAACACTGGCTTTGAAACAGCTTCTGCAGGGCCCCCAGCGCTCAACTGACCATGATCTCCTAAAGGGTCACCCTGGAAGAGAGGGAGAGAAGGAAGTTGGTGTGTTTCCTTAAGGGGAGTCCTCTGGAGAGGACACTGAGTTACACCAGCCAAGCCAAATTCAGCTGGGAAGATCCAGACAGAGACGATGTGAGGGGTCGGGTAGGAAGCAAGGTCAGGCTGGTCTAACAAGCCTTTCTGCCGCAAGTAGGCTTCCCTGTTAACAAGTGATAAAAACTCAAAGGCCAAATAGAGCAGCAACTGGGGCATGTACTTGAGAAGGGCATTTAAAGTTTATTGCAAGGTTGGATTGAGGACTTCTCTGGGACTCTGGGACCTTGGCAGTTCTCAGACCCGAGCCCTTGGTGTCACCTGCACTCCCAGTCAGCCTCTGTCAGTGTGGTGTCCAGCAGGCTCAGAGATCACAGGCCAGTGGGAAGCTGATATTTGCTTTTGCTCCCTTCCCCAGGGATCCTTGAGGAAACAGACCTCGGTCAAGTGCCCATTTTTGAGAACATAAAGAGGCACATGCCAGGGGCCAATGCTCCTCATTCTTGGGAGAACTGAAAAAACAAGGTCCCCACGTTCTTTTAGGAAGAGCATGATCAGTCCCTGAGTATTCAAAGAAAACCTACCACACAGGGGCCACCAGGGCAAATCTCAAGGAGCTTGTATGACACCAGGTATCTACTGAGGATCTAAATGTCTTAGTTACCCACAGTGTAGCAACTGTGAAAAGTAAGCATTTATGAAAAGAGAGTTTCCCTGAGTCAGGAATTGAAGGAAGGTCCGACCGCCGGCTCTGGCTTGGATAGCTCACGAGGGTTCAGTTAAGATGCTCCGGAGGCTGCGGCTGTCACAACTTGTCTGGGGCTGGAAAAATCCACTTTCCATGTAGCTCAGTCCCAGAGGTAAGTTTACACCATCTGCAGGCCACAGCTCCTCACAAATGGGCCTCCACAGGGCTACTTGGGAGTGTGAATGACATGGGAGCTTGTGTTCCCTAAAGAAGTGGAAAGAGAAAGGGTGGGGGGCAAGAGAGAGAGAGAGCGTGAGAGCTATGCAATGACTTTATATCCTATTTCAAGGGTGCTACAATTTCTGACATATTCTACTTCTGGTCAGCTGGTTGTATGTCCACCACGCCCTCCTGGGGGTCACAGAGTGTGCCTGTTCTATCCATATATAAAACATACTGACCCTGTCCCCAGATCTCCTGAAGACCTCCTTCTGTTATAGCATCAGAAAGTTGGGGTCTGAATCAGGTCCAGGTACAGATCAGGTCCCTGTCCTGAAGAGTCAATGTTATACTCTGGGGAAGAATGTTTATCCCCGGGATGTGAGCCCTTAGGCACGGAAAGAGGGTGAGGTTTTGAGTTAGGTTGACATCAGCTCTGGAGCTGGCTCTGTGATCCCTCTCTGAGGGACCTTGTGTGATGTTCTGAGCCTGGTGAGCTACAGGTCAAACTTTGTGCTTGATGTGCCCGTGCTGGCTTGCATGGATTGGGGATTCGTTGGCCAGTGTGCCAGGCCCTACCTGCCATGCTTCATCCTCATGAAAATACCTGAAGGTTAATCCTGAAGTGATCCCAACAGGGAAGTTATTTGTCCCTGGGAAGCAGGAGGGTGGGGGGGCAGGGCTGGGGTTTGAACCCCAGAAACTGTGTTTTCTCTGCCAAATGAATAGAGTGCTCCAGTTTTCTACTGAGCATATGCTGTGTGAACAGTGAGCTTGGCTATTTCAAGGACACTTTTATTTATTTATTTTTTATTCTTCTGCTCCTGATCATCCATTGGTTGTGACCTGTTTTAAGACCCAAGAGTTTACAGTTATCGCCTGTCAGAGGTGAAGATGTGTCCTTTTTTTTTTTTTTTTTTTTGCTAACACATTGCAAATGGCTGACTATAAATCTGTTTATATTAAGAATTAAGGATTCCACTTAGAAACACTGAAAAAAAAAAACCTAAAATTCTTTTTATTTTTTTTTTGCCCAAATACATTTGCATCAATAGAGGCAAAGATGAGGGAGAACGCTTCTGAGTAAGTCATGCTATTTGGAAAAATACCCAGGGAAATTAGTGATTTCTTGGCTTCTTAATGATGCTTGTCGCTTAGGTAATGTGGGCACTCAGAAGGTTTTCCTGGCTTTGGAAGCTGGAGGAAATGTAAATCAGAGCTGAGGGAGATATGGTGGGATCATAAAGTGCGCTCATCAAACAGGGAGAAAATTCTGTCAGTTCTATTGTCAAGTGAGCAGGCCACCAGCAGAAAATGATTGCTCTATTCTCTTCCCACCCTTTCTTTTTTTCATTCCTAATTACATCTTCTAAACTGCTATTTGGATTTAATTTGCTATTGAAAAAGCACCACTACTTATGGACAACGGTACCGGTACCGTGATAAGAAAATTACACAGATTCCAGTGAGCGGCTTTAGGTTCTCTGCCTCTTTGAAGTATTATGTTAACCTCCTTAAAGAGCACATCTCAGATAAATAAGTTAACTAGTAAAGTGCCTGTATGTTATTGACTACTTCTAAAGCCAAATGTTCCAAGTCCCATGAGATTTTACTTTTCAAATAAAAGCAGAATAGCCCAAGCACGGGCTAATAAAAATCAACTGGGGAGGCTTCAGTCTGCCAGCTGCCCTTTTTATTAAACCAAAGGCTTCAACCTTCTAATTTCCTGGTGAAAACGTTACCAAACCCAAAAGAACAAACACACATCCTTCCACATCCATGGGGCTGTGTTCCCAGACCCCCTCGTGGGTACTTGGAAATCAGGGCAGTACAGAATGGGTATATATATTAAGTTCTTTCCTACACATGTGTATCTGTGATAAAATTTCTCTTCTTTGTCCTTTTGTGGGTGCATTTTACATGATAGTGGGCTCATTATCCATATTTGCCCATGCACAGAACATAACTGATCCATCTAATTCATCAGGGTCTCACTGATCCACCTAATTCCTCAGGGTCTCCCTTTCTCGTCCCTCCTCCCTCTCTTTGATCTGCTTGCACTTGTCTACTGATTTTCCTCCTATTGCCTTAACTAATGTATTTTTTACTTAAAGGAAGGACTTTGTGGCTTCCCTTTGGATTATCTCAATTGCTGACATCACAATTCTTGCATTTTGGGGTCACTATTAAGTAAAATAAGGTAACTTGAACAGAAGAACTAATACTCTGGAGCAGTAGCTCTAATACCCTGGATTAATGGGCAGGTAGCTTATACAGCGTGGATACAGTGGACAAAGGAATGATTTACATCTCAGCAAGACTTAATGGGACTCACATAACGAATCACTCTGTTCAAAATATAGCACAATTGAAGATTTAAGAATTAGTATTTTTGAAATTTTCCATTTAGAATTCTCAGAAATTGATCAAGGGTAACTGGAACTGCAGAAAGTGAAACCACAGAGAAGGAGAGACCCCTGTCAATCAAATGATACCCAACCTCCTTTGAACTGCATCATTCAACAAATATGTAGCCACAGACTTGATCTCATTTCTTTGGGGTCCATATGTGTAAACACAAATTACATATCCATTGGCTGAGCTTTCTTAAAATTCACTTGTGGGGTTGTGAATTTCCCCGCACTGTTTATTGACAGCCTGAGGGTTGGTGATAACAATGTTTAGAAAACCTGCAGGTCTGGTTCCTCTGTGCTTTTGTCATCTCCCAGCTGGGCCAGATGGCCCATTGGTCCAGAATATGGTCTTTACAGGAGGTTTCTGACTATATAATGGGGTAGTGAAGAGAAAGCAGCCTATATAAACCCGATGACAGGGTCTAGACGGTGGCGAGCCATTAGTAAGTGTTTATCATCGTAATTGTAGTTAAATACAGCTTTTCTTCCTAAAGAGATGAAGGAATGGACAACAGGGTGTCAGGAGCTTTGCCCCTTTGGTGATACATGTGATTAGCAAACCACTTAGAAGCTCTGTCTTCAGTTTGCTGTCGTGAGCTGTGGCAGCTTGTCGTACAACTTCCATGGATTCTGTGACCTGGAATCACATTCAGAACTCCCAGGAGGACTCATGTCACCATGCATGCATAGATGGCTTTGTGTGGTTGCAGAGAGGCCATGACACTGGCACATCCCTGGAGCAGCACTCTCTGACCAGAGGAGAATCTCACCAACTCTCCCACCCCCTGTAGCAAAGAGCAAGGGCCCTGTGTTCCCCTTGAAAACACATGATTCCTGTGGTAATCTGTTTCCTTATTAAGGCTGATTTACTTAAATGTTCCCAATCCTCTCTCTTTCCCCATATTTTACTATTTTACTGAAGTTGAAGTAGCATACAGGCAAAACAAACCCAACAACAAAACCCTTGAGGTTTTTTTCCTTGCTGAAGAAGATAACCCACCAGGCCAATTCTGCTCTGTCCTGTTCACAAGTTCACTGAAATATCAGTGATTTGCACCAATCTATAGCACTCTGGTGCACAAGGCCTCTTAGACCCACACAGATGCAAATTAGATAAAAGTAAACATTGTCTCTAATCGAATGATGTGCTACTTAAGTTAAATCAATGGGCCCACATTTCTAGCCTGAATAAAACATGGATCCTTAATAGAGTTATGTCCTCCAGTCAAGTCTAATGGACCCTGTGGCACTAAGATTGAGCTATAAAGATGTGGCTGCAAGGGCTGTAAGTGTGAGAGCCCAGTGGACCAGTGGACGGCTGCAGGGTGTACATTTGACATCTACTCCAGGGTGGGTGTGGCCAAAGTCAGGACACCTGTAGCACCTCCCCCAGGAAGCATGGACTCCTTTGGTGTCCACATTTTCTGTTCAATGTTTATTTCCCACAGCAGGGAGAGCAGACAGCTCAGCTGCAGTGTGTGTCCTCAGGGTGTGACCTAGAGGCAAAGGGACAAGTGTTGTTTCCAAGCATTAAGTAGCAAGTTTGCCCTAACCCACATTCCTCCCAAATAAGCAGTCATGGGGGAATCAATCCAGGCCAAAGCAAATTCCAAAAGGTGGGGTTCAGTATTACCAGACTAAGCCAGAAGACAAGCCACTGGTTTTATGTTTTGAGTGTTTCCATTCGCCAGGGAAATTCTCCACTAGGCAGGATGCAGCCAGACACACCTGGGCTCACAGAAGGGGACCACACATGCATAGATGGCTCTGTGTTCTGAGATCCCTGGACCTTCCTTGGGAGTTAAGGCAGGGGACACAGGTAAGTCAGTGAGGACAGTACCTCTCACATGTCATAGATTCTGACCTGCACTGGGAGGGAAGAAAGTGGGCGGCCGAGGAAGATACAGTGACGAAGGGCCATTGCGCTGTGTGCAACAGGGAATGTGCAGATTCTGAACCAATTCTAGAGAAGTCATTGTTACTACAAGAATTTGTTTATCAGAAAATAAAGGCTGCAAGTAGCTGATTTCTGAATAAAAATTAAAAAGGGGGTGATAAGATTTTTTTTGTTGTACAGATTATAAATTCAACTAGCATCAGCAAAGGAGAAAGGATTATATTTTGCCCTTTAAATTCAGAAAGAGGGTGTGTGGGTACCTGTGTGTACCTGGAGCTGTGTGCACATAAAGGTTTGTTGGGTTAGTCAGTTTTGCGCTGCTGTGACCAAAAGACCTGACAATGACAACTTAAAAGAGAAAAAGCGTATTTTGGCTCATGGTTTTAGAGGTCTCAGTCCACATTCAGCCAGCTCCATTGCTCTGGGCCTGAGGTAAGGCAGGTCACCGTGGTAGAAGGACATGGTAGAGGAGGCTGCTCCGCTCACACCAGCCAGGACGCAGAGACAGACAGGAGGGGGACAGGGAGAGATATAGCCCCTGAGGCC
The DNA here is from genome assembly GCF_052094955.1 of Ictidomys tridecemlineatus. Classification (NCBI taxonomy): domain Eukaryota; kingdom Metazoa; phylum Chordata; class Mammalia; order Rodentia; family Sciuridae; genus Ictidomys; species Ictidomys tridecemlineatus. Next base: position 75,535 of record NW_027522203.1, on the reverse strand, counting down.
ATGTCCCATGTCTGAGTGACACTCTTCCTCTGCCAGCCCCCATCTGCCTCAGTTACCACCCTGTAGTCCATTCAAAGTATTAACCCATCAAATGGATTAATTCCACTGACAATTCTGCTCTTGAGTTGAAAACCTGCCCAGGTGCCTTTTACCAGTTGCTAGAACTTTTTGTTATTGGCAGTTCCCCCAAAAGCCACATGATTGGAGAATGGAAAAAAATTTTCCCTAGAGAAGAGTCAGGGATTTAGGGCATTAAAGACCAGTTGAAGGTCCATGTTAGAGGTCAGGAGGACTTTAATGTTAGAACTTTGGGAGGAATGTTCTAGCATCTCTAATGATAGTGCTAATGCTGAACTTGGGGGGGAGTTGCTCATTGCCAGAAACAATCCAATCTGATGCCTTCTGCTCTTTCCTATGGCATATAGATTGATTATTTATAAACAGCTTCCTGATCAATAGGTTTGCAGAGAAGTCCTTGTAGTCTTGTAAAGTTGTTGTGAACCTTTTTACCAAATAGAGGACAACCTTGTGTCTTTGAAGATAAAAGATGCTGACCAGTTCCATGGGTTATTTTGTAGACTTTGTTGTTATTGTTAAGGTGTGGTTTTTTCTTCTTGGTGTGTGTCTGTGTGTGCACACATGTTGTGGTCTTAACATTTTGTTCTCCAGTATCCTTATATTGAAACCTAACCATCAAAGCCATGGTCTTAGAGGTGGGGACTTTCAGAGGTGACTTAGCTCATGAGGGTGAAACCCTCATAAATGCCTTAGTGCCCTTACAAAAAGGCCCCATGGAACTTTCTTTTACCATGTGACCAGCATGACCACTTCATGTAGGACCCAGGAAGCACCCTCACCAGATGCTCGATCTGTCTGCACCTTCATCTCCAACTTCCCAGCTTCTAGGAAAGTGAGGAAATTTTTGTTGTTTATAAGCCACTCATTTAACAGTATTTTATTATAGCATCTGCATCGATTAAGACAGATGTGCTTCTATGTGCGTTTTGGTCTTTATTTTATTTTGGCTCCATGTTTATTTTACAAAAGAATGAGTTGGTATTTCACACAAGAATTTCAGATGCAAGTTATTAAAATACTTCAGTCAAATGGCTTAAACAATAAATGTAATTATTAAATGAGTTCTCTGAAGATTCTCCAACTAGTGCAACGAGGTGGGTTCGATCAGGACTAAATCTTCGTATTAGGCACTTTCCCTGCAGAGGTGGCTCTTTTCTTCCCTTGGACTTATACAGCTTGCTGCAGGCCTCAGGACAGGTCAGCAGGGACATCCCACGGTCCTCCCCCATAGAAGGACGCAGAGGGAGCTGCCTTTCCTGATGCCCTCGGAGATATCTCCGGAGCTGACTCCTGGACAAGAGCTCACATGCTTGCTTTCTGGCCTGATCACAGGCAACTTCAGAGCTCTGTATGCTGGACCCATCGGGAACAGCTGTCTGCCCCTGGTAGCTGTGGTCACAGCCAGGGTACTGTGGGCTGTGTACAGGGCTGCCCTTTTGACTTGGTATTTATGTTGTGACCGAGCACATCTACTCTCCTCCCAGGCAGGAGCCTCCTCATCAGGCAGCTCTCCCATGGCCTCCTGGGGAAGGCAGGAGACACTCTTTTTCTTTCAGTGCTCAGAGCTCCACTCACCCCCACCCCTGCTCCACAAGACTCAGAAGCTTTTTGCCCAGGGCCTCCAGTCAGCGAGGTGACTACCGACCTGTGCTGACCACCTTTTCACAGAGTCACAGAGAGTGGTGTGCAGGAGCACTCTGGGGTTTAGCCTCTTGCTTGTTTTCTTGCAGAGAGGGGCCTGCTACTCCTCGCCTTCAGCCTTGTCCTAAACTGCTCCTCAGTACCCAGAGGCTCAGCTCAGCTCAGTCCTTTCGAGTCTCAGCTTCGTATGTTTCACCTCCTGACTGTCTCTGGACTGATCACGTGGTCAGGAGTAGGGATGTGCTGACTGATTGGAGCCACTTGATTACTACCCTGAATCTGGAGTTGGCTTGCAGACACCCAGAGGGTGCAAGAGAGGGGAAGACTCCTGTGGGAACATCAGGGAGCCTTCTGAGCCCTTGGATGGACACTGGGCATCTCTGGCTGAAGGCACCTGGCCCCACCTTCGCATCCCTCCACAGCCAGGCTTACAGTTAATTGTTTCTCCTTGGTGAGCCAGGGTCCCATCAGAAGAGCACAATCACAGGGATTTAAACAGGGAAAGTTCAGCAAGATTATTATCTGCAACAGAGGATTGGAGTCATGAGCGCTTAGTTACTAAGGAGAGCATCAAAGAATATCAGATCAGCAGATACAAGGAGCAGCCAGTGTCTTCAGGGTGAAGACAGATTGCCCTGAGTTTGGACCCTGCATCCTTGCTTGAGAGAAAGTGGCTATAACTCAGTAGATAACAGAGAAGTCACCGTAGAACTGTTATCCAGGATCCACCATGGGAAGACTGCTGGAAATCGTCTACCCTCTCTAGGGCCACAGAAACCTGCTCTTAGGGAAGGTCCCATCAGGGGCCGTCTACTGCAAATGAACCTGTAGGGTTTAGTGGGAGAAGCTGCAGCTGCCAGGTGTTACTGGCCACCATGCGCCCTGCAAGTCTGGGGCTGCAGAAGTTGTCTACCCTGCAGGGGGTTGGGTGCTGGAGAAGCTGCAGGCTGCTCAGGAGCTGAGCTCAGAGGCCTGGAGTCTGCAGATAGGAAACTGAACCAGGGTGTGGAATGCATGGCTCTCTAGTGCCCTCTACTAACGAAGTTCAGTATTGGAAAATCACAAAAAGAACCCATATCCATTTTTTCAATGCAGGTGATAAAGGGTGAATCTGAAGATGAGAGGAAATGAATAACATAAGTGTCAAACATCTCTCTCATAGTTCAATTAGATAATTCAATATTCTCTCAAGTGAGGTGAGATTTAATTTAGAAGGCTCCAAGATAAGCTTTCTTAATTGTAAATCTTTCTTAATTGTAAGTCATATATGTGACTCCAATCCCCTGTTGCAGCTATATATATTCATATATCTTATATGGATATATTTCATATATTTTATATACTCACATACTTTATAATTGCTCTATAGTTTATATATATTCAGATATGTCTGTGCATATATCTATATAAAGTTAATGTATAGTCTATATATCAACTATTATGTATATATCTATATGTGGAAACTATAAAGCAATCATATAAAATGTGCACATTCATAGACTGCATTAATATTTTGTCAAATAGAAAAGAGTAAAGCTAATTTAAAAGAGCTTCCTAAAAGCATTAACTAAGATTAACCCTGGTATGTGGATTTGGCCGCCACCTTGGATATAGTGCCTGAGTGGCCAAGGATTGGGAATCTCCTACATAATTATATAGGAGGAAATGTGACAACTGTGTGGAGGATGGCATTTTCATATTGTCTTAATTACACTCCTTATATAGAGATAAAGAAAAATAAATGAGCAAGGCCACCGAGGTCTCAGTGCCTGGCAGCAGTCTGGGGATTGAGGGGTAATCTCAGGGTTGGGACTGAGAAAGTCTATGAAGTTGCAGAACGTTTGCCTTTCCTGGCTGTGTTTCCTTGGGTGCCTTTTGGAACTGTGACATGCTTTCTGCTGGGCAAATGAAGTGGTCTGTGGTGACCCTTGGAATCTGTGTGCATAAAGTCCAGGCTGAGGACCAGCCCCTGGCTTCCCAGGCACACACTGCCCTGTGTGCTCTTAGGCCTCTTCTGATCTTCAAGTGTCCAGCCCACCTGCCGGCCCGGCACTTAGTTGGGCAACTGGTTACTCTGTGGCAGCAATGTTAGTGTCAGGGAGCACTGGGTATAGCGTCTGTGTGTTGAAAATGATTGTTCTGATTTTCTCTTATACTTCTCTGTCAGAAAGAGAATAATCAATATCTAATTCCATTGTAAATGACACAGGGAGCTTTCTACAGGCTGTGGACTGGTTGAAGTAGACCTGCAGGGGTGGAGTGTTGGTGACAGTGGTTTAGGACACAGCAATGTGTGTCAGGACATCCATCTGAGGGCCTTCATGATGCACTGCTGTGTTCCTCAGGCTCTGTTTGATCATCTGGAAGACAGAAATCCTTGAGTCAACAGCCTCCTCTCAGTGACCAAAGAATCAGCCAGGGAATGTGCCACAAAGCTTTAAATTACAGTTCCTCAAGGGTAGCCCAGGTGCCTCAAGATTTATAGTCCAGTTTCTGGTTGTAGAGAACAAACATTTTAAAAATTGTATGAACACTTATAAATTTGTTGAAGGTGCACTGGAAAATGATGTAAGAATGACAAAAAGCCAGTGAGAGCAGGGATTGTTGTTTGAGTGATAGCTGCATGGTCAGCCATGCCTGGGAATAGAAAGATTTAGCAAGGGAACATTGCCTGGGGGCTAGAAAAATGGAGAGGTCAGATCAGACAAATCACCAAGACCGTTTCTGAGTTTCTGATTTTAAAGTGCCTTGCTAGGCTGTGTTCTTTTTAGTGACTCCTAGAAAATCTCAAGTCATTTTTGAAACGTGGACATGACAGAAACAGTGAAAGTTTCACAGGAGTAACTGATGCTTGGGGAAATGTGACCCAAGAGATACTGCTGATTTAATTTCTGTGTAGTAGAAGGCAAGGGCTCTGTTAACCTGACTTTCATTCATCCAACACAAGATCTGCTCCTGGCCCATTCTGGGGTAGGCACTGATGGGTAAGGCATAATCTGTGACCTGGAACGGCTCCTATGGTGTCAGGGGAGTCAACACAGTTTGAAAATCTTTCCCATTAATGTGGGTACAAAGTCTAAAGGATCATAAAAGATTTGAGGCCTGAGATTCAGGAAAAAACACAGAAGAGGTCATGTTGGAGATGGATGTTGGATTTAGTGAGAGTTAACTAGCCAGAAGACAGCAAGGATGGCAGGTCGGGGAGTGGGACTTGTGGAGAGATTGGAGATGCAAGAACATGATGTGCAAGAGGTGCCTCCTTGCAGATTTACTCAGGGAAGGGGGTCTTATAAAGGGCCTACTGGAGAAAAGGAGGTGGCCGTGAATGAGGCTGTAAGTATGAGGAGGGTCTGCAGAAACTTTGACATGTATACTGGAATATGGACTCCAGATGGTAGAGATGAGAAACACGCATTACCACCCAGCTGCATGTGACCATGGCAGACATCACTAGCCGATCCCAGGACTTCTTTCTGCTCAAGCCTCTTTCTTCTCGACTCTCTCTTGCTGCCTAGTTGGACTGCTAAGAAATAGTCATTGAGGCAACATTTCCTACTTCTAGCAGAGTCGGGGGAACTGGAAGAGGTTTTAGTGAGGATCAGAACATGATGCTAATGAGGCCAAGATCTGTTTCACAATGCTCTTTACATTTAAACAAAATATAGCCACTTTTGTCTTTCCAGAGAGACCAGAATCATGTGATCAGGGTGCCTCAGGCTGGAGGTGAAAGGTTAATAAAATAGGTATTTGTTACTTTGTTTTTTTATATGTTTAACAAAACACTGTTGAAATCTTGTTCCCAGACATCTGTTGACCATTTTATGAAAATATAAATAATGTTTAAGTATATAGAATTATACTGTTGTAGGGATGGATAAGGCAAGGCACCTAAGATAGCACTGAAGACAGGGAAACAGTTCTATTTGGCTGCAACCGGATTCAGAGGGCATTGTTTCCGCTGTAATCAATTAATCCCCTGAACCCCAGGTTTAGGCAGCTTTAGAACTCCATACTCAGCATGTAAGGGAAAGGGCTCAGAAGTTTACAGTCTGCAGAAGTTTACAAAAAGCAGTTTTTGTTTTTGTTATTTTTTTTTCTCTGTTCTGGGCAAGTTAACTTTTTAAGGACACCTGGGAGGGGGAGAATTTTTTTTTTTTTTGTCAGCTATTACCATGGAGCCCAGTTGATAACTTTTTTATCTTAGAAATGTAGCCATCTCTGTGAAGCCTCAGCTCAAGGCCAGAGGCCCTGTTCACATATTTTGTGAAAAACTAGTAAGGGGGTGTCTAGCTTAGGAGTGCTGATTTTTTTAGCCAGTGGCCAAGTAGAACAGGGCAACATGAAAAGAGGAAGTTTATCTATACTGAACTTTTTTATAGGGACTTTTTTGTTGAAAGTCCTAAAGTCAGTCATAGTGAAGACTTCTGGAGAAGGTCAGTTAAGACTTTTCTGTGGGCCTGGTACAGAGGGGGAGGACAGGGAAGGCGGTGCTGAGAGCAGCTCCGTGGATCTGAGAATGAGGAAGGAGAGATGTAGAAGAATAATGGGAAAGGGGTTTGGGATTTTATTAGCAATAAAAACTTGAGTAGTAGAACAGGTAGAGCAGAGGGGAAGACTGGAGTGAGTATCCCAAAAAGCCTGTGAGGGACTTTAAATTTTTAGTAACCTGTTTTTAGTAATGATAAAGTAACTTTAAAGGCCATTTTTATTATATTTTGGATAGTTCTGGTGGGTCCTGGTGTGGGCACTGAGAGGAGAGGAGTGAATGGGTGGAGAGATACCTCAGTACCTGTTACTTCAGCAAGGGGGCAATGGTCTGAGAACTGGCGGAGGTTTGGGTTCCATCAGGTAGCCCCTGTATGTTTACATCCTTATGACTTACAGAAGAAGTCGGATTTTCCCCCACACAGCCATGACTGTTTGTGGCTTTGATAGTCTGCCAAGCAAACATAGTAATCTAGATTAGCCAACCTGCATCTGGCTCTCGTGTCCCTACATCCATAATGTTTGTTTTTATTATCTATGGTATGGAAGGGATTTAATGGAATTTTAGTGGGATTTTTTTTATCAGGGATACCCAGTAGAAAAGACCTATAGCCAACTGACAAATGTTTGGGTGGAGAGATGACCATCAGGTCCCTAAGGGGGCTGTATGTGAGATAGATCATACTTTCTGTCCAGTAGGATTTATGATCAACCATCGCTGCTGAATGGGCTGATGAGGATTAGGACTACTGGTGGTAAGGGGGAGAGTCCTTAGCCCTATCCACATGGCGAATATGTAATTTGTGCAGGCTTGAGATGAGAGGCATGGATCCAGGAAGTGATTCCATCTACCTTTACTGCTGTAGGTGTTATAAGTAGCACCTGGTATGGTCTTTTCCAGCAGGGTTCTAGGGATGACACCTGATGTCGTCTTACATAGATGAAGTTTCCCACTTGATATCGGTGTGGAGTCCCTTCGTCCCCAGGTTGGTAGGCAGTGGTTAGCTGTTTCCACGGGTATCACTGAGTTTTTTTAAAAGCTTTAAGTCTGTCAAGCAAGAGGGTGTGAAAGGAATTGTTAGGTCTTAGAGTTAGGGTCAGGTCCCTTATTGGAGGAGGGACATCATAGAGAATCATAGAGGGTTAGGTTACACAAAGAAACAGAGGGAGTATTTTTTGCACGAAACAATGTATAAGGCAGGAGCATAGTCAAATTTTTTATGCCGGTCTCTAAGCTTAATTTTGTCAAGGTCTCTTTAATGGTTTTATTTATTTTTTTTATCTGTCCTGAGCTCTGGGGTCTATAAGCGCAATGTAACTTTCAATTAATCCCCAGGGTCCTGGCTAACCCCTGACTTACCTGGGCCATGAACGCCCGTCCATTATCGGACCCTATTACCTTAGGCAGGCCATATCTTGGAAAAATATTTAAATAGGGGGGCATACAACCCGGTTTCGCCGGGAACCTATATCCCTCACTTTAGCCATCTTATTAGGAATGGGAATTGCTGCAGGGGTGGGCACAGGGACCACTGCCCTGGTCCATGGGACACGACAAATGACCCAATTAAAAACAGCAATGGACCAAAACTTAAAGATATTAAAAACCTCTATCACAGCTTTGCAGGAATCTTTAACCTCTCTCTCTAAAGTTGTTTTACAGAACAGGCGAGGGTTGGACCTCCTCTTCATAAAAAAAAAAGGGCCTTTGTGCTACATTAAAAAAAATGTTATTTTTATGCCAACCATACTAAAGTTATAAAAAAATCTATAAGTAAACTAAAAAACGCCTTAAAAAGCGTCAGAGAAAAAAAGAGGCCCAAAAAGGGTGGTATGAGTCTTGGTTCACACAGTCCCCCTGGTTAACTACACTTTTATCAGCCCTGGCCGGCCCTCTAATAATTCTTATATTGTTGCTAACTCTAGGACCCTGTTTGCTCAATCGTGTAGTTTCCTTTCTCCAATCCCAAATTGGACAAGTCAAACTTATGGTAATCAGACAACAATATACCCCACTAGCAGACACAAAATGTGACACCCCGCAATGATCACTTTTATAATTAAAAGTAGCCAAAAAAAATAATAAAAGGTTAATAAAATAGGTACTTGTCACTCTGTTTTTCTATATGCTTAACAAAACACTGTTGAAATCTTGTTCCCAGGATGTGTTGTCCCCAACTGTGAACTCTTTGCTAATCTTGTTCCCAGAATGTGCTGTCCCCAACTGCCAAACTGCAGGATGCACTCCCTCACTCGGTTGCAGACAAACTGCCCACTCACCCTGACCCATCAATAAACTTCCCTCCATGCCCTCTCCAAAAAAATATATAAGCTCTGCTCAAGCGGTTCTCAGGGCTCTCTCTCTCTTTGCTATACAGGGAGCCCTAGCATGCTGGTCTCCAAATAAACCCACCCTTCTGCTGTTACATAAGAGAGTCTCTTGTGGTCTCTACTCCGATGTTTCGCTGTACCCTTACATTGGTTAAAAAGTGTTGGCTCTTAGGGCCTAATAAAGCTCTTAGACATGCTTTGTTTGCCTTTAAAATACTTAATTATTTACCCACATTAAAAGAAAAAAAAAACTAAGAGATTCTACATAAGCTTCTTGACAAATCTGGAAACTTCTAAACACTGTGTCGACATTCCCATTGGCAACAGTCAAGCCCACCTGACCAGTGGCTGCTTGTCTGGCTGGGGAACGTTCACTCGGGTTGGCCACAGCTGATGGTATTCCTGACACAGTCCCTCCTTGGTGTCCCTGGGGATAGATCTTGGGAACCCATCTGGAACCAGAGCTCTCAGTGATCAAGCCTGGAATGCAAAAGACTACATTTTCATAGACCTTAGGCACTTCCTCTGAAACTTGAGATCCTCTCTACAGGTCCTGCGACACCGAGCACAGCGTCTGGGCTATGTGTATTCTGTTAGACTGCACTGTCCAGGGAATCACAGCAGGGAAAGGGGCTCCAACATGTTCCGGACACTCTTGGTATTTTCTCCAAATATTGTTGGGTGAGGTTGGTGGCTGGGTGGCCTGTGGACATGGAGGGATGATTGTGTATATGCCATAGCTACTTCAGTCATCCACCATACCTGCCTCCACCTGCAGAATTTCATACATTTAATTTTAAAACTTTGACTCCTGCTCCTTGATTCTGAAAGTAGTTCATGAAATATTCCTAGAAAGTTGTTATGGAAAAAAAATCACATAAAATGGCATTACATAGACTAGATTGTGTTATGGATATATTGGATAAAATTACGATAATTTTTTTCTTATGAAAATCTAGGTTTTTCCATATGGGAACATTTTGAATTAAGGGATGCTTAAGTTTCCTCCTGGGAGGATGACTCCTTGGGCCATGCAGAATGAAAATTTTGAGTCTGAATTCTACTGCAGTCTTTCTCAAGTCCAAAGATGTTCAACATAACATCTTTCAACAAGGCTTTCCATGTCCTTATACATGGAGTCAGAAGAGTTCCAGTGCTGATTCCAATCCTCGTGGTGAGCTGAAACTACAGTGTTTTGAACTGGGAATTCAGGAGCTCAAGCAGACAGAGACACGTGGTAGAGAATAAGAATCAGAGCCCTCTTGGAACAGAGCAAGCTGAGAGTGTCTCTTGGGGCTGTAGAAGGGAAAACCAGCAGAAATCGAGGGGAAACAGTGCAGAACCTCGTGGCACATTGTATTTCAGCGTTTGCATGAGCACCCACCTACTTTTTCCACCCGCAGCGAGTGCTGGCTCTAGTCTCACCCTGGCCTCCAGTGAGCTCTTGTTTCAAGAACCCCCTTGGGTAAGGGCTCTGGAGGGGGCTCCAGGACGCAGTGTCCACTGCACCTCTACAGAGGACCCGGGCTGCATCAGACTTTTTATGTAAGAAGGTGGCTCGGGCCCTTCTCTTTTAAGATCTTACCGTGATTCCTGCCTCGGTTTCCCCCTTTAGGATCCTGGGCAAAGTAATGGGGTTTTAAATCCTTCACCCACGCTGCAAAAGGCAGCCAGGGGCCCTGTTGGTGTGACCTTTTCAGCTCCGTGTGATTTAGGGGCTCGGCCATTTGTCTTCTCCCTTTGTAAATAACAGCCTTCAGAGAGAGGGATGGGGAGCCCTGGTGGCCCTCAGCGCCCACTGGACAGCTGTTAAATGACTAGACGAGGCTCTATGTGGTCGCCACAAGGCTGCAGGGCTGGATCCTGTCCTCCACCTTGGAGCTCTTCTTTCTCGAGAGGGGATTGAGTTCTCCCTTGGGTGGCTGTGGTAGCCGACTTTATGTCACCGTGACCAAAACACCCAATGAGGACAGCTTGGAGAGGTGCAGACTTATTTTGGCTCATGGTTCAGGGGTCTCAGTCCAGGGCCAGCCAGCTCTGAGGCTCTGGGCCTGGGTGAAGCAGAACTTGGAGGCAGGGGTGTGGCAGATGGGTGTGGTGTTGGGGTGTGAGGGGGCGTGGCAGAAGGACTTGGCAGAGGGACTTGGCAGAGGAAGGCTGTCATCTCAATGTAGCTGGGAAGCAGAGAATGAGAGAGAGAGAGATGACACTGAGCCTCCAGAACAGCTCAGTGACCTACCTCCTCTAATTAGGTCCCACCTCCAGGAGTTCATTCAGCTATCAATGGATCAATTCATTCTGGATTATCCACGGAGTAGGTCAGAGCCCTTAGGAGGCACTCATTGGATAAAAGCCCCGCCTTGGAACCTTGCTGTGTTGCAAGGGTCATATTTTATCATCTGAGGCTTTGGGGGGACATTCTGGATCAAAACCTTAACAGTAACCTCTGGTAATATTCAGAGACACTGAATCGCCAAGGAATTGCTTCCATTCATTAAAAACCATCTTATTGAGGTGCCATTAACAAATAAAGAGCCACAGCTGTGTAATGTGTTCTACCTAGTGAGCATGGCAGTCATGAGACCATCATTGCAGTCTTTGCCATGAATCATCCCAGGCTCCCTAAGTTTCCTTCTGCCCTCATTATTATTACTGAGTGATTAGATGCTCTGCATTTTTGGAGAGCCTGGGCTAGAAAGCCAGGGCAGGATAATCACCTCTGTCACATTGGACCACTCCTGGGTGGCCTTCCCAGCACCTGACTGGAGTGGGCTGGACCTGGAGTCTGCAATGGGCTCAGGACCCAGCGGACTTGCTTTAGGAATCCCCCAGCCTCAAGGTGAGGTTCCCCAAGGTAAGGTTGCAGAAGTCTTCCACGTAGGAGGAGGCTGTGAACAGAGTGGACCCAATGACTCCGGTTCTCCATTTAGCTTTGCATTCAACACAGTACCGAGAACCTGCCTTTTCCCAGGGTCTACTGGAGTATGTTGTAGATAAAGCTCTACTTGCAAAACTCTCTTAGGAAAGTAGAACAGTAAACAAAGGAAGCTTCAAAGTGGAAAAGGGCTACCCTGCAAAATACCTCTGGGATCACAGAGGGCTTGGCTACCTGAAGGGTTGGGCAGAGTTCCAGAGGAGAAAACTCTGATTATTTATTATCATTAAGATGATAATAAATAAAGCATCCTGCATTTATAATAAACCTTACCTGGGACCCTGCCTCAAGAGAAACATCATGAATATATTTCTGGGGCTGCGGTTGTAGCTCAGTACAAAAGCACTTGTATAGCATGTGTGAGGCACTGGGTTCGATTCTCAGCACTGCATACAAATAAATAAAATAAAGTTCCATCTACAAATTAAAATATATTTTAATAAAAATATATTTCTGTGACTTAGATTATTTATGGTAAGTCTATTTTAAAATATTATTTAGGTGCTTTCATCAGCTCTCAATATGCTTGACATTTAGGTTGTTTCCAGTTTATTTTTTCTCACTGAAAACAATGCCTTAATAAATGTGCCTGTCGCTCCATCTTGCACAAATCCAATTCTGTTTCCTTAGGCGGCACTCTTTGCGTCTCTGTCAATGTGTTTTTATTACATTCTATTTGTAACTGCTAGAATTTTAAGGACATAAAGTGATAAATTATCACAATTTTGATATGCCTGTGGGCACACCCCTTGGCTTGACTGAGTACGTTATTGGCACTGTGAAAGTTGCCCTGTGGCCCCTGTTTATTATAAGTAGATATCCTTCATTTCCAAAGGACATTTTAGGATTGATTTTTATGTGTGGAATTAGGCTAAAAGGATAAGTTTGTCTATCAGGCTTTTGAAATAAGCTGCTAAATTTTCCTCCAAATTATTTTTTTGCCTGTTCATCCAGTTTTTTTCCCCCATTGTCTCTATTCTCTCTTTTATTAAAAAATAATTTTATCATCAATTTGATAAATAGCATGTCAAGAGCTTCCAAAATGCATCCCTTTGGTTATCAAGAGATTAAACATTTTTATTTGGCAAAAAGTGGGATGTCTCAATGCCCACCAAATGTGCGTGTATTTTCCCCTAGGGAGCACATCCTTGTGACTCGAAGATCATTTTTGTGAGGAGTTAGCTGTAAATGTCAATATCCTACATAAATTTTCTGATCAATTTAGTGGGATCTGGTGCAGTGACTGGAGCTGTGCCTGGTATAACTGAAGATAGAAAGAGAGACCTAGAGTAAAATCAAGAGGACTGGAGGGGACTGGGTGTGGGGGAGCAGTGACAGGGAGGGACTGGGAATGCAGCGCTGGTGTCTGGCATGTAAGTCACCAGCTAGATTGGAGATGTTGCAAGGTTGAGAGTGTTGGCCTCTCCCATCAGGAGTCAGGAAAGACTGTTCTCCAAGTATGAATCATGGTGAGTGAGAGCGCGCATCCAGGGGTTTGTGCTTGCAAAATGGGCTGTGTGGTGTATTCCCTAAGATGAGGATCCCTACCTGCAGCCCAGGCCACTGAAGGTGTTGTGTGACCTCAGTTCAGCCCCAGCTGATCTGGTCCTGGTTTCTTCTCTGTGCACAAGGATGTGGGCACCTGCAGTCTGGGGACTGTACACCTAGCTGATGTTGGTCTTGTGTCTCCTGCACATGAAGTTATATGACTTCAGAAAGAGGGCTTCTGTTGTCCAGTCTGAACCTGTTCAACTTTGCTTCTTAGCCCTTCCCTGAGAAGAAGCAAAAGATCACAGTGAGAGCAATATAGTCTCCCTTCTGTTTTGCAAAATCACAATTTGAGGTGATAGCTATAATTACACCCATGTTTTTGTGCATCTCTTAGCACTTTTCCTATCAGGATGTGAATCCCTCTCAAAGCCTGAGAGTTCTGCATATTTTTAAGATTTGTCTGTATGTTTGGAATAAAGCAAATTTTTAGGATTATAGGGTCAACGTTTATGCCACTTTAAATATGATTGAATAAGATGTGATGCACATAAGTTTCTGAACATGGCTATTTGAGCAGGTATGTTAAGGAAAAAACAAGAAATAAGCTGAAGTTTATCTATGTTCACTTGTGGATTTTCTTGGATATATCTCAAGGTATTGCCTCCTCCCTAGAGGTTTGGGAATCCACCTTTGTGATGAGCAAAGTGGGCATGACAGTGAACTTCACCCACCAGCATTTCTCTTTCAAGGTGGGTGTCACTGTTGGCTGCCCAGACTCCCCTACAGACAGAGATCTTGGATATGGGCTGGGCCTCCAAAGACCTTGCATTCCTATTGCCACTTAGAGCTTAGCCTCTGCTGGCCATTCTGCAGGGTGGGTCATGACTCTGGTAGAGAGCTGGTCTCTTCAACCATTCCCTTCCTTATCCATGATTCTAAGAAGAGATGATTGTTATTGGAAAACTGTGCTGCTGTGTTGGGCCATGGGGACGCGACCTGTGCTCCAAGACCTCTTCTGGTCCAATGAGCTTCTGGGACAGATAAGCTAAGCCAACCTCCAAGCTACAACTTAGAACACCTCAAAGGGCCACAACCCCCTGGAGCGCATGGCTGCAAAGCCCTTCCATGTGTACAGAGACTACTGGACACATGTCCTTTAGCTGTCCTTTTTCCTAGAGAGATAGGAAACCAAAAACCAAAAGAAAGTACAGCATGCTCCTGGTGGCCAGGTGTGAGAGTCACCTGCAAACTTCAGGGCCAAGGAGGAGAGGAAGAAAGGGAGGTGCCAGGTAGAGTCTCCAGGGCACTCAGAATTGCCCAGCAGCTCTGCCTCAGGAAAAGTGCTTCAAAGAGCCTCAAGAAAATATGCCTGTTACTTGAACCAGAAATGCATGCATTTTCTCCTTGAAGAGAAACCTTCAGCAGAGTGCTTAGATAAACAGGCTCCATCTCACTAGAAAAGAGTCGTCTTTATTTCCTTTAATCCTAATGAGGTCAGGAGAGTAAATTCTCTCTGCAGTAATTCTCTGCAGTGTGTCCTGACACTGCAATGTTTAAGAACACAATCTGTGGCCTGGAGGAGGAAAGGAAGGGATTAGAAAAATTCTCAAAGATTTTAAGGCTGGACTTAAATTATCATTCAAAATAAAATAAATGCATCAATTTCCAAATGGTCCTTTTGCAAATAAAAATAAATGGGAGAGCTAGGCCCAGTTGAGCAGACCTGTAATGCCTGCAGCTTGGGAGGTAGAGGCAGGAGGATTACCACTTCCAAGCCAGGCCCCGCAACTTAGCAAGGCCCTGAGCAACATAGTGAGACCCTGTCTCAAAATAAAAAATATTTTAAAAAACTGGCGATGTGGCTCAGTGATTAAGTACCCCAGGGTTTAATCCCAGCACCCAAAAATAATAAAATAAATAAACAGGAGTATATATGATCTTAACTCCCAACCCTAGTTATTACATTAGATGTGGCAGCCTGTGCCCTCTTCTCCACTTTTTTGGTTTCATTCCCAGTGTACCCAGGAAGTCTTTGTTCTCACCAAGGCCACAGTGTCTAGGGGTTGGGTGTGGTAGGGATGGCTCCTGGAGTGTTGATACTTTTATGTCAACCCAACCTGATCCTGGTTTCCATGCTCCAAGCAGAATGTGTTGGATGTGTGTTCAACAATTCACCCTTTCCAAGGTCCCCTGCTTGGCAGCTTGCAGCAGCTCTGTAAAGATAAGCACCAATGGCCACGTCCACTCCACCATGTGGCACCCACATGATGGAGACTCCCATGGAGCTGTGCTGTGCCTTGTTCTTGGGGACATGGGGGTTGGGCTTCCAGGCACCTCAGCTCCTGGGTGGTGGCAGCTTCTTAACCCGCTTCAAGTGCTGGTGGGACCTGCTACTTGCCTTTGAGATCTCAATACCCAAGCAACGCAAGTTAGTTAATTAATAAATTGGACACAATTTTGAGCACCTCTCAGATACCAGGCAGTGTTTGTTCTGGACATGATGGCATGTTAAAGGGCTGACACTTGTCATCATCTGTGGCCATACCAAAGATTCAAAGATCAGTGACACTCACCCTGTCCTACACCCATCCACACTGCATCTCCAAATGTTCTTGAACTCACTGGTGGGATGTTGCCATACGCAGATTCACCTGTGTCCTGAAATTCTTTGTGACTTCTCTAATTTTAATAAATATATTCAAAGGAAATATTCTGATAACCACCAATTGACACCAGTCTGATTTTTTCCATGAATGAGCAAGAAGCTAACACAAAGCTGAAACAAAGAAGCCCACCCCCGATTAGATTTCCTCTGTATACTATGGCCCCTATGGCTGCAGGTCCCCCTAAGTACCAAGAGCCAGGGAGGCACCCAAGGACCCTGGAACCCAAAAGTGGTCCTGAAAACCAGGTGGATGGAAGGAAAATAAAAACAGGAGTGACCAATACTGTGGATGCTATTTAATCCTGGGTCCTCATGTCAGCACTTATTGTCCCCCAAGTAGGGGACCCCGGATGCCATTCCTGTGCTTGACCAGGTGCCGTGTGAAGGTGTGAGTGGCTGTGAGTCATTTCAGAGTGTTGTGACATAAAGCAGGTGGGTTTGAAAGTCCAAGACGCCAGATGGTTCATCCCATTTACCACTAGAGTCTATTTCTTATTCGGTGAGAGGATGATATGCACTTCAGGGACATCGAGGTGATCAAGACAGAAAAGCCATGGAAAGGGAGTTGACAAAGTGGGAAAGACAGCCTGGACTTGGATCTCTCCTCTGCAGAGCACTGGGGAGCCACCCCACCTCTCTGTGCCTTGGATTTCTCTTCTGTACAGGCAGGATATTGATGGTACCTACTTAATTACACCCTGGGTAAATGTCAGATGAGCTGAGCACTTTAGTTGGTTCACAGTCTGTGGTCAATCAATGTTCTCAGTATGACGTGTAGCATAGATGGGATTTAGCTTGTAAGACACCAAGTGGCCGTGATCTTTTTATCTCAGGTGTGAATCGGGAGCCACTGCCATCATCAGATCCACCAGTCAGCAGACAAGGACCTGTGGGGGGCATGCTGATCAGGCACATGTGGAGGGGACACCTGTACAGTTAGTGTCCAGAAGAGGAGGACAGAGCCTCCTGTGGGCTGAGGGGAGGGTGGCAATCTTCCTGGGGTGGGAGAAGGTTGCCTCTCCAGGCCAAAGGAAGTGGCTGGATGCCAGGGACAGCTTCCAGTCATTTCCAGGGGAGAGTTTTAAGATGGAATGTGATGTGATTTGTGACCTTGAAGAACTGAAAGGTCAGGTCAGAGGAGGCTATTTCTCTAGAGCTAAAACACGACTCAGTGGAACAGAAGGTAGGGACAACCCTGAGAAGATTCATGAGTCCAGGGATTCTGTAATACTGGACAAGAGGCCCTGGCCAGTCCTGCCTTAGTTTAAGAAAAATTGTCCCCCAGAAAGAGGGAAAACTCCAGGGGGTGTTTAGGCAGACTCAGAAGACCACAAACAGAAGGAGATGGTGGAAAGTGATGGAGTTGGAAGAAAGGCATGCAGAAGGGCTCTGGGCAGGACACAGAGCTGCCAGCTGAGCACATGCCTGGCTTGAGGGGAGGTGACTGCTGCTCACTAGAGCCTATGATGGAGGAGCCAAGAGCAACTGCACAATCAAACTGGAGCTTCCCTGAGGGAAATGGCCCTCTCTGTGGATATTCTCTTCCCTATCCTCCATCCACCTGCCACTAGAGGATGACAGGGATGACTCCTGTGTGACTAAGACTTGTCCCCACCCTACCCCCCATACCAATGACTGCAGTGCTCTCCTTCAATTTGCAATTCACCAAGAGACATCACACATTGTGACTTATTCTCTCCAGGTGAGAGGTGTGAAATGGGCACGGGGCAATCCTCATGATCTCTTCTTCAAGAAGACATAGAAATTGCAGTTTCAGGGGGTCCATTCTCTGGCCCCCCTCAAACAGGCCTTCCAGGACTCGGTGATGGACACACGAAGCAAACTTGTTCTTCGTTTCCGAATCTTAGGTTGTACCAACTAGACCAGCCTTCTGAATCGCAGCCACCAGAAAGCACTTTTTGTTTGAGAAATTTTATTATAATTAAATTAGATGCATCCCTAGTGAGTGTGAATTAATTAGTCAGAGTTGGAACCCTGGACACGAATCATTTTTTGAATATCCCCTGGTGATGATAAGCTTGGAAAACATCTATAATATTATCCATATGGAATTATCTATAATCTGCCTGCAGCTGCATTTTGAATGAGGGAACTGTCTCCATTATCTAGCACAGAATGCTGTCTCCAGGGCCAACAGCTTCTTTCACAGCTTTTAGAAAAGAAATGAATGCCTCCCCCCCCCCTTTTTTTTTGATGTGTTACAGTCCTATTTCCCTGTGGCTGCCATTCCTGTGCTCTAGCTCATGCCATCTTTATTTTTATTTTCCTTTTTTTTCTCTTCTTCTGCATCCTTTCTCTCATCCATCCAGCAATAAATAGAGTCATCTATTTCTAAGAGCAAACCTACATCTCTAGGAATAACCAGTGAATAACTACAGCCTCCTTCTCTGCTCCAGGCACCAGGGCCTGTCTGTGACTTCTACAAGGGAAATACCTCACTAATAATGCCTCACCAGTGTCAGAAATGTTCTTTTCCAATACACCTTCAACCCTAGGCATGGATTTGCTGGTCTGCACCCATCCCTGCATTTGCTTCCAAGAGTTTATGCAAAGGGTTCTGATACCCCACCTGGAAGGAAGTGGGTCGGGATGGACACCGATGCAGAGGGAGGTGGACAGAGCCTCAGAAAGGAGACTCGCACAGTTGTTGTGTTTCCTGCCAATGGAAGGGCTTAGGGAACATGATGACTGTGCCTGAAACCAAAAGAGCCAGGCACCGGGAAAGACGCAGCCGAGCTGCAGGGAGCAGTCAGCCAGGAGCATCACTCCCATCCAGAAGCGAGACTTGAGATTTGTGGTTTCCAGACTTGCCACGAAGCTGTTTGCAGCAACTGAGATTCACTTTGATGACACTATTTCACAACTAGTGCTATCAGAAAGTCTATAAAAGAGAGGTGCCTGTAAACACTCCAGGACTAAAAGAGAGAAGTCCGCAAACATGGCATAAGTGAAGTGGTTTCTCTCCTGAGTTTTGGGAACCATTATTTGCTCAAGAAATCAAATGTCTTGATGGGATGAATCCCCAGCATGGGGGCACCATGAGGGAGGATGGCTGGCTGCCTTGGGGGTGAATTTCAAGGCAGACACAAGTGGGGACCAGGGCCGAATCCCTTCTCCCGCAGTGCAGCTGCTCAGAAGATTAGATGGAAAGTGTTTATGTTGAATAATGTCTTCTGACTCCACATTGGGTTGGCATTATCTTAGAAGATGGAGTTTGCTGCTATCGGCTCTCTATTCATCTCCCAGCTCAGCAGCTGCTCAGATTACAAAAACAGAAGAGATGGACTCACCTATCAGGCCTCCCCAAGTCTTCCGCGATGGGCTTCCTGCCTTTTTTCTGGGGTGATTCTGTCACCTTTGGGAGTGCTATGAGACCAGGAGTGAGAAATCTGGGACTTCCCCAAGGCTGACCATGGGCCTCTTTCTAGGATTCTATTTGTCTTAACTTATTGATCACCTAGTCTTTTGAATCACTGGACAGTGATATTAAAAAAAATCATGTTCTTGTTTATAATTATAAACACAGTTGGCAAACGTAGGCAGTAACTATTGCATTAGCCTCATTTTCCAAATGAGTCTCTGGAGCATGATCTCTCAAATATTTGGGCCAGTCCCTCTGTTGCAAGGTGTGGAACTGGACATGAACCCAAGTGGCTTGGTGGGAGATTGCTGCATCTCTTGGTGATGGCAATTCCCAGGGAGGGCAGGGGCTATTCCTTGCTCCTGGTCTTGCAGAGATTTTTATTTGCCTTCCCAGCTCAGACACCATTTCTCCCGGCGGAGCTTTGCCTCTGGACTGGGCTCTCCAAATCAATAAAGAAAATATTATTTACTTGTCCTTTCAAATTTTCTGAAGTTGTCCATCACTCAAGAGGCTCCCTGGGGCCACCTGCAGCCCCTCTTCAAAGCTCTTTGTCTCCGAATAATTGAGAAAATACTATTTTCTCTCCCTTGGTTATAGCAGCTTAAGACGGGTAGAGCTGAGCTTTTTCAGGTAGGGCTGGTGATTCCAGAACCTTCTTGCTTCTTCCCAGCCCGTGCTGACAAGAGAGGTGGCACAGTGGTGTGGGCAGCTCCCCTTTCCCATGCTCTCATCCACCAACTATAGGCCACCACGTCATTGGCTTTCTAGCAGGACTTTCTAAGCTAGGCTCCATCTTCTGCTGGGCTGTGACCAAAAGATTACAGTTTTCCACTTTTGTCAAATCAAGTATTTTTGATACTGGGAAAATTCAATTTCCCCTACTTGAACAAGCATAACTAATAGGCTCCAAATGGCTATAGGTTTAGTGTCATAATTGTTAACGCCCAAATTTTCTCTATCTATAAAACTTCGAGAAACAATTACAGAAAACCTGCTGGTCCCTGTGTCTTGGAGCATAACTGTTTGCCATTATGCACCTCCTGGAATGCCTTGAGTGCCAAGCAGCTCTCTATTGTCTTATCTGGTGGTAAACCCTGGCTCTTTGGGCCTCTGGCATCCCTTTTTGCCACAGCCCTGCTGACTGGGCAAACTAGCCGGGGCGGGGGGTTGGTGGTGGTGATGAGGAACTTGTATAGATTGATAGAGCAGGAGTAGGAGCCATTTATTTTAGGACAGGAGGGGTATTTATACATTCCACACAGCTTATCTGATTAACATAAACTAGATACAGCAGTCAACCAATAAGGAATCTCCACACTTAATGGCTTGCTGGCTTTACTTCATAAACCACTCCCTCTGGCAAAATGTCAGGTGCCATCCTGACTTGTTTACAGACTCTAACACCTTTTTAAATACAAAGGAGGAAAATAACAAGCTTTTTCTCAGACAATGTTTTAATTAACTTATGTAGCTTGTCCTTTAGAATTTACCATGTAGGATTCCCCTCTTTTTAACACTCCAATGTTTGGGGACTAGATCTAGAAAGCTTGTCTTCAAGAGGAACTTGTTTTCTTTTCCCCTGGAGAGTCTCTTGAGTCACTGGACTGTGGCATTTAAAAAAGTCTTTATATTTAATCATAAATAAAATTGCAACATATTTTCAAGACAGTGTTGCTGCAGTAATTAATGGTCTTGGGAAGCCTCGCCTAGCTGCCCATGGCTGGGGACACAGATGGCAGAGCGTGGGAGCAGATTCTGTCAAACAATCATCCATGGGTTAAACTGGGAAGCACATGGAATTCTTTAAGCACTTTTCAGCCACTGTTAAGTACAAAAGAGGTATAATTTTAAACATCACTTGTAGAAATTGTAAAATTAACATCATAGAGATTTAGTGAGTCAGAAGCTTGTGCAAAGTCTTAGCAGAAGCCTCTGCTCATTCTACCTCATGTGGGCACGTGCGACTAGTGTGTCTCTCATGCTAGCATTAAATGCTTAGAGCATAGTCACAAGATAATCATATGCAAAGAATTCCCAGTAAACACGTATCAGTAGCTTATAAAAATAGAAGATTATTTGCTAGAGTCTGTGCTTCTTACGTCTCTGGGGGGGATTCTCTTAAACAAGTAATTAGTCTAACCATTAATTTTTAATTAGGACAGTCTTTTTGCAAATCCTTTTGGTCTGTCTGGAGAATGGCTGTGAACCACCTTTTGGCTTATTTTTGTCCTCTGACAGTTAGGAGCTTAAGGAAATAGTAGAGCCTTTTCCTGAGAGGAGTAAACATCTTCTGCTGAAACAGTGGAATTTATGCAAGAGCTTTATAGTCAACGGATCTTATTACCCAAACCAAACCTGGAAATTACCACTGATGGGCATGAAATAGAAATTGCCTTGAAAAAACTTCATGTCAACATTGTCAACATCCCAGAAACAAAGAATGATGATTTCCATTTCCCTTCATGTAGCAATCCATCTGTCAAATGACCACCATGATGATTCCAGAAAAGACAAAACCTGCTCAGGTGCACACCAAGGGATAAAACCGATGGATATTTTGGAAAGTCACAAAACAGAAATGCCTACTTTAAAAGGCAAGGTGCAGCTGTTGCAGAAAATTGAAAGAATGAAAAGTCAGAGTGCAAGAGGAAGAGAAAACTCAGGGTGCCTGTAACAAAGTAAAATTATTTATGCAAGAATAGCCTAGGTGGTCTGAAACACAGTGAGGGATTCCGGATTAAGGAGGTGGTTAAACATACCCATGGCTTACAATCAGGGAGTCTCTCAAACCAGTTCTGGCTGAGAGCAGCTCATCAGGGGCTCTGGCAGCTAAGAGAAGCAGAGTATGAGGAAGTAAGGGGAGGTGTCAGTACCAAGCAAGCAGATGGGGTGGTGTCACTGTCCTGTGATTCCACGTGGCCAAGGGCCATTTAGAGAAGCTCAGCCACCCTCTTACCTTCCAGCCCTTAGCACCCTACTGAGTTTTATTGTACCAAAAAGATAAGAAGTTCTTTCTCTTTCTAAGGTTTGTGGAATTACCATGTGGGAGCTGGGTAAAAATCAGGTGTGGCCTTGTGTTCCTTTGGTCCTGCAGTATCACCACTGGGATGGAAACTGAGGTGGAGAAAACTAATGCATTTTCAGTTGGACCAGAGCAGCGGTCTGACTTCAGATGTTTTTCCTCCCAGGGGACCTTGGCAATACCTGGAAGTTCCTTTTATGGGGTGAGGGTTAGGGGGCTGCTATACTTTTATTTCATAGTGATGAACAAGCTGATTAAGAAGCTTACATGGAAATATACACTGTGTGTGTGTGTGTGTGTGTGTGTGTGTGTGTGTGTGTGTGCACTCATGCACTCACATGCATTGGGCACCAATCCCGGGGCCTTGTACACACTCACCAAATACTCTGCCACTGAGCTACACTCAGCCCGAACACCAAATGTAGTAGAACTAGAGTAACCTAAACAATATTGAGGAAGAAAAAATTGGAAGTGAGCTGATGTTGAGATAAACAGGGTAACAATCCAACCTTCTGTGTATTGTAAAAATCAAATGGAGAAATGACACTGGATTGAGCATCTTGGAATAGACCCACAACAACATGGTTGATTTAAAAGAAAAGTGGCATGGAAGCCATTTGGTGCAGAAAGGGGGCATATTATCACAAAATGGTACTAGGATCACAGTATCCATAGGACTCAATGGCAACCATACTGCACGTCTCATTTACCAAAATATTAATTTGAGATGATGCAAGAGATAAAGGTAAAATATGAAACTAGAATAAAGTTCTTAGAGCAAAATATGGGGGTTCTCTCTGAAATTCCTGGGCTAGCAAAGAGGTTCTACCAGCACACAAAATCGGTAACTATAAAAGAAAAAAATACATTGAATTTCATAAAATCTTTAAATATTCTTCTCCATGAAGTACATTATTATGCAAATAAGCAGGCAAGGCACTGATGTGGAGAATTTATTTGCAAGGCATATACCTAACAAAGGGATTCTATTCAGACACAAATTAACTTTTTTAACCCAATAACAAAATATTAATCATCCAATGTTTAGAAAAAAATGTTGCCCAAAAGAAAGATATAAAATTGTAGGAAACAGTAGAAAATGTTTCAACATTATTCATTAGAAAAAATCTGTACTGAAAATATTAAATGGCACTGCACACCCACCAGGGTGAATAAGATGAGGTTAGATAAAATCAGAACGCCAGTGAGATGTCTAGTACCTGAAACCAGGGGTAACAGGGCATCCCTGGTTTGAAGAAAGCCCTGAAAAGTTTCTTATAATATTAAATATACAATGAGTTTCTGATCCTATAATTCTATTCCCAGGTATTTACCCCTCAAAAAATGAAAGCACGTTTATTGGAAGACCTATGCAAGGATGTTCAGATCAGCTACATCTGTAACACCCCAAGAAAGAAGAGCCCAAGGAATCATGACAGAATCAAGTAATAAACAACCATGGCATAGAACGAACATGGAGTATACTGCTAAACATTAAGGAAACAGACGGGCTGCTGATAAGATGTATTAGTTATCTCCTGCTGCATAACAAATGACCCCAAGATATTTTGCAACATTCAAGTGACTTCTAAGAATAACCACAAAATAAATGGTTGCTTTCATAGTCCAGGGATTTGGAAGCATCTCTCTCTGGTTGCCACACACAAGGCTGCAGGGATATTTTCAACCCAGGCTGCAGTCACTGAATTTGGATCTAGAGCTGAAGAATATACTTCCAAACTGGCAACGTTGTGGGAGGCCCCAGTTCCTCCCCGGGGAGATGGTGGTGCATGTTCACCCCAAAGCAGTTGGCTCTCTCCAGAATGAGCAACCCCATAGAGCCAGGCAGAAAGGGGAGGCCTTTGAAGACCTGCTCACAAGACTCATGCAGTGTTGCTACTGTTGAACACCAGCAGATGGCCAAGAGTGACTCCCACGTGACAGACAAGAATCAGCTGCTATTAGAGGAAGAGAATCCTGTGCAAGTATCTGCTGAAATAGTTTCACCTTGCTGGGCATGACAATAGCCATTATGGGATAAGGTGTGAGTTAGACCACACACCCTTCCAACATTTACTGAACACTACAAAAAGGTCCCCATCTCTCACTACACAATTATATCCTCCAATTCTCAAATAAAAAGGTAACATCAGGAGGAACTTATCTTTCTCTGTACCTAAACTAGAAACAGGAAAGCTTTGTGGAGAGGGGAGTCCAATGACCACTGCAGGCAAGGTGGGTGGTGACAGCCTAAGAGAATGGGTTTAGTGCAGGAGTAGCAGGGCCAGATGCTGGCATGGATTATGTTCCTGCCACTGCATGGTGTCCATGGTAGAAGTATTGGCAGGCTTACGTGCCAGGCATGGGGAAAGCTGTGGCTTTGGTACCCTTGGTTTCACATGGGGCCAGCTGAGGCAGGGGTGACCAGACCCAGTTCCTGGGTTGCTACATATGGCTGAAAATAGCTTCATGCCTCTTTTACCATGTGCCATACCAGTACTGTTTTCATGTGGCTAGACAGAGAAGAATTGCATGACACTTTTTAAGCGAAGCTGGTCTCCTCCCTCCTGGCCCCACTGAGGGTCCTCCCTGATTGCCAGGCTCCTGTGCTGGCTCCAAGTAGAACATTTCACCAGCATCCTCACAGTCTTTTGTGACTCACAGAGGCCTGGCACCTAGAGGTGGGCCTGCAGGGGGCTTTGGGTCTAAACTTTGTCCTCCTGGTTCATCCCAGGGAAACAGGCAGGAATTGGGTTGGGTTAGCAGAGACTTGAGCCAAGTTTCTGACTTTCCTTGGGAGATAGCTGTAGGTGATAGTATGATTGTTTTTATATTAAGAGGTAAATATGATTTAAGATGTGAAAAAGAGGCAGCCCAATGATTTTCTGCCTGGGTGGAGAACACTGTGAGATTTACACCAGCTTATTTATCATGGCCACAGAGGTGCAAGGAGGCCTCAGGTTGCCTGCACAGAGCCTTCTGGATCTCAAGAAGTCAGAAGCTCCACGAGGTCCCTCCAGAGAGTTAGACTTCTGTTCAAGGTGCTCTTACGTCTTACATTCAAAGTATGACCCAGTCATTAGAGGATCAAGAAAAATAGAGCTCTCTAATTCCGAGTAGAGCCCCAAATCCATTAAAAGTGGCAAGAGGTAGGAAGGAAAACAAGGGCAGGGTTCCCAGGAAAGGGTTATGTGGAAGGCTTTCATTTAGGGAAATCCCAGAGTGAGCCTAAGAGCTGAAGAATGGGGGAGCCCCCAAGGGCCCAAATGAGCAGAAGGGGGACTCCTCACCACTCGCATGCTCCCAGGAAAGAACTCTGCTTCTTGAAGGGTTAGCGTCCCTCTTGGAAACCTTGCTGGAGTGACAGGTTTGCCCCCCTCTTTCAGCAAGTAAAACTGAGACCAGGGCAAAAGACAGGTAGCTTATGACCAAAGAAAAGTGAATGGTAGATAACACTCCCCTACACCCAACATGAGCAATCACATCGAGCATGGCTCTCTTCCTGCTTCTGGTCACTTCTGGTCATGTAGGAATAGAAGAAAGGAAACCTAAAATCTATAAATGGATAAGATACCCCCACTCCCCTGAGCACCAGCTCTGTGGGTTTCCTCCCCTCAGGAGTTCTCCACCCCCAACTTGTTCTGTTTCTTAAATAAAATTTACCTTTTTCTCTTGCCTCAGCATGCCTTGGGTATTTAATCCTCAACACCAGGGAAATGAGGACTTGATTCTCAGTTTTAATACCATTATCAATGCGGAGCCTGG
Organism: Ictidomys tridecemlineatus; assembly: GCF_052094955.1. NCBI lineage: Eukaryota > Metazoa > Chordata > Mammalia > Rodentia > Sciuridae > Ictidomys > Ictidomys tridecemlineatus. The sequence goes on along the minus strand of NW_027522203.1, from coordinate 49,737 downwards.
GTCGCAACTAAGAACTGAATACAAAGAGTGTATCAGAAAATGTCCAGTAGCTGAATTATCAGTCAAGTGCAGCTTTGGAAAAGCCGATTTCTGTTGCTAAGGTGAACTCTTGTTTAAAAACAGTGGAAGCAGAAAGGATAGTAGCAGATGGACACTAGCCATTGGACACTGGGACAAGATGCTGTCCTGGCCCGACTGCATTGCCCCCTTTTTATGCTTTCTCTGAAAAAAAAGCAAGCAATTTCCATAAGGCCACTCTGTCTCTCTCCTGGCTAACATCAACAGGATGTGCTAACTTCCTTGACAAAACCCCCTCTTTTCTGGAGGGCTATCCTCAGGGCCTCCATGTCCATAAGAAGAACCCAAGTTACCCGGAAGTGGGACCTTTGTGACTTTACACAGGCCAAAGACTCCAGGACTCAGAAGACAGGATGATTAAAAGCAAAGACCATTGACCCTAAAATTGGATGCAGTCCTGCTGTCAACCAAAAGAGGTTGTACCTTGGTGGGACTCTCTAGAAGCTTCCGTAGGACCATCAATACAACTGGAAAACTAAGGCCACGTGGTCACTTTCCTCTCTGAGATGATCCACTCTCACCCTTGAGATAAACTTTGCTAGACTTTTCTAAGTTTTAGGTCTTGCCAAAATTTTTTTCATGCAAGAGCACAAGAATCAATAACAAAAAGCAATGTTCTGTAACAGAATGATAGGAGATTGTATTACATTTCCTATTATGTTATATTATCATATATTAATAGACATATTATTATATATTAATAGATAGACATCTATGTACATGTACATCAGATATATCTATGTGTACATTAACTATTGTTTTATTTTGCTTGAAACAAAACACTTAGATTTCCCAATAAAATATCTAACCCAAGGTAGAATTTTACAATCAGAAAAGTTCTGTTTTGAAAATGAGATGTAAAATTTACTAGAAAATTTGGGGATGCTAGCTTCTGCAAGCAGCATGTGTGAAACCCCCGGAAATCCACCGAATGCAGAGACTGGCCAGGATGAATGGAGGAGACACTGCCAAAAGCATCTGAAAACTTCAGCATGTTGATCTCTAGCTGATACCAAAAGCTAAAGGGCTGGAGGAGGAGCGGGGGGAACAGACAGCAGAACCAAACTAAGAACAGTCTCCCTTAAGGAAACCAGATTGTTGCCCATAAGAACAAAGAAGGAAAAGAATTGGGAAAATAGGTTGTTACTTCCGTCCCCTGGAGAAGGCTCAGTGACTTAAAGGGACAAGAAGCTAGGCAGGCACAAGGGAGCCCAGCAGAGTTCCAATGTAAGCTTGGGCTAGATGTCTTCCTGGCCCACCATTCCATGGTGGGTCTGGGCAGAGAGCTCGGCATCTCTTGAAGATCAAAACCGAGGAAGGATGTCAAGCAGGGTGGGATCACTCAGTATTTAATCTGGATTGGGTTCGTCTCTTTTTACCCAAATCCACTAGCAAAAAAATATATCAGCTTTTATGAGAGTCCTTTGTAGACATACTATTTAATGTTTTCTTCTTTTATTTCGTGTGGGAAGTGGGGTATACAGGGCAAAAATTAACATTTCAAAAGTAGGAACAACCCTCCCTTGCCTTTTTGGTAGTTGCTTAGCAACAACTTGTCTTTATCTTGGTCTGAGGTCTACTTTTTGCTCAGTGAAGGACATTCAAATAGGTGCTAAAAGATAACAAGCCCCATACCCTGAAGTTTTTGATTGGAATGTGGCCATTCACACCTTGACCTGCATCCCAAGGCCACATCTAATCACAATGAGGGAAGGCATCACTGTCAAAAGTCAATGGGATGAAATGTATGTGCTCTCTGCTGCCAAGAACAAATAATATAACTACCCATGGTAGTTAACAATCAATCATTAGCTTCCCTGTCATCACCACCATCATCACCATTAACTTCATCATCATAATCACCACCATTCCATCATCCTCACCACCATCATCCCCATCACCATCATTATCATCACCACCTTAATCTCCAATATCACCATCATCCTCACCATTGTCACTATCACCTTCATGATGCCCGACACCATCGTCACTATCACCATCACCATCACCATCTTCATCTTGTCACCATTTCCTCAGTGGAAGAAGATACCACAGTTGAAAGAATGAACAAGGCTTGTCAACAGAGAAAATGCCCTTATTGAGGAACAGCTCTGGTTATTTATAGAGCTGGAAGTGGTTTGACAGTTATGACAGTTTAACAGTTTAATGGTTTGACAGTTGGCATGGGGTGCTTTCTGATTGGTGGATAAGGATCATATGAGTGAGCAGGGCTAGTCTGAGTGGTGGGTAAGGTTCATGTGAGCCAACAGGGCTAGTCTAAATGGTGGATAAGGAACTTATGAGTCAGCAGGCCTAGTCTGATTGGTGGGTAAGGATCATGTGAGCCAGCAGGGCTAGTCTGATTGGTGGGTAAGGATCATGTGAGCCAACAGGGCTCACCATTGGACAGCTCTTCTCGGGGGATGGAGAAATTAGTCGTTGGAGTTGGGGCCACTCCCAACAATAGTAACTGCTCTTTTTCTCTAAATCACATTCATTTCCAAGAGTAGCTTTTTTTGATAACCACCTCCATTCCTTAACCATTATCTCAAACGCCACCATTTTTCACAAAACCTCAGCACTTGCTTCTTTCCTCTGGCACTCCAAGTGCCTTAAATCATATGTCCCAGTCTTATATTAGATTTGTGACTGAATTTAATTTGCCTCCTCTCACTGGTGAGCTTTGAAATGCAGAGTTGACTGCTCATTCAACTTTGCGAAGCCTGCATGCACATCTTAAATCCTAAATTCTCTGTTCAAAACAGTAACACCATGTTTTGAACAGTAAATTTAGGATTTAAGGTGGAAAAGTCTGAGTTTGTGTTTTTACCTATGGAGTCGAAAATGGGGATTTTAAACAGCAAGTGTGGTTCATGCTGCTTATGAACACAGCTATGCTTCCTTCAGCTTCTTATTTTTTCCTCCTCCACAAATAAATACTTAAATCTTTAAAAACATTCTCCTATGATGCAAAACCATGCCATCTAACCATATCAATGTGTGGACATGTATTTTATAAATGCAAATGTACAAAGGGCTATTAATACTCACACTCTTCTCTACTTTCTTTTAACTCCTGGTATTAACCTCATCTCCAGCATTGATCAAAAACACCTCACTTTAGCCGGCAGCCACCCAAACCCCATATGCTCATCATCAGAAGACAAATGGATGACCCAATCTGCAACAGAGTGACAATGAATGCTGGTGAGTCGCAAACACACAAGTATATTTTTAACCATATTGAAATTCATAGCTACAAGATACCCAGAGACCATGAATGCAACATTGTGCATAACTTCCTCTGTATAATTGCAAGCCCCCTACCTTCTTCGGTCAGGAATCAGCAACCTCTTTCATGCTGCCAGGTTCTACCTCTCCTAGGTCCCCTCAGAGACTCTCCCACCTGTGCTTCTGCCTCTTTCCCACCAAGGGGATGTGAAAGCTGCTCCAGGAAGGCTCTTGTTGATGGTAGACCTGATAACTAGGCCAATAGGTAGTTCTAATCATGAACTGATAATGGAATAATATGTAGCTGATGAGCAGTGCAAACCCCATTGTTTGCTTTAATGGAAAGTTCATCCTGCTCTTCAGAAGCTGAATGCTACTCTTGGTGATGCCCAAGAAGGTCCCTCCCCAGCTGGACGTGGTCATTCAGATCGGTGTGTGTCTGGGTGTGTACAGGCCAAGCAGAGCCAAGCTTAGGGTGAGGCCATGAACAGGGATTCTGCCATTGCCTAAATTTGTGAGATTTTGTTCTTCCAAGATAAATGTTCATTCAATTTGATTTTTAACCTACTATATAATGGTATTGTTTATCTAGATGAGTGAATTTTTGACACGCCTTTTACTTTGGGGCCTGGGCCTGGTTGCTCATCCCCACTGCCCCAGACCCTGCTGTCTTGTCCTGGCCTGAGTGACAGGTGTGGCACTGAGTGTCCCTCACACCCTGTCTTGGGTCCATTAGTCACAGCAGTGTGTGAGAGACTCAGTGGGCAGCAGTTGGACCCTCGTGTCTTCCTGGAGAGGCTGCCAGGGTGAAGTGCACCTTGAGCTGTCTGTGCTGAGAGGAAGGGGCAGGGCTCCCAGGTCCCTCTCCTTGAACCAGGTCAGAATCTCCCTCCCTGGCCCTCTGGTTCAGTGTGTAGCCCTGGTGGGCTCCGTGTGCTGACCCCAGATGGATGGGTGTGGGTGGCATGGAAGGAGAAGGAGGTGGGTCATGTCCAGGTGTTCCTGAGGTGACCTACGGGGAGGCTGGGATTCCTCAGGAAGCCGCTGGTGGAGCTCTGCAGAGACAGGGTGGTGGGGAAAGATATGATGAGATCTCTAAAGTTCTGTGCTTTTGGTTTATGCCCAGTTGTCAACTGTGATCTACAGTTTTGTGGTGGGCTGACTCTGGCTCCTCCTGGAATCTTGCCTGTGAGTGAGAACAGACCAGGGACTGCACTAACCTAGGCCAGCAGGTCAGGGAGAAACAGCCCCCATGAGGATACCCTGGAAGGGGGCCTTCAGAGAGAGGCTGTCATGGTCACATGTGTCCTCTCTGGCCCCCCTTGTCCCCAGCTAAGGTTGCCCCCACCTTATCATGTGTCCCTGCAACTGAGCAGTCACAGGAGCAGGGTCCCTTGGAGGTCGGAGGTGGGGGGAGCCAGCTCCTGCTTAGCATGTTTAGACTCCTCCTCCCCTGTCTCCTTGGCCTGTTCTGGAGTCCCTAGGGAAGGTGATGCTGCAGCTGGCACCTGCTTGATGATGCAGGGGTCAAGCAGGTATGCCTGGACCATTTCTCCCATCGGCTTGTGGAGACCCGTGACCAGCACTCCAGCCCTCTGGCCCCTGGGCGCTGCTGTCTCCACCTACCCAAAGACGATGACCACTGGCTGTGACCTGGACATGGAGGATGGGGCTGCTGTGCTGTGGCATTCAGAGACAGGCGACTCAGCATCTCTTTATGTCACCTGCAAAACACTGGCTGGAGGAGGGGCGGGGGCAATTTTAAATATTAAAGTTGATTCAAATCTCAAAGCTGAAGTGCCGAGACCCTTCTATGCAAGTATGAAAATTGATGCAAAGACCCTAACGTCTGCCCACCACTGAGGAGAGGGGAGAAGAGGGACTGGGTGGGAGAAGGGAGCTGAGATGCCCAGGCAGGTCCTGAAACTCTCCCACGCTCAGGAGTCTCTGTCCCAGCAGCATGTCAGATGGCCACGACCTGGAGGAGGGAGAGCTGGGGAGCGCACTCTCACAAGCAAGTAAAGAAGTCATTAGAACTTCATCTGAGAAATGAGGTGGTTGGTTCTCAAGTCTACCTCCAGCAAGCAAAGCTCCGTCCTTCCCAGTGCTGGTGGCAGTGGCCTGGGTCGTCTCTGGGAGGAAGCCAGAGTGCCATTTTAATTCCCTCTGACAGGGGGAGTCACTACATGGGAAACAGTGGGGGGGTGGCTGTCAGCTGCTCCAATGAGCAATGCCTGGGGTCGGCCATGCCCATCCTTCCCATCTACTCTTTTAAACAAAGAGGGACGTAAAGTCTGGACCATTTGATGGTCCTAAATTATTTGCTCTCCGTCTGTCATGGAGTGATGGTTTAATGCAATCCCTGCACTGGGCACCCAGTGAAGCCGCCAGGGGTGGAGTCGTCACAGTGCACTGCTCCCCCCAGGTGAGTGGCCACTCGGCAGGGCTATGGGTATAACACGGGAATGGTCTGGGCACTGACATTGGCAGGGGTTCCAAAGAAGGAGGGATGTCTCTGGGCTGGAAAACTGTTATTTGTATTTACACTTAGTGAAGGAAGCTTGGAGCTTTCACAGGGCCATTTCCTGAGTTGACAATGAGGTGCTGACACTTCTGGTATGTTCTCCATATGAACATCCAGCCCATGGTGACCTGGAGCAAACTCTCCTGCCACAGGGAGGGGAAGAAATCAGGCATTCATTTTTGCTCACCTGTGGTCACTTCTGCTTCTGGGGGTCTTTCATTTGAACTGTCCACCTTCCCATCCTGGAAAGACAACTCAATGTGCCTAGCGGGCAATGCTCTGGGTTTTGCACATTTAGGGTCCTGGGGAAGTTTATCTAAGCCTTGTCTATCTTCTCCAACCATCTTAAAGATTTTAAATTTTCAAATTTCAAATCTCAGCTCCTTTGTGAAACCCCCGATGCTGCCTTTTGATGATAACAGAATATTCAACTGGAAGGTTTTCAACAAGAAAGTTTATTACTTTACATGCCAAGAAGACTGGGCAGTTTCTGATTTGGTTCATCAGTCTTCCATGTCCCCAAGGACCTGAGCTCTTCTCATCTTTCTACTACACCCACAGTGTATTGGTTGATCTTGTGTATTTGTCTTCTCTCCTCACGGTCACAAGATGGTTGTCAAAGCTCCTCACATCATATTCTCACCAATTTAAATTCTGAGGCAGAAAATGAAGACAATTTTTTACTTTGTCCCCTTTAGTGTGTGTGTGTGTGTGTGTGTGTGTGTGTGTGTGTGTAAAAGCTTTATAGAATCCTCCATCAGTGTCTTCTTTAGTCACATTGGGTCACATGTCATTGACATCTACATTCAACAACTATTATGGGATGTGGGATATGTCACCAAGGAGAAGGGGCATGTGGCAGGCCCTGAGAGAGACCTTTTAATCCTGGTCTCTCTGGAGAGAGATCACCAATTAACTGCATCAGTCAACATCTCTGCTGTGAATTTACTCCAGCCACTTCCTTCTGGAAGCATTTGAGGTTCTGAAGGGGTGGGGGAAAGGATTGGGAGCAGTAAAACAATAAGGGGTGGGGGGAGTGCAAGGCCAGGCCCTTCACCTGATGAATGGGAGGACAAGGAGGTACAGAATTGTTGCCCAAGACTGTCCCCCATCCAGCAAACAGGCCTGCTGTGCTTGGCAGGTACAAAAATGGTCTTCAAAACATTCACTTGAACTTATCAGGAGCAATCCCACAATTAGAGAATCCAGATTGATATTTGATAAAGAGAGGAGGCAGAGATGGGGTGGTATCCTGGGGCAGCACCAGGGGATGTTCAGTGGGGCCTGGGCTCTGGGGGACCCACGCCTGCTCCTCAGCCCTTCGTCTCCTGGTCCTGAAACTCAGGCTGGCCTGGCTCCCTGTGGGGTGCAGCTCTGGGCTGGATGAACCCTCCATGAACAGGAAGGAGGAGGCAGGAGGGGCATTTGGAGCAGGCCTCGGGGAGCCCAGCCAGGATCCTGACTCTCCACTGCTGGGGGAACTCCCAGTCTCTGGGCCAGGGAGGAAAGTGGCACTGCTCACAAAATCAACATCAGCGACATTTGTGCTATGCCCTGTGATATTTCTTGACTTTCAGCATTGATCCCTGTGACCCTGTGGGTGCGCCTTTCTGGTCCCCATTATTTTAGAGATGAGGAGGCAAAGGGGTGAGGAAATTGATCCAGGTCCACTTCCCTGAGGAGGACTCAGGGCCCCACAGTGTTGCCCTTGGCCCCTGGGTGCTGCCCAGAACTGTTTCAAGGACAGAGTCAACATGGGTTTCAGGCTCTGAGCTCAGACTTGCAGATGAGGCCCCTGAAGGGTAGGGGAGCCAGTGTTCCCATCAGTTCTGCTCTGGAGGGTGAAGGGCATCAGAATCTGGCCAGGACACCCACTGTGCAAAGAGCAGGAGCAGTGTTCATCTCATGATTGTGATGACCCATGGTCTCAGCATATCCTGGGGCTGGTCACATCTCTCTTCACATTATCAGCCCATCAGTGCATGTGTCCTGATGTCCAATTCACAACAGTTAAGAGGGTCGTGTTGTAAGTTTGCTGACTAAATACGTGGTGAGCAGAGCCAAGTGAGCAGGAGCAGAGGGCCATAACATTACATTGGAGTAAAGCAAAATAAACACAGGGACAAACATAAAACCAGGTCCCCGCTTGTGTCCACCCAGAGGATAATGAAGGTTCTTCACTATCAAGTCAATGAGGGACTTGCTTCTAGCCTCCCTCAATCTTATTTAAATTTTTGAAGCTATGAGATGGTAGAAATCACGTTTCTTTTCAAAATTTAATAGTTCAAACTTTAATAAACACTCTCTGGGTCCCTGGCTCCTGAAGCACTTGGCTGACTGGCCAGCCTCCTGGGACCTCTTTGGCCAGGAAGTGGGCCAGGCTGCAAGAAGAGGGACTCGGCTTCCTCCTGGTCAGCTGGTGCTTATTGTCCTCTGAGGTGCTTAGAGCTGGTGTCTCTTCCAAAAGGACTAGCTCTCCTTTTTTAGAGCCTCGACCTCCACAACAGCAAGGGGACTGAGTGCCCCTGCGCCCTCCGTGAGCACCTGCCTGTGTGGGAGAATGCGCATGAGCGGAGGCAGGAATGCTTCTGTGCAGGCACATCTGAGACTCATCCCTGCCCAAGCAGCATCCCCTCATCATTTCCTGCCTGGGAGGCTGAAGTCTCAGGGTCTGATGTTTGAATCCCCTTTTCACAGCTGCCAGGGAAAGGCCAGCACAACTGCAGAGTCACAGAGGCCCCGTGACATGGTTTCCCGGCTGGAAAACCCCAGCTGCCCCTGCAGGCTGCTCCTCAGGGGTGCAGCTCAGCCTCTGTGGCTGGGGCTCTCCAGTGAACTTCTCCTAACATTGCCGCCCAAAGTACAGCTGCAGCCAGCGCACTCTTGTGTTTCCTGTCAGGTCCGATACCTGCTCCCCATTCTGGTCTAGAGACCCAGTTTCCCTGGGCTGAAAATGAACATTAGTAAATGTTGGAACTGCAAAACTTCCTCTCCTCAAAACGAAATTGTTCTCCTGGTTAATGGGAAGGACTGAGAAAGAACTTAGAAGGAAATGATGTTCCTTACCTGGGATTCCGAGGACTTTGGAGCAATCAAAGTCACTCTGGTGACACATGGCCACGTGGAGTCCTCACATTTGGGATGGTATCATGTACAGTGAACGGAACTGACGTTTTATTTTTATAACACCAAGGGCATATGAGTGTTTTAGGCAAAAACAGTAAGTTTGAGGGGCTGTTGCTGCAACCCCCATGAAATAGTGAACTGGAGGTCTAGTAGCCACCAACCTGTGTCACAGGCTAACACTATGGGGTCCTCTGTCCCTTTAGCAACAAATTTTAAGTCAAGAAATCCGTATGTCTTTAATCATAGCCTCCAAAATCTCAACCCGTCTCCTAAACAAAAGTCAGTACTGCCGCAGGCAGCAGAGCCTCCAGGAGGTGTTCCAGGTGATGCTGAGAATCTGTGACAAACCAAGGCCAGTGATCCAGACCTGCCACTGCTGGGGACTCTGGGGTCTTCTTCAGACTAGCTTGGCGATGTTGGGGGGAAGAGTGTCCACCCCAGAAGCCCAGATTTCCCTCCCATGTCTTCTTGGGATTATCCTGGAGCTAGCTTTCAGGTCTCTCCTATAGGTCCTAGAACGTTCTAGAAGCCTGCGTCCCCACACTGTCTGTCCCTCCTTCCTCCATGTGGCATTTACTAATTGTTAGCATTTTAAACAACACTAATGACTTTTGCTATAGCCATCATAATACCACATTACAATATAGAATGTTTACTTTAATTTGAATTTCCCCAAACACACCCACTTTGCTTAAATGCGTGTATTTTAAGAGAAAATGACATCTATGCTACAAATTACCTGCCATTATCACTTTCTGTAAGAGGACAAGTATGACATAAAAACAGCCTTGGCATACAAGTGTTGTATTTTGATTATTTTAAATTTTGCATTTATTTTCTGATTGACAAATAATAATGATAGCTATTCATGGGGTCAGGGTGACAATTTGGCATGTGTATATTCTGTGCAATAATGGACTCAGGACCTTAAGGTCATCCATCACCAATTTATCCTTGGCTTGTGATGAGGACTTTGGAAATGCCACCCTCCGGATGCTCTGACGGGTAGCATAGGGTGTTGCTAACAATAAGCACCATGGCGTCCAAGTTCAAACTGAGTCTCTGAGCTGTTAACTCCTGTCTCCCTGTCTTTCCCTGACCCATAACCTTCCCAGCCTGTAGTAATCACTGTTCTGCCCTGGGCTTCTATGACTCAGCTTTCTCAGAGTCCAAGTAGGATTACAAGAAAGCAGTATTTGCCTCTGCGTCTGGTTTATTTCATGGAGCTTATGTTCCAAATTGCTGCAGATGATAGGATTCTAATCTCCTTTATTGGTGACTAGTATTCTGTAGTGTATCTGTATCACGTTTCCCTTCCATTCATCTGTCGGTGGACATTTAGGGGATTCCATTTGTTTGCTGTCCTGAAAAGTGTCGCAGTAAACATGGGGATAGAAACATCTGTTTGATGTACTGATGGCGCATCCTTTGTAAGGATGCCATAAAGTGGGATTGCTGGATCATGTGACAGTTATGTTTAAAATTTTTGAACATAGATTTTACTGTCTGCTTGAGGCTTCAGAGCAGAAATACCTGTTCTGAGGCTAAAATACCTTTGACTGCTTCCTTTCAGAATAAGGGAGGTGTGTGTCAGCAGGAGCAAACTGAGACTTGCCCATTGTGCATCTGAAAATAGCCACTTCATGGCTGCTCTCCTGATGTTACCAGCTTCAGTTCAAGCACACAGAGAACCATTTGCCTTACCGCGAGCAGCCCCAGGAGCAGCATTTCTTGCTTTGTTTCTGACATCACTGGATTCCCACGAGGTGAGCAGCATCAGCCCCACGAAATCGGTCATGATTGGTCAAAATGATCATAGGATCTCATCCCCCTGGGTAAGTGATCAGGGTAGTGATGAAGCACAGATCCCAGATCTGGCCACTGAGAAACATGGAGAGGCCCTCTGGGAGTTGTTGCAAGCTTTTTATTCCAGAATAAAAGCAAAGGCAATGGGAGGAAGACTGTGCTTTCTTTACTTCTACCTTCTTTAAGTGTACACAGTAAGGAAGTGATGCCTGGAGTCCTGGCAGCCATCATAGTACTCTGAGTAAGCACTGTGCTGAGCTTGGAGGGCTGGAAGGGTGGAGACAGCCTGGAACTTAGGTGACACCTCTGACTTTCTAAACCAATATGGAACTCACCTCCAACATCTTATTAAACAAACACCGAGGATTCCTAAGTCTGCAGGACTTGCCTAGGAAATGACTGCGTTCCATTCCATTCATTCTCCTTAGATAGTCATTTATTCATAAAATACATACCGATCACCTACTCTGCCTAAATCACCACCTGGTGTTGGGATACAACAGCTACAAGCCAGACAAAGATGCTATGGTCTGTAGAGGCTGTCATTGTACATTCCTGCCCCCGCAGCTGATGTGGATGGTCCTTTTCCCCTGTGGAGAAGAAAGAAAATGACAACTACTCTCTGTGCAAAGGCCTGTCTTATTAGATTTAAACAGCTGCAGCTAAGAGGGGGCTTGGACAAGGATGGCACAGAATATAAGAAGTTTGAAAAGTAAAGAACAGGGCAGGACAGAAACAGCAGCTGTGACCCTCGTCTCCTGACAGCTCCATTATAGCCTCGCTCCTTTTCCAGATGGGGCTTCAGAGGCAGGAGTCCCTCCCCAGGCTGGAATGTCCACCAGTGGGAGAAAAGGACTCCACAGTGAGCTACCCCTCAGGACCTGTGGATGGAGGTAACCAAACCTGCAGGCAGGTGATCACCCGGGACTCTCTCTGTGTGTCCAGAATCTGTTTCCACCATCAGGAGCAGTGTGGCCCAGAGGAGCAACCATTTAAGAAGCTCTGCCTCTGTGTTTTCATGATTGTTTGTAGGACTAGGTTTTGTCCTCTGGGGAAGAAGGTGTGGAGTCTCCCCTCCTTTGGGGAAGAAAGGAGGTTATTGGCTGGTGCACTTCTCTAGGCTGTGCGAATGCAGAAAATTGAGGCTGAACAAGAAGGGACATGGACAGAATTCCCAGACAGGGCTGCTGGTTTGTTTTGACAGTTTTGTGGTTTCCCATAACTGCCTGCTGAAGCAAATACCTGTATTTATGTTCGGATTAAACTGGCAGGAAGGAGCGCTCAGGAGCCGGCAATTTCTCTGCTGTAAATGGAAGACAGCACCCAACACATCTCAAACTTCTAAAGGTATCTGCATGGTGGATCGACAACACAAAGAATTTTGGGGAAAATGTATCAGAAATGAGACTCATCCTAAATGAGAACTGCTGGGGATGAGAGGCTCCTATCATTTATCAGGTTAGTTAGAGACGGAATTGAGGCTGCAAGGGTTTATTCTGCTCCTGCAGAATGGCTGGTGAAATGAGAAGGGACATCAGGGAAGTGCTGGGCTGGCTGTCTCTCATTTCTTCCATCTTCTGATATTGCTGGGAGGATTCAACCAGCACAGGGCTAGAAATAAACATTGCACTCATTTAACATGGGAAACAAAAGCAAAGTTATGAGTCAGAGGTATTTTAGCCTCAGAACAATAATGCGATGGATCTAGTCAAATGCAACTGACTCCAACAGCAAGACATAAGTTTTATCTGCATGAATCACAGCCACACTACAAATGGACCCTATGGTGTGCTGAGCTAAAGGGAGACAACTGGTAGACCCAATGCCCTGGCCTCTAGGTTTCTGTATTGAAATTGTCCTGAACTTCTTTATGGTCATTGGTGAACTGACGTAGATGACAGATACTATGAGATATTTCCAGGGTCCCCCAGTTAATCTACAAGGAGGCTAAAATTTTACTTATGTGCTAGGATTGGAATGCCCACCCGCTACTGACTTGATCCATATGTGTGCCTTGGGGCAAATTTGGAGACAATTTGATGAACATTAAAAGTACAATCGATAATGTTTCCACATGCACAATAGCACTTAGAGGAGCATCTGGGACTGAGCCACCTCACATCTGTCCAACCACAATTATTCAGATGTGATGGGCCCGACGGGCCTGTGAACATGGCCACATGTCATCCTGGGTGGAAATTAAGTCAGAATTTTGCCCAAGAGAGATTTCTGCAGAGATAATGGGCTCAGATAACACAGTCTGGTTCTAGAAGGCACACAGAATGGAAATGAGAACGTGTAAAGTTAAAAAAAAAAATGGTTTTCAGTTCACAAAACCCCACCTGCCCCTCTGGAGAGCCCATTCCCTCATCCAGGGCCAGGATTCTTCACTTCCCCTAGAATTTGAGGCACTTCTCAATTTGCCTGAGAGCCACGGAGTTTGAGTTTCTCTAGAAGGAATTTCCCCACCCCCACCCCCACCAGGGGCAAATGAGAGCATCAGAAGGTAAAGTCAGGCTTATTATTCTGGGAAGTATGATAGATCTTCTCATGATTGTGTAATGCTAAAAATAAAGGTAAAACTCTGTAGCATGCATTCTTTTGATTTCCGACTTCATTGTAGACCAGTGTTTTCCTTCTGCAACCACTTACCAAGTGAATACCTAAGGAGGCTGCAGGTGAAGACCCCATTAGCCTCCCAAGCCAGAGATGTTATGATATGTCCCTAAGGGATGGAACTGGAAGATCTAGGCTACCTCAGTGTCCAGCTTCCTGATCTTCTCAGTCCCTAAGACTCAGGTTCATTATGGCACACTCTCTATGGGGCCCACACTGATGCTTCCAGAAGTCCAAGGAAAGAAACCAATGTTGTTGGGAGGCCCAGAATGCAGAGCTGCTGCTGAGGATTTGGGAAGTGTCCTGAAGTGGCACCCACTGGGGACAGGTGTGTGGCAGCCTGCTATAGGTAGACCGTGGCACCCAGAAGCAGCTCTTCATTTCACCCTAATAATGTGAATCTATTATAAATGCAGGATTCAATAAAAGAAAGCATCGTGGCCTATGCTTTATGGTTTCCCTTAAGTAAATATATTTAAAAAAAACACTTTCTTTCACTACAAGAAAAGGCAAACTTCCTATCTCACCCACAGAAGCAACCCATCCCAGAAAATTATTAAATCTCTCCCTTAGATAATACTAAACCCTATTCATATCTGGTTGCCTGCGGAAGGCTTCAACCTGTGACCTGATTTCCCTTTGCTGAATTGAAGATTTTCTAGTGGAAGAGAGGCTTTACAGAGGTAGCACTGAAATCAAAAGACTTTCTCCTTGGAGTCACAGGAGTCATTGAAAGGGAGCTGCTAGGGAAATCGCCTAATGAGTCACTTTTTAAAAAGTCATGAACTGTGATAGCAACTGGAACTGCTCACACACTCCACAGCACTGCAAGGCCAGCATTTTATGGAACAGAGTGGATGTGGCTAGTCGAGACACTCCGTAATTAGTTCCTGAGCAATAAGGTGACTTGGGACAAGGTTCTCTCTGATAACTCATTCTTCTCTAATAAAGTCCCTTCTTTGTCAGACTTCAAATCAGGCTTCTTCAAGTGTCGGAGAATTGCTTTCAATCTCCAGATAATTGTACGTATAAAATATCCTCAGACTCATTGAAAAAAAAAAGTTTTTTCAAAGCAGTTAGATTGAATCTTGTGGGTTGAACTTACTGAATTTTTCTAATGAATGTAATATAGTGGAAGTAATAGAACATCACTTCTGACATGAATATAAAAATACTGTGGTTTCTGTTTTGAGGGCTCATTCTTTCAGTTGCTCACTCTGAGGAAATCCAGATGCTGGGTTGTGAGCTGCACCGTGGAGAGGGCAAGAGTCTCTGAGCCCAAGGAGGTTTCCAGGCCATAGGCGATGGAAAACTGAGGTCCTCGGGGCAACACCCTGTGGGAAAGGAGCCCACTGTAATACTGAGGGATTTTGGTGACCCTTCAGGTGAGATTTGACCCACATTCAGTGGCATGGCTTTGCCTCAAGAGCCCTGAAGTCAGAAGAGCTCCAGAAAGCAGTCTGTGTTTGATTACAGACCCAAGAAGCAGAATGTGTGCTGTGTCAAGTTGCTTAGGCAAACAGGAAGGGCATTCACCCAAACATGGAACCCATGGCCTCTGAATACACAAATGCAGGTCACTCATCTTTGACCTCACCTGTAGAGTTGCTTTTTTCATGTTTAATTTACATCTTTTTTTCCCCTAAGATGAGATGCTGTTGTGGCTCAGTGGTAGAGTACTTGCCTCACATGTGTGAGGCACTGTGTTCAATTCTCAGCACCACATATAAATAAATAAATAAATAAATAAATAAATAAATAAATAAATAAATAAATAAATAAAGGTCTATCAACACTAAAAAATATTAAAAAAACAAAACAAACAAACAAACAAAAAACAGGGAGTTGCAGCATGTAGCTCTCTTGCAGTCTGTACAGCTGTCTTACTGACCGCACTCAGTGTCCTCAGAGATACCTTGTGTCTCTTTATGTGACTGCATTAACTTGACAATTTATCACCGAAAATAATGTGCTTTTAAATTTCTTTTATTTCTTATAAGATGCAAAGTCAATACTGTTGGTCAGTCGAAACCCCTTTCCTTTTCTCTCTTGCCCCATTTCTCTCTTTCTTTTCCTATTTATCTTTCCCTGTGGTTGGATCCTGAAAGTAATCATAGGACATTGTGGGAAATTTAATTCTAAAGCATTTTTTAAAATAGCACTTTTCCAAGTTTCCCCTGATAAAATGGCAGTGCTTTTAACTACTTGTTGATGGATTCAGAAGTTTTCTCAGTAGTGGAGCACTTGTCTCACATTCGGGAGGCCCTGAGAGCTATACCTAGCACTGAAAAACAAAAACAGAGTTGATAATAGAATGAAGAATTTTAATAATTTTCAGCTTACGTAGCAGAGTTAAAAAGAAGTAACAACTTTTACAAATAAAAAAGGAATCTACACATAAATGTGTAAACACATACACACAAATGATCTTCAGTATGGAAATTGCATTTACTAAAACATTAAGTATTAGCCAGTGGATATGTGCAATTAACTCTGCTCTTTCCAAGACAGACATTGCATGGCCCATGCTTCCACAAGAGTTCTCGTAACTTAGTAATGAATTAAGAACTAAAAAAATAAAAACAAAATGAACATTAAATCAGGAAGGATGATGACAATGACAAAAACTTTCATGGAGATGTCTAGACAGTGACCATTCACAGCTTCCTGGGACCCAGCAGCAGATTCATCACCTGAACCTCTACCTCTTCCTGCCCACAGGGTGGGTCACAGGGACACATGCTTCTCCCCATAGGACTCTTTGGGACAACCACAAGATTCCATTATTGTTCTCTTGCCCCCTGTCTGTGCATGCCATCACTCCCTGCTGATGGGAGCAAGAGAAGGGCTGTTTTCCCTGTTCACATTCATTGGCTGCAAACCTGAGAAATGTGGTAGATGAGCTTGTGAGAGTTTCCTTGGAGATGACACGTATGTGGTTCCTCACCTCTCTCCTCCAAGGATGGCTCTGCTTATTCTTCCCTATATCCTGACAACAATTTAAAAGGCAATGCTCATAATGAGTAGTTTACTGAGTAGTTACCATGTGCCAGGAATTCCTCTAAGAGCTTTGTATTTACACATTCCATTTTAACACGGAAATAGCCCTGCAAAGCAGTAATTCTGTATCCCTCCAGATACTGACAAAGAAGCAGGGACAATCTTCATGTCTCCTCATGCCACATGGCCAACAGGCCACAGAAGGACTCCTGAGCCCTGTTCACATATTTCCAGACAGACAAACATAGCCCCTTCCCTCTTCTTGGAAGAAAACCTGACCTTGTACTTGGGCTTGGATGCTGGAGCAGACTGCTAGGCCAATACCTGTCTATCACTCATTGATGTGCGATTTTGCCCCTTAGTTTATCACCTGTAAATGAAGAATCATTGAGCTCAGCTGTGAATACCTGTCACATAGTAAGGACTACATAATTGTCACCATCACCATCACCACTACCACCACTAGTATCATCATGATCATCACCATCACCATCATCATCACCACCACCATCATAACCATCACCATCATCACCACCACCATCATAACCACCACCATCATGATCATCACCATCATCATCATGATCACCACCACCATCTTCACCACCACCATCACGATCATCACTACCACCACCATCATTGCCATCATCATGTTTATTTTTCTCCTTCTCAGAGTTACTACACTAAATTGTTCAAATGATACTGTCTTAGTTAATGCCACCATGACAAATCACTGTAGACTTGGTGGCTGAAATGAAGAACACTTCTTTTCTTACAGTTCTGGAAGCTGGAAATACGAGGCCAGGCTGCCATCATGGTTCAGTCGTGGTGAGGGATCTTTTCTAGGTGGCAAGCTTTTTCTTGCTGTGTCCTCCCATGAAGGAAAGAGGGTGAGTAGGCTCTCTGCCTCTCCTTATTAAGATGCTGTGCTTATCAGAAAGGCTCCACCTGTTCACCTCCCACATCCCCACTCCAAACCATCACAGTGGGGCCAGGACTCCAACAGATGCTGGGGAGGACACAGCATTCAGCACTCTGCAGCCTCCTTCCTGGAGAAGAGTCTCCTTCTTCCCTTATTTAACATTTCCATCATCACCCAGACTTCCTAACAGCCTTCTTTCTTTGTTTATATACATTTTTTCTTCTTGTTAGATTTTTCTCTGTCCCTCCTGTCAAGCACAAGCTCTGAAGGTTTTCATCTGTATCTGCATGTCTGAAACAAGGCCCGACACAGAGCAGGTTCTCCATTAACCTCTGGAGGGTGGATTTGACACAATTCTGTGAGCTCACAAATGTCACTCATAGGAAGGCTTAGATGTGGCCCCTCACTGGACTTTGCCCAAGAGTCACTTCTTGCATGCAGTGAGCTCTGGGGCAGCCACTGGGTCCTGCTGAGAAATACTTTCTTCCTCCTGGCAGCAGATTCCTGGTACCATCAGCCTTCATTTGGCTACATCCAGTAACCTGCAAATGACCATTTTACTACCAGCTATTAATTTTGCTGCCCACTTTACAGAGCTGTTAGAGGAAAATGCCTTGAGCAGCAAAATTTCGAACCTGTGGCTCCAGGACCACAGTTAATTCAAGTGACAGGTTCACAGCCTGCTATCTGGGTGACCTTACACTGATTTCTAGGAAGAAAGATGGTGGCTATAAGAGCTTATGGAAATAACACTGGGTACTCTGAAGCCAAGGAAGGGGACTTCCCAGGTGGGAGGAGGCTTAGCACTTCTGGGCTTAATGGTATGAAGAAATGAAACTTTGCCTCATGCCCACTTGGAAAGAGCACTCAAGAGGGGGTTTGAGGATCACATGATCTTGAACTTGAGAAGTGAGGAAGGTAAAGCCAGCCCCTGCTCTTCCAGCCCCCAACCCCCCAGCTCCAACTGTCTCCTCTGTACAGTCAGCCTCTCCCATTTGTCCTGCCATGTGGAGCAGGGCCAAGGACACAGCCTGTGCCTTCAGTCTCAGGGACTAGGCAGAGCTGGGAAGTAAGGAGTTGTAAGAGCATCGACCACTCATGATGCTGCATCCTTACAGCCCTGAGAACGGTTGCAAATCCAATTAACTAGCAGTAATTCCAACCATTATTCACGCACAATTCCTAGTCAATTAATATGATCTGGGGTCAATACAAATTTTGTCAAGTGTAGGAGGAAAAGATTTGATTGAGCAAAGAAATGAAGATTGTGAAGGTTTAGACTAATTTAAGATAATCAACCCTTGGGAAAATTTATTTGTTGGCAAATAAATAATATTGAAATAATCATAACATAAAAACAGGAGGCAATAATGGTGTATGGTGTTCCTGCCTGCTCTACACAATAGCATCACCAGGTCTCAGAAGCACCTGTCCAGCGTTAGTGCGAGTTGAGGCTAGGGTTCTCGAGTTCCCAGCATGGGCATCTTGACATGTGGGCTGCAAATCCAACTTCAGTCTCTTTCAATGGTCTTTTTTGTCTCCATGGGTTCAGATTTTAAACTCAGCTCTCTAGGGGATGCAGTTTAGGTGTCTTTTAAGATCACGAGGCATGCAGTTCATGAGCTGGAAGCCATATGTGATGATTCTTGTGGGGGAATCTGACATTGGATGCTCGGTACTTGATGATTGTAATTGAGAGAAACTGCACTGTTTGAAAAAATATGGGGGTCTAAAATCACCTTCCTATGATAAAAAAATGGCTCTGACTTGGAAAGTGTCTTTTTGGACATAAACAGAACAATTTCATAAGCCCATTCCCAATTGCCCGTTTTGTCATCAGTAGAGTGTGACAACTAGTTGACAACTTTTCACTTGTCTTATTATTATAAAACCTGAGAATCCCCCAACTACAACTGTATGGACCTTTAGCTTTTAGGAAATGAGTCCCGGATACTTCATGTGTTATTCTGGTGGGAGGAGGAGGCAGGGCCTTCTCTCCACTCATTACCAAAATACAAAGACCTGGGGATACAGCTCAGTGTTTAAGAGCCCCTGGTTCCACCCCCAGTGCCAACACAATCAAACAAAAAAAGTATATTGACCTGAGTGTCCTCTCTACCTTGTCTTTAGGATCCCCTCAGTGGTCCTTGTTTTTCCCATTTTCCAGTCGAGGGCACTGAGTCTGGGAAAGGGCAAGGAAGTTCCCTGGTTTGACAGCAAGTGAGTGGAAATTTCAAGATTTATACCCAGACTTTCTAAATCCAGGCTGGAGATCTTGAGCCTGAGGTTATCTAATGACTGGCTGTCATGTAGACTTAAGATGTCACCTCTTCCCTTTCCACCCAAGCACAGAGGATCAGAGTAGAAGATTAAAGACAATTAGTCAGCTTTTTCCTAGTGTATAAATGATCCAAAAATAAAATCATCATTAACATTATTACACGCGATGATTTTTTTCATATTTTTCCAACCTTACAAAGATGTTCTTTTTGGTTCTTCAAATACAGTAAGAGATTAGTATCTAGATTACTACCTAGATGTTTGGTTAGGTTTTCATTGTTGTAGCCAAATTACCAGAGAAGACCAATGGAAAAGAGAAAAGGTTTATCTTGGCTCAGGGTTTCAGAGTTTCAGTTCATGGTCAGCCAGCTCCATAGCTCTGGGCCAGAGTGAAGCAGGATACCAGGTGGCAGGGCATGGTGTGGGAACGCAGCTCAGGTTGTGGCCACTAGGAGGCAGACAAAGCTCTTTTTCACTAGAGACAAAACACAAACACAAAGGCACATCCCCAGTGACCCGCCTCCTCCAGCCACACCCTACCTGTTCACAGGAAAGACTCAGTGAATTCGTATTCATGGATTTGATTGGAGCTTTTATAATGTACTCATTTCACCTCTGAACAGTCTTGCACAAGGGCTTTTGGGAGAGGCCTCATATCCAAACTGTGACACTGGGTCACCTCATGGAGAACAACAGAACTGGAAGTTTCCTCCAGAAGAAGGGTCAATAGTGTAGCTATTAGGGGCCTGTGGGGAAGAAGCTCCACATTCTAAGATCCTGCATGCATGGGGAGAATATCTCAGCTTTATACATATTTATATCAAACAGCAGAGTAAATATCACACACCCCCTTCCCAGTTAACTTAACATGCCGACAGGTAAATAACCCATAAAGAAAAAGAAATGATTTTCTTTCCTACCATTGAAAGGGTAAAGTTTCTAAGCTGCAAAGCCTGAGTTAAAATGTAAAGGACCAGGCATTGTAAAGCTGCTTCTAAGCTGAAAAGCCTGAGTTAAAATGTAAAGGACTAGGTATTGTAAAGTTTCTAAACTGCACTCAAAACCTGAAATTCCTGTAGCTGTTAGGACAATTCCCGGGACTGCCCAGTAGATATTCCCCCTGACCATTTAGTGTTAAATAACCTAGGACCCTGTGCAGCTTGGCACGTAGGCATCTCAGGGCCCAAACCAATCAGTTTTAATGTATCCCCCTTCTTAGGACTGACCTATCACTCCCGCCCGACCTATTCCCACCAGTGAATGTACTAATCATGTTTAAGAATTGTTGTTTGATTTTCCCGCGGTGTTTGGTGATTTGTTAAAGGAGACTGTGATGTATGTAAAGTCCCTGCCCTCCCCAAAAAGTGTACTTAAGCCCTGCTCAACCCCTGCTCGGGGCTCTTGGCCACTCTCCCTTCTTGAGTGAGCCTGGAGCCCCATCGTGCTGGATTGGATCCTCAATAAACCCCCTTTTGCTTTTACATGAGTCGGTCACTTGATGGTCTCTTCCTCTGACGTTCGCCAGACCCTTACACTGTGAAAGCTTTTATATTTGCAAATATTTTCATACCTAATAGAGCAGGTCATAAAGTGAGTTTGGTGTATTTTCTTGACACAGGTTTTACAAGGTTTTAAAAGGACTTTGGGTGGTGTGCGGCATTCAATGTTTTACTCTATTATGTTCTTATCCCTGTTTATTGGGTGAATTACTCTACATAGCAGGGAATTTTTATAAATATTTGGTGTGTTGGGGTGAAAACAAACCACTAATAGATCTCCCAGCCCATAAATGGGGTGTGATGGCAATTTTTCTTTTAAAAATGCCTGACGTTTTTAAGAATGGGGCTTTGAGTCACACTCCAAGGCACAGTGCCTGGTACTCTGGTTGGAAGTGGTGTGAGCTGCAGGTCCAAATCCACCTTCCATCAGGGTTAAGTGCAGAGGGATCTTGTGGCAGAGGAGGGATTCTGCCCCACAGCCTCCCAGGGTTTCAAACTTCCTCTTCTGTCTTCATTGTCCTGGGACCGAAGAGCCTCTGCTGGGTCCTGCAGGGTCATGAGGAGTGGAGAGGGCTGAGGGATGTGTGCATGAGCATGGCTGGAAGTGGTGCTCACGATCTGCACAACACAGGGGGAAAACCCCGTGACCTGCCTCTGTCAACTGTGGTAGACACCTGTGCACCAGGGAGGATGGGCACTGGGGTGGACCACCACAGGTCAGCTCATCTTGTTGCATGCAGCCACATGTTGGGAGAGTGCCCTGTGTTAAGAACTGATGGCCCAGACACTTTCAATTGCAAACAGGGCCACGGTGTTTCTCCTGTTCACGTTGGAAACCTGCAGCCTGCACTCGCCTTTGCCCAGGGCCCTGTTCCTTCAAAACCACTGTGCTGAGAACCACAGCCAGTCGTAATGGCCCCTGGCATTTTGCGAGAAGTAAAGGTTGAGAGGCAAACCATTAAGATGATGCTGAATTGATTCAATTGTATATTTGACCTTTACTGTCTGAGGATTGCCTGGGGAGTTTGCATTTGTTGGGGAAGTTCTGGTTGGTGTGTAGTGTGTCCTGGAGAAGGCCGTGTGGGTGGCATTCTCGGGAGTTTGGAAATAAAGTTTGTTCCTGCTTGAGTGGCTCATGATTTGTGCCCAGCCAGACTGTGGCACTGCTGCTCCAAGAAAAAGGAAGATCAAAGCATTTCATGGTTTTCTAAAAGAAGTTCTGCCTCTGTGTGTAGGCAGAATGCTTCTTTTTCCCCCCTCTATAGTTAGAAAAATGGGGTGGGGAGTCCATGCATTGTGTAATCGTGGGGGGGCACACATAGGTTGTAACATTGCTCATGCTGAGGCCCATCTGAGAATTCAACCCAATGTTTTCTCAAAGCACAGAAGTTAATTCGTTGTTAATTGGTTTTAGAGGTTTGCCTAGAGCATTGGTTCAGAGCAAACTTGACTACCAAAATCGTTGAATCACATAATTTACACTCATAGCTGGGTTTGAAAGGGCTTGATTGCTGAGTGAGCATCTATTGGGTAGAACAAGAGGCTTCCCCGAAATTGTGTTTTATTCTGCAGGTGGCATTATCTGGGTTGGAAGAGGATTTTTCACGGATGTAGTCCAACTGACAGCACCAGACCTCCCCCCTCCCCAGCTGGCCTTCAGCCGAGGCGTGGCATGGACATCATTCCTTCCTGTCCTTCCTATGTCTCTTTGAGCATTTCTTTTGTCTCTACTACATTAAGGTCAGACACCGAGCTAAGCACCAAGAAGACCAAGACAAATTATATGAGGTCTTGACCTCATGGGCAACATCAGCTAGGTTTCTCTTTTAAGGAAAGATGTTAAATATTTGACTTAAGACAAAAAGTGGGGGGCTGTTGGCTGATGTAGCTAAGCCACTTGGGAGTGTGGTGGTTAGGGATGCAGATACAGTTGGATCCAGGGGCTTTTCTTTTCATGGTTTTGGTGTGTCCCTCCAGCTCACTCCCTGGGGTCACCTTTGTTGCCACACAGGGACCTCCTCAGTGACATCACTCTGTCAGGCACTTTGGGCAACACTGGGTTAACATTTTGCTTGTTGGTTTTGTTTTTTGTTTTGCCAGAGTTTCCACCAAGACCTGGGAGTCATCCTGATTGTGAGCTGGTTGGTGTCCCAGAGTCTCCGCAGACCTGCCAGGCGTGGCAGCGGCTCTGGGTCCTTGGGCTCCCATGCTCACCCACAGACCACACTGCACAGGGCCACAGTACGGCAGCACAGCCCTCCCCAGCTCAGTGCACCCTTCTGGTAACTGCACGAGAAACACAGTCTGTACCTCAGCCAGGCCTGAGGATGGGGGTCCATTTCCTCATTGAAAGCCACTCGATACCCCTGTAATGGAACATGTTCAGTGTCCCCATCCTGGATTTTTCCCTAGTTCCACATTCACAAAGCAGAATGCCACAGCCCCTGGGTTTCATGGGGACAAATAAGACCCCAGGTGGTTTGGGCCCTTCTGTGGCCTGGTTTGCACACGTCTCATCCCGGGGCTCTCCTACAGGGAAGAGCGGCTGACAGGGCTTTTGCTTTGCTTGATGGCTTTTCTGTGGCTGCCCACATGCATAGGAGACTCCAAAGCCTCTCCAGGTGCCCTGGGGCATCTGCAGCCAGGGGTGACACAGGGGCACTGGGCAGGCACCCCTTGGCTTGTCCTGCCTTCCTGTGCTGCTTGCTTTGGGTGGATGAATATCTTCTCATCTCTCCCCTCCCGTGGTGTGGAGTGGTGACTAGGTGGCCAGCTTGTGCTCTCCAGTGGTCACCCAGGACTGCTCTGTCTGACCAGGAATTCGTCCTGCCTTTCTGGGGCCGCCCAGCTCCTTCTGGGGGAGTGGGTGGCCGGGAGGTCTGCTGTGAGACTCTCATCACTGAGACATGGCGTCCACACCATGTCCAGGGAACGCTGGCTACACACCTCCATGCCAGCTCCTGGCAGAGGTCTCCCTTGTGATGAGTGTGAAAAACATCAAAGCAAACCCTCCACTGCCCAGGGGTGAGACCAGGGACAGTTCCACCCACTTTGACTCTCTTTACTCTTCAGAACTCCTAATCATCAGCCTTGATTTTATTTATGGATTTATTTTTGGTTTTTTGGTCCTGGGGATTGATTCCAGGGGAGCTCTACCACTGAGCCACCCGCCCCAGGCCTTTTTACTTTATTTGAAGGCACAGCCTCATTCACTTGCAGAGGCTGGCCTCCAAGTTGCCATCCTCCTACGTCAACCTCCTGAGTCGCTGGGGTTACAGGCATGATCCGCCAAACTCAGCAATAAATCCCCCTTTTAAAGGTTCTTGTGAATTGGGGTGCTACACATCATCTCCATTATGAATGAATCCTTCTTTCAGACTAAACCACAGGATATTCATAAGTTTGCACTTCAGTCTTACATCATTAATTCTACATCTAGATATTAAACGTTTATGTTGTCTCACTTGAAGTTGTTTTGAAATGGAAGCTCTCTGGGAGGCTGGGGAAGAGGGTTGCACCAGCTCACCGCGTGCAGTTTTATAACTTCACTTTCTTACCTGTGAGCTGACTCTGCTATGCTGAACTTAGATTTCCATTCACCAAATTCCACCTGGAAAGGGGACAGAACAAGGGCAATAATGACCACACACTGCAGGGACAGGATCCCTTCAGGACCACCTCAGAGGCTTCTTCATGTCACTGCTTACTCAACACTAGGAGGCATCTTTTAAATTACTGGCAGGGGAAGAATGCCTGTTGTTTGAGCAGTGTGCAAACTGTGTGGCTGAAGAGGGTGGCATTTCTAGAGTTTCCATGCTAAGCCTTACTTCATTATGACCTTCTGAGGGTAGTCCTCATGTTGGGACCTAGTGAGCAGCAAGGAGCACTCCACTGACTCAAATGTCAAACGTTACCATTAATGGGCAGCAAACGAGCACATTTCACGAACTGAGTTCAGATACCAACAAGTGATCAATGGAGGATTCCTCGGTGAGCTTTGAGACAGGCGGCGATGTCCATGTGGACATTTTAAAGGTTATTCCTGATGACCAATGAGACACTCTTTCCTTCCTGAGGCCAGGAGGGAGCCAGGTGGGACAGCAGAGCATGGGTGGTGGGTTCATGGGAACAGAGCTGGCACCCGGCTCCATCCCACCTCCAGCAGGAGGGGTGCAGAGGACCAGCCCCAAGCCCAGGCTAGGAAAGGTAGCTTTGCCTGGAGACCTGGGCACGTGTCCCCGCAGTGAGCTTGCTTAGTGAGCAGGTGCCGACTATATACCGGGAAAGCCAGGGCAGCTGAGTGGCTGAGAGGAGGGCTGTGCTCAAGGAGCAGGAGTGGACGGTGGCCCTATGCTGGGGACTGATGTGGCACAATGCATGCGACCTGCTGAGACTCCCCTGGAGATGAGGAACTCTGACCCAGGAATGTTGCAAAAGGAATCCTGCTCAAGGGAGTGGAGAACCAGATCAGAGGACCCCATCTCCTTCTGGGGCAGAAGTTGAGGGGAAAGGGCAGGAGCAGGTCACAGAGACAAGTCCCCTCTGGTTCCAAAAGTACATGGGTGAGTGGCCCAGAGAGGGCACACGGCCAGGACAGGTCACCTGGGAAGTACAGAGATGACCTGCACAGAGGCAGCATCGTGGGCAGAGACTGGGCGCCACAGGACACATGGGAGGGACAGTTAGGGATAAACATCACCCTGCATTCAAGCTTGAAATACACCTCCTCCAGGAAGTCTCCCGGGGCCGCCCATTATCTCCATACATCAGGTGTAGACCTTTTGGCTTACTGAGTTAAAATCAGCTGTGCAATATTAATAATCACTGTACTTCATTGAGCCTGAAACACCATCAATTGTAAGTTACCATCTTATTTTATATCATAGGATCTGCAGTTTCCTTTTTTTTATGTTTGCCTAATTTCTCTCCTCAGTTACTGTGAATTATTAGAGAACAAGAACCATGATTTATGTTTTTGTCAACATATGTTAACTCATAAATTCATGGATAAGGGATTATTTCAACTACAAGAAAGAAGCCTATTTGAAGGAAATACCAAATGTTCTGAGAAGTTTCCATCATTTCATTATGAAGATCCACTCTTCGTGAAAGTAAATAAATGAAAAAAGAAAAACCCAGCATGAACTGGAGCATTTGAAATAGGGGCAGTTACAATTTTGAAGATTGAAATAACTCAATCAGTTTTGCTCTTTTGAAATTTTACTCATGCACACGCATGCATACTCCCAGGATCTGGGGGCTGGAATTCCCCTGCTGTGGTCAGCACTGAGACCCAGGAGGCCTGGCTGTGTGGCCCCAGATCTGGAGCTGGAGTCAAGGCTGTGGATTCTACTGGAGTCGAGGGCCAAAGGAGCACCTTGCAGAGACTTTTTGGAGTGAATTGGATAGCAGCTTGGCTTTTTCTTGTTGGAATAGAATTCAGCTTAGCATCCAAAACGGTTTGTGCCTGTGGCCGCTCCTGTCCTCCCTCTGTCCTTATTGAGGTCTGAAGGAAAAGCAACTCACAATGATCAAAGTGGCCATTTGGGAGGAGGTGAGAGCCCCTCGTCTGCCCCACCTTCTGTGCTCCATGAGATGCCAGCTCACTGAAGGCGCAGAGTTTTGTCTGAATGAAGAGCTGGGCACAAATGGCATTTTAAACAGCACAAGTTTAAACTTCTGATATGAATTCATTTAGATGGGTCATCTTCAGTCCCTTAAAGTAACTGTCTATCTTGTCTGTCCCACAGGGACCCTTCTTCTACGTTTATGACCTTAAATCAGAAAATCATGATGATCAAGGTTTAAATATTTAGTTCCATTGATTCCTTGTTTCGTTTTCTTTATTCCTGAGTAGATCAGAGTGGGAAGGAAAGCCAGGGGTTCTAAGGGAAGTGAAAAATCAAGAGCAAGCACAGAAGGAAAGGCCTGTGTGTTTGTTCTGTTCACCTCGACTGGCTTGATATCAATCTCTCTGTTCAGTCTGATGAATACATAGGTTCCTCTGTATCAAAGAGCACACCCAGCAGGCTCCGGAAGCCAAGGAACGGAGATTCATAATGTGCTTTTCCCATATCAAAGACCTGCTTATTGGCTGCACTCTGCACACCAGTCATGGGGATCAACCAATAGGTCTAAGCATGCTCACAGCACCTGATAGTTAATAACCCAGACATAAATAAGTATGAACTGCATTTTCTGGATGGAATCCAAAATGGTTTGTGCCTGTGGTCTCTCCTGTCCTCCCATTCAGACAAAGGAAGGGTCTTGGCTGTTGAATCAAGGGATGCTCTTAGCGCAGCCATTCAAGGGACTCCTGCACCCCCTCCCCAGGCTCATCTTGAGCACTTCCAAGCACAGTTTTCTGCACCCGCTTATAGAAAACAGTACTGCTGAAAAATAGGGATATTTGAAATGTATACAAGCTTTACACTCAGTCAATTCACAATTTACTGGACAAAGTTAAAAGAAAAACTACAAGAAAGATTGCTATTTCTCTTCTCTTTCCCTCTCTCCCTTCGTCCCTTCCTCTCTTCATTCCCTGATTATCCAAGAAAGAGAGAGCACAGAGACAGGAAGAACACAAGGCAGGAATGGAGAACAGTGCTGAGCTATGCCTGTTCGCCCCTGTGGATTCTAAACTGGGCTTCTTTTTTAAATTTCACAGCCTCCCTTTGTGTTTTCTGAAGCCGCGCATTTTTACTCTGACGTTACTTTTTTCTCTCTTATTTGTGGTTTCTTTTGGTTTTATGGTGATTACTATCTTGTTCCCTAAGAAAAGAGAATAGAGTTAAGAGAAAAACCAGATGATTCAGCTGATGAGATCTCATACAAAGAGCCTAATTGTGGCCACTCTGGAGAGTCAGGTGTGAGTGGCCAGTGGGGAAGGCAGATGAAACGGGGTGAGTGGTGAGTGAGGCATTGTACAGCTGGGGCTGCGCATGGGCTGGTAAGTTGGGGACAGCAATCTGGATGTTTGTCTCCCCTTTTTACTTTTTTAGGTGGACTTTTAAGACACTCTAGAAACTTCTCTCCTGTTCTTCCTGTGTTTAGTAGCAGCAAGGCAGGTGCCCTGAACTCCGCAGAGTGGGCCTCCCTTGTCATCATCTGGTGGTGCAAGCCGAGTCCTGGAGTAAGCAGCCCCCAACCCCCCCTGGAAGCCAGGAAACCAAAACCCTCTCTGTCAGTGTCACTCACAGGGATCCTGTGTCCTGACGTCTCCCACCCCAGCTTCTTGCACGGGCAGGATGCAGGTGACGGCGATGATACAGAAGCCTCTGCCTCTCCTGTATCCTGCTCCAGGGGTCCAGCAGATTGCCTGTGGTCCTGGGCACTTCCATGCTCCCTCCATGTCTTGTCATGCAGTCCAATGGTGATGGCGATGCAAGGAACCACTCAGCCCTCCTGGCTGCTCCTGGCCCAGGGCTGCAGAGGTTCCTTGCAATAAGGTCTCAGGGCTGCTTGTGGTACTTGAACCTGGTTGAAGTGAGAGTTTAACAGCCTCTCCCATGGGAGTACCCCAAGGAGGAAATCCAGGGTGTTCAGCTTGTTGCACGGGCCAATAAACTCTCTCAGGAAGATCAGCACCCATCTCACCCACAGGCGCCATCTTGCACCTTTGCCATGGACAATGCATGGAAAAGCACACGGCTCTGTGCAGATTGTGTGTGTGGCGTTTCTTCCTCTCGCCACCCTGGGACTCAGGGAAGAAATCCGCCCAGATGTGGGATGACAGCAGTCTCCACAGCTGAAGTTCAGTTGACGGAATCTGCGTCAGGGCACACGTCATGCTGTGGATGTGACATCAGGGAAGTCCTGACCAGAGGAGCGATTGCCAGGTCATCTCAGAACTTTTAAGAGATCAAAACAGAGAAACGTGTGGAGAATAATGTTAAATCCACCCAATTTGTGTTTTGATGCATTGGTCTCAGGTTCAAAAAAATTTAAAATACAGAAGTAAAAAAAAAAAAAAAAAAAAAAAAAAAAACAAGCCATGCTGGGATGGTATGTGGAAATCATTGACAGTTACCTTCAGTCCTTCTCTTGGCCACAGTGGAGTTTCTCCTTTTATTTGAGGTGACACTATGATAAAATCAAAATTTAGATGTGGTCATTGCTGTAGGGAGCCTGTTAACTATGTTTTAAAACAGAATTTGGTGTCAATGTTCTTTGTAACAAAGTCCTTGTTAATCAGTACGGTACAAACACATAGCAGGGCACTAAGTCCTTTGGTATATTCACAGTTCTTTATCTTCAGAAAGCTGTGTGTGTGTGTGTGTGTGTGTGTGTGTGTGTGTGTGTATTTATAAATAAATAATAATCTATACGTAATGCATTTTTTAAGTATGCATGGTAAATATAAACATTTATGCATATAATATTCACTTTGAAAAATGAGATTTATATTAATACACTCTAATATTTATTTAGTATATATTTTAATGATACAATAATAAACGAGTGATGGTGAACTAGCAGACATTGTGATTATATCTTTTTCTGAGCTATCTCACTAATTCCATGCTATGATCCTTTGAACTTGAGGTTATAGTCATACCCATCTTACAGTGAAGAGAACTTGATCTGTCTCAGGTCACAGAACCAGCACTAGCCAGGGAAAGTGGGTCCCGGGCTCTCTGACACTGCCATGCTCTTCACTGAGCCAGAGGAAACAGAAATGGTCCCTCTACAGCAGGAGCTGAGGGCAGGAACCAGGGGGATGGTGTGGGTGTGGTCTGCCACTCAGAAGAGTGTTTAAAGGAGACACAGGCATTATCTGCCACAGAGAGTGCTGTCACTAGCAGCCACCCAGAAGGATGTGGAGAGGCAGCTGGTGGTCCTTAAGGCCCCTGGAAGCATATGCCCAGTCCCAAACAACAAAGTCTGCAGAGAGCTGGAAATCAATATTTGTCAAGCGGTATAATTATATGTAGCTAGCACAAGTACATAGACATATGTTCATGTGTTACAAGTGTTCATTTGAAAAGTAAGCATTTAAAACGTACCAGTTCTTCCTGTATGGGATTTCACCATTTAAAAAAAAAAAGCCTTTTGGGGCTGGATTGGTGGCTCAGTGACAAAGCACTGACCTAGCATGTGTGAGGCCCTGAGTTCGATTCTAAGCACCACATGTAAATAAATGAATAAAATAAAGGTCCATCAACAACTAAAATGTATATAAATATAACCTTTAAAAAAGAGTTCCATTATTCCTTTTTTATAAAAAAAAAAGGCTTTCATGTCATAAAGAGGAATTTCCCCAGTACACATCACCCTGGGATGGGCTGATTCCCTATCAAGTTGCTGACCCTGTAACAAGGACCATGGGCCAAGGATGGGGCATCAGTTCCAGGGAGCCCAGAGAAGCTTCTGGGGCCAGTGTTTGTTGGTCCAATAGCATCCTGTGTCCAAACACACACAAGCTCGGGGGACCCCCACTCAGAAGATGGACCCTCAGCAGCCACCTGTTCTCTGGAGCAAAGCCTTCTTCTCCATCTTGAGGTGAGCGGGGGGAAGCTCCCTCTCCAGCAGGTGGGAAGTGATCAGAGTAGAGTGCACAGGAGAAGGAGTGAGGAGGTTGCTGATCCACAGGCAGAGTGGACATGGCTTCTACCCCAATCCTGCAGCCCAGCTCTGGGGATACCACACTCCAGGGGCAGAGATGGAGCTGCCCAGCCCTGTGGCTGCCAAGCTCAGGGATGTCCACCTGCACCTGTGCACAATGGGGCTCACAGCAACTGGCCTCAGCAGGAGATGTTGATCCCTATACCAGGGGACCTGAAGGTACCCCACAGTACCCCTCGGTACCCCACCCACCTACCCGGTGACATCTCTTGCTTGCACATTAATATGTTTGGTGAGCTCCGTTTTACCTAGAGAGAAGGTCGTCCCTCTTGTTTGGGTGTTACTTCAAAATAAAGAAAACCTTGACCACAGCTATTGAGGCTCAAAAACTGCCTGCTGAATGCTGGTGGCTCTTCAATGTGTTTTAAAGTGACAGTTTTTCCCAGGTTTGAAGGAACAATGTATCCTTCTGAGGGTGAACCCACAGTTTGATACAAACACTGAACAGTTCAACCTTTTTCTTCCAAAACTCTATAGATCTCAGTTTCTGTTTAGTCTTTCTCTGAGCAAAACATTAGAAGGTGCTATTTCTAAAGTGGGACATTAGCCTTAGCTTCAAATATTTTCTAAATGACATGTTAGTTACCTTCTCTGAAGCTCAGCAATTTTTTTTTTGTCAGCCAGATACATTAAAGAGATTCAAATCTCCCTGATGATGTTAACTGTCCCCTGGTGAGATGGCACGTTGGACCTTGCCAGCATCAAACCCATCTCCACCTGCTCACCACCGGGCCTCATTCATGAGATGGAAGCCTCCGTGCCCCATTTATTCTCAGCTCACCCACAGAAAACTTAAAACCTGTGTCCTTCCCAGAGCTTTAAATTTGCCTGCTCATATCTACAAAATAAATTCATGGTTTTCACCCCAGAATTCTTTTTCCATAAGCCCCATGCATCTAAACACCGTTGAATACACTATTTTTTCTGAGTTGAACAATGTGAATGGTCCCAGCAGTTTGGGGTGACTTCATCAGGAATTCAGTTGTTTCTCTACTCGGACCACCCCATAAAATATTTTTAATTATTTACCCACATCAAATGTGCCACCAGCCATAAAAGTACCCCTGGAAAATAATGTGCATAAATTAATAGGACCCAAATCTCCAATTAGAGAAGGAAACGTTCAATTTATATTCAAACAATCTTTTCCATTTGACAAAAACAAGCAGCCTGTCACAGTCTAAGTCAACATCAATTATGAATAACCGATTATTTGCAAAAAAAGCAATACAAAAGCAGATTCTGGACTTCTATAGAGACAGTTGATCAGGACCAATTTTTTAAGTCTCTTATAGGTGCCCCTGGTGGCAAGTGATTTATAGTCCAAGTAATGCAACATATAATGAAATAGATAGTCTTGTCACGAAATATTAGGGCCCAGTAGATGGGATAACTGTAGGTCTAAATGTGAAATCTCTCTTTATGGATAAGCTCATGGTCACTGTGGGTGACGTGTTCACACTGTCTTGCCAATGGAGTGTCCCAAGCTCATAATTAAAGGAGCTACTGGGGATGATTACAGCGGAAGACAATGGATACATCAGAGGAAAGCAAGGGAGAACAAAATTGGGGAGGGGCACGGGGGGCTCAACAGTACACACAATGTCTCAGGGCCACTTCTGCCCTGTGTCTGAGGGTGTTTGAGGCATGACTCTTTATGCATGGAGCAAAATGATGAAATAGTAATAACTGGAGACTTCTGCACGCCACTCTGCAGTGAGTAGAACAACTAACTAGCCCAGAAGTCAGCAAGGCAGTAGGAGAACTGAGTTATGGTATAGGTGAACTAGCCTCTCAGACAGCTGCCGGTCTCCCCACCTACCAGCAGAGTGGGTCCCCACCAGGCCCCATGGAGCAGTCTCCAGGCTGGACCACATGCAGGGGCTGTTTTACCTAAGACCTGTGAGACCCTTGGAGCCTCTCCCTGCCACAGGGACTATTAGACTATGAAGACCACCATGACCCACCTGTAGCACTCCTCAAGCTTTCTGGCTATAGAAATGGTGGAGGTGATATTTGGGTAGGGAGGGTTAAAGAATGATAATGACGTTTCTGGGCGCTTCTTCTGGGCTGAAGAAAGGAAACAGAAAGCCTGGGGATGAGACCCGAGGAATGGAGAGGTCATGACTTGTCAAATGTGAATACAGAAGAAGCCAGGGAGCCTCAAATCCACCATGATGGAGAGCCACAATAGAGGGTGCAGGATTGCTCAGGGGCTGTGGGGAGAGCTTGCATTTCCCTTTCTTTTTTTTTTTTTATTGTTGGTCGTTCAAAACATCACATCTAACTTGATATATTTCACAATTTGATTCAAAAGGGTTATGAACTCCCATTTTTACCCCATATACAGGAAAGAATAATACAAGTGGAAGAAGTGTTTTACAGTAGAGGGGGTTGAGAGAGAAGAGGGAGGGGGGATAGTAGAGAATAGGATAGAGAGCAGAATTCATCAGACACTAGAATGGCAATATGTAAATCAATGGAAATGTAATTGATGTAACTGATGTGATTCAGCAATCTGCATTTCCCTTTCAATGCCAAGGACAGCGTGACCACAGGGCCACATGGATCGTACATCCATAACACTGGGTACTTAACATAATGCACCTTATAGACTGCAAACGCCACGTGGGACGAGCAGAGTCTACATTTCTCACTGTTATTATCTTCCCATTTTCTGGACATGGCCTGGTTGGAAGGACAAAGAGTGGAAGTCATGTTACTGGGGTCAGGACCACCCAATGGGAGCTGGGACCACAAGCCCTGGAGAAGACTTAGCGGTGGCTGAGCACCTGGCCTGAGGGAGAGAGCAAAGGGTGGAAGCACCCAGGACTCTTCCTCCTCCCACCTTACCATCTCCCGTCTCCCATCCCTCCTGCTGTCTCCTGGTAGAGCAGGGCACGGGTAGGGAAGAGCTGCGGGATGGAAGGCATGTCACTATCCCATGTGCCCCCTGAATAGCACATGCAGCAGAGACCTGGCAAAGAAGCAGGCTGTGTCACTGACTGCAGTTTGGGGAGGGCCACAGGGAAGCATCCTCCACACAGCAGGCTGGATAGCCTTGGGCACACCAGAATCCCAACAGTCACACCGCTTTCCATTTGGGAGAAGTCGAGGTGCCAGAATCCTTCACTGGTTTCACTCAACCTATTGCCAGAGGAAAAGAAGGGTTTTTAAAAATGCACAAGTAATTAAGATTCTCATGTTAGAGAAGGTTTTTGTAAATGAGATGATTGACATGACTTATGTTCAATAACATCTGGGTGTGAGAGGTTGTGCCACTGCCATCTGTGGACTGGGCAACTTAAACTGAAACTGAAGGCTGACCTCTGCAGAGTGCCCAGCACAGAACCAGAAGCAGAAATATTCTTTTTGTTTTTATTATAAAAACATTGGCTTGGGTTAAAAACAAGCAGCAGAAGTTATTCTTGAATCCTCCTACACCCTCCCCTCATCTTCGGTCATTTCTGTGGAGCTACTCCACCTTGGATTGACATTTTCTATGAAGAGAAAGTAAGAAACTTTCACAGTCTTACACGGCTGAGCTCAAACACTGGGTGTGCAGGGCTAGCTGACATTTGCCAATCCCTATCTCAGTTTTTTAAAAGCCTTACCCACCTTTATTTAGATAGAGGTAAGGATTTCAGATGGAGAAAGAAGACAAGGAAAATCTTACTTGTGTTGATCTTATTTTCTCAGCTATGCCAGCAAGTTTGCATTCTCCACTTAACAGAAACAACAGGCTTAATTAGAAATATTTATCTCAGCAGGTCTGATAGGAGATAGATGTATTATGTATGTATTCTAACATACACAAATATTAGAATTAGAGCAGAAGGTAATTATAGAAGTTCTTGCTTCTTACAGTTTTACTTTCCATAGGTTTGGTTATCCACAGTCAATATGCAATTTCAGCATACCAATTGTCAAATAGACTATTTGTGAGTTTTAAATTGTGTCTAGCTATCTATAGCAATGAAATCTGCAACATCCATCTCTGTCGGTCCTCAGACATCAATCAATGCTTCATCCAATATATCCATGATGCATAAGCTACCCATCTGTTAGTCATTTAGTGGCCATTTGATTTCCAGATAAACTGCCTTCGTATCACAGGACAGTCAAGTGTTCAAGTAACCCTGATCTTATTTGATGATGGCCCCAAAATGCAAGAGCAGTGAGACTGGCGATTCAGATAGGCCAAAGAGAAGCCCTAAAGTACTTTTTAAAGGTGAAAATTATTGACTGAAAAAGCAAAGAAAAACATTTCCATGCTGAAGCTCTTTAGTAAGAATGAATCTTTTATCCATGAAATTGTGAAGAAGAATAAAGAAATAAAAGCTAGTTTTGCTGTCACACAACAAGCTGCAAGTCATGGCTACAGTGTGTGATAAGTATTTAGTAAAGTTGGAAAAGGTCTTAAGTTTATATATATATATATATATATATATATATATTCATATATATATATTGAAATATTTCAATGGCCATGATAAGTTTGCAAATATGCCATATAAAATGTGTGTGTGTGTGTGTGTGTGTGTATATATATATATATATATATAAAGCATAGCATTTTTCATGGTTTCAAGTATTTAGTGTGGTCTAGTAATGTATCCTTATGGATAAGGGGGAGCTATTGTATATATATTTAAGACAAGCACTCTTGTTACCTGAAACTGTATTTTTTGCATGGGTAAACACTGACCAATTCATTAGATATGTTAGTCAGTTGCCAGAGCCCAAATACTTTCTCCAGTGTTAAGACTCTGGGCTGAAATATTCCAATGGCCACTGTTTTCCTGAAAATCATTGGTGCTCTGGTCTCCACTGTTCCTGCATGCTCTCTCCTTGACCTGGAGACAGATTCTCATTACTGGGCTGGAAACAGGTGGAGGCCTGTGTTCAGAAAGGACCAGCTGAAGTGGCCGCCATTCCTATCCACTGGGCACCTTCCTGAAGACCCCTCTGCCCCCCTTGTTTAAGTGTTTCCTTGACACTGATTTCAGCTCCATATACTCTCAATAAAAAAATTCTATTAAAAATCTCAGTTAAACCACTATCCTTTTACATTTTCACAATTCCTTATTTTAAGTAATGCCAATGACTCTAGAAATAGTTTCAGCGGCTTGCTTTGCAGCCCATCTGCAGATGCCTCTCCAACTGTTCATCCTGCTGGACACTCAAGAGCTCACAGCCTGGGAAGCTACCAACCAAGTCATTCCAGAAATCCCTTCGACTCACTCTTTTTAAAAAGGTGAGCAACTCACGGCAATAGAAATTCTGTCAAGAGCCCCATGCTATCAAGACAATGGAGAATAGCAAGGCCCTTAAAACACAATTGCTTTCCTTTCCTGTCACCAAACAGAAAGGGTGAATTGTGCCAAATGTGTGTGTCCCAAGAATAGACCCCACAACGGAGCTAAGCCAGTCTTCATGACGGAGAGAGGAAGCCTCATCAGGGGAACGAGAAATAAGGAGCCTGGTATTTTTATGCAGCCTCCCTCATGTGGACTTTGGGTTTAGGAGCTTCTAGTCTCTGGGCTTTAATTGCAAAGAGAGAGTATCGATGTTTCCTGTGCGTGCTCTGGTGAGGAGGAAGACACGTGAGCAGGTAGGCTCTCAGGGGATGTCATTTGGCCTTGCACTCTCTGCTGGGTGCTCAAGGATATGAGGCTTTCTTTCTCCCAGGAGACTGTTCTCAGGCTCATTTTCTACTTATGATTTCCAATACCTCACCACATCCCTCTCTGCACCCCCTTCAGAGCCACCACCAGACAATCTGTTATCCCACTCTGACATCACCACCAACTTGCTCTGCAACTCAGGTTTTTGACTTGCAGATCTCCACCTGTTATCAGCAGGGAGTTGACATCCATTCTCCCTGACATGGAGTCAGGTAACTGATTCTCACTTTGTTGACTGAATCCCTGGAAACATAACCCGACATCCATTCAGAAAGCATTTTACATACCACGAATGCAAAGATGTAGTATCCAGACAGTCCAGGGTGTAGGCTTTTCTGACTTTATCATGGTGCCAAATTGATGTTCATTCAATGTGAATACTACTTTGAATCTTGCTCTTTTTCTGAACCAGAAATATGTAGTATGACACTCTCTCACAATGCTGGAGGGTGGATGGGGTGGCTTCCTCTCAGCTCCATGTTCACCAGGGGAAGCAACCAGTTCTCTACAGTGTATTACATTGCTAAGCCACGATGGTTGGTCAATCACATGCATTAGATGAACTTAAATTTAGGATAATTTTAGCTTGCAATGCACTCATCAGGATGTAACCCCATTCTAAGTCAGTAAATCTGTATTTCCCAGGCAAAGTCTTTTATAATGGGTCATTTCAGGAAAAGGAGATGGCATCTCAGAAAATATACTCAGCTGAAATGCTATCCTCTCACCTGTCCTTACTCTTGGAAGACTAGAATCATCTCTTTTTCAACCTCCACTCACCAGAGCTTATCTGCACACATACAACTATCCTCAGCCCAGTTCCGTGTGGCAACAATTGGAACCAACTTGGAGTCACTACCTCCACGTGGATGCATGAAATTGACATAGAGTTGGGAGAGTAGATGGACTTGGGTTTTACTTCTCCAATCTATTTACCATTAATGGGGTTAGTTGGGATAAGAAACACCATCTTCAAACAACAATGTTCCCTTTTGCAAAATTGAAATAATACTATCTACATTGCAGAGTGGTTGTGAGGGTTAAATCAGATGATGGTAGGAGAACTTCATCAGAGAAACAGGCATGCAAAATTCTCAAAGAAGGACAGCTGTGACTGTCACACCTGAAACTCCACAAGGTCCAGAACTAAATTTGCTCTTACTACTGATAATTAATTAGGTTACAGATTTTTTTTTTAAATCATCAATGTCTTTATTAGAGAACAATAGGGGAATTAATTAGGAATACAACTTTTTCTAATTATCAATTATTTGGCAAAGCAATATTAGAGGTTTCGATGTATGCATTTTTTTTATAAATAAGATCAGGTGGCTGAAGATAACTCTTGTGGGTAGTTTTACTCAAAATCAACTTTTTATATGTTAGTCAAATTTTCATTGCTGTGATCAAAATATCTGACATAAACAACTTTTTTATTTATTTTTTTTAATGTTGGTCGTTCAAAACATTACACAGTTCTTAATACATCATCTTTCACAGTTTGATTCAAGTGGGTTATGAACTCCCAACTTTACCCCGTATACAAATTGCTGTATCACATCAGTTACCCTTCCATTGATTGACATATTGCTTTTCTAGTGTCTGATGTATTCTGCTGTCAGTCCTATTCTCTACTATCCCCCCTCCCCTCCCCTCCCCTCCACTTTTCTCTCTCTACCCCTTCTACTGTAAATCATTTCTTCCATTTGTATTATCTTGTCTTACCCCTCCTTTCCTCTTATATATCATTCTCACTCCCTTTCCCTCCCACCTCTCATCCCTGTTTAATGTAAATCTTCTTCTCAAGCTCTTCGTCCTTACCCTGTCCTTGTTTACTCCCCTTATATCAAAGGAGTCATTTGGTATTTGTTTTTTAACGATTGACTAGCTTCACTTAGCATAATCTGCTCTAATGCCATCCATTTCCCTCCAAATTCTATGATTTTGCCGTTCCTTAATGCAGAGTAATACTCCATTGTGTATAAATGCCACATTTTTTTTATCCATTCATCTATTGAAGGGCATCTAGGTTGGTTCCACAATCTTGCTATCGTGAATTGCGCTGCTATGAACATTGATGCAGCAGTGTCCCTGTAGCATGCTCTTTTTAAGTCTTTAGGGAATAGACCGAGAAGGGGAATAGCTGGGTCAAATGGTGGTTCCATTCCCAGCTTTCCAAGAAATCTCCATACTGCTTTCCAAATTGGCTGCACCAATTTGCATTCCCACCAGCAATGAACGAGAGTGCCCTTTTCTCCGCATCCTCTCCAGCACTTATTGTTGTTTGACTTCCTAATGGCTGCCAATCTTACTGGAGTGAGATGGTATCTTATGGTAGTTTTGATTTGCATTTCTCTGACTGCTAGCGATGGTGAGCATTTCTTCATGTACTTATTGATTGATTGTATGTCCTCCTCTGAGAAGTGTCTATTCAGGTCCTTGGCCCATTTATTGATTGGGTTATTTGTTATCTTATTGTCTAATTTTTTGAGTTCTTTGTATATTCTGGTTATTAGGGCTCTATCTGAAGTGTGTGGATTAAAGATTTGTTCCCAGGATGTAGGCTCCCTGTTTGTCTCTCTTATTGTTTCTTTTGCTGAGAAAAAACTTTTTAGTTTGAGTAAGTCCCATGTGTTGATTCTAGTTGTTAACTCTTGTGCTATGGGTGTCCTATTGAGGAATTTGGGGCCCGATCCCACAGTATGTAGATCATAGCCAACTTTTTCTTCTATCAGATGCCGTGTCTCTGATTTA
Source organism: Ictidomys tridecemlineatus (assembly GCF_052094955.1). Lineage (NCBI taxonomy): Eukaryota > Metazoa > Chordata > Mammalia > Rodentia > Sciuridae > Ictidomys > Ictidomys tridecemlineatus. The sequence continues at coordinate 10,593 of NW_027522203.1, read as the reverse complement.
ATATCAAGCTCCTTGATCCATTTTGAGTTAACTTTTGTGCATGGCGAGAGATAGGGATTCAGATTCATTTTAATGCAAATGGATTTCCAGTTTTCCCAGCACCATTTGTTGAAGATGCTATCCTTCCTCCATTGCATGCTTTTAGCCCCTTTATCAAATATAAGGTAGTTGTAGTTTTGTGGATTGGTTACTGTATCCTCTATTCTGTACCATTGGTCCACCGCCTGTTTTGATACCAGTACCATGCTGTTTTTGTTACTATTGCTCTGTAGTATAGTTTGAAGTCTGGTATCGCTATACCACCTGATTCACACTTCCTGCTTAGCATTGTTTTTGCTATTCTGGGTCTTTTATTATTTTATATGAATTTCATGATTCTTTTATCTATTTCTACAAGAAATGCCATTGGGATTTTGATTGGTATTGTATTGAACTTATAGAGAACTTTTGGTAATATCGCCATTTTGATGATGTTAGTTCTGCCTATCCATGAGCAGGGTATATTTCTCCATCTTCTAATGTCTTCTTCTATGTCTTTCTTTAGGGTTCTGTAATTTTCATTATATAAATCTTTCACCTCTCTTGTTAGGTTGATTCCCAATTATTTTATTTTTTGGGGGGATATTGTGAATGGAGTAGTTGTCCTCATTTCCGTTTCAGAGGATTTGTCGCTGATATACAGGAACGCCTTTGATTTATGCGTGTTGATCTTATATCCTGCCATTTTGCTGAATTCATTTATTAGCTCTAGTAGCTTCTTTGTAGACCCTTTTGGGTCTACTAGGTATAGGATCATATCATCTGCAAATAGTGATAATTTAAGTTCTTCTCTTTCTATTTTTATGCCTTTAATTTCTTTTGTCTGTCTAATTGCTCTGGCCAGTGTTTCAAGGACTATGTTGAACAGAAGTGATGAGAGAGGGCATCCCTGTCTTGTACCAGATCTTAGAGGGAATGCCTTCAATTTTTCTCCATTCAGGATGATGCTGGCCTGTGGCTTATCATAGATTGCTTTTACAATGTTGAGGTATGTTCCGGTTATCCCTAATTTTTCTAGAGTTTTGAACATAAAGGGATGCTGAACTTTGTCGAATGCTTTTTCTGCATCTATCGAGATGATCATATGGTTCTTATTTTTAAGTCTATTGATGTGGTGAATAACATTTATTGATTTCCGTATATTGAACCAGGCTTGCATCCCAGGGATGAATCCTACTTGATCATGGTGTATAATTTTTTTGATATGTATTTGAATCCGATTCGCCAGAATTTTATTGAGGATTTTTGCGTCAAGGTTCATTAGAGATATTGGTCTGTAGTTTTCTTTCTTTGAAGTGTCTTTGTCTGGTTTCGGAATCAGGGTGATGTTGGCCTTGTAGAATGAATTTGGAAGTTCTCCCTCTTTTTCTATTTCCTGAAATACCTTGAAAAGTATTGGTGTTAGTTCCTCTTTAAAGGTTTTGTAAAACTCTGCTGTATACCCATCCGGTCCTGGGCTTTTCTTAGTTGGTAATCTTTTGATGGTTTCTTCTATTTCCTCTATTGTTATTGGTCTGTTTAGGTTGTCTATATCCTCCTGACTCAATCTGGGAAGATCATAAGACTTAAGGAATTTATCTATGCCTTCACTATCTTCTATTTTATTGGAGTATAAAGATTCAAAATAATTTCTGATTATCTTCTGTATTTCTGAAGTGTCTGTTGTGATATTGCCTTTTTCATCCCGTATGTTAGTAATTTGAGTTCTCTCTCTTCTTCTCTTCGTTAGCCTGGCTAAGGGCCTGTCGATTTTATTTATTTTTTCAAAGAACCAACTTTTGGTTTTGTCAATTTTTTCAATTGTTTCTTTTGTTTCAATTTCATTAATTTCAGCTCTGATTTTAATTATTTCTTGCCTTCTACTTCTTTTGCTGTTGTTTTGCTCTTCTTTTTCTAGGATTTTGAGATGAAGTAAGAGATCATTTATTTGTTGGTTTTTTCTTTTTTTGAGGAATGAATTCCAAGTGATGAATTTTCCTCTTAGAACTGCTTTCAATGTGTCCCATAGATTCCGATATGTTGTGTCTGTGTTTTCATTTAACTCTAGGAAGTTTTTAATTTCCTCCTTGATGTCTTCTAAAACCCATTGATCATTCAGCATCCTATTGTTCATTCTCCAAGTGATGCTTGATGATTTCTTCCTTCTTTTATCATTGATTTTCAGTTTTATTCCATTATGATCAGATAAGATGCATGGTATTATCTCTACCCCTTTATATTGTCTAAGAGTTGCCCTGTGACATAATATGTGGTCTATTTTTGAGAAGGTTCCATGTGCTGCTGAGAAAAAGGTATAACTACTTGATGTTGGGTGGTATAGTCTATATATGTCAATTAAGTCTAGGTTGTTAATTGTGTTATTGAGTTCTACAGTTTCCTTATTTAACTTTTGTTTGGAAGATCTGTCCAGTGGTGAGAGAGGTGTGTTGAAGTCTCCCATGATTATTGTATGGTGATCTATTAGACTCTTGAACTTGAGAAGAGTTTGCTTGATGAACACAGCTGCACCATTATTTGGGGCATATATATTTATGATTGTTATGTCTTGTTGGTGTATGGTTCCCTTGAGCAGTATGAAGTGTCCTTCTTTATCCCTTTTAATTAACTTTGGCTTGAAATCTATTTTATTAGATATGAGTATTGACACTCCTGCTTGTTTCCGCAGTCCATATGAGTGGTATGATTTTTCCCAACCTTTCACCTTCAGTCTATGAATATCTTTTCCTATCAGATGCGTCTCCTGTAGGCAGCATATTGTTGGGTCTTGTTTTGTGATCCATTCTACTAGCCTGTGTCTCTTAATTGGTGAGTTTAAGCCATTAACATTTAGCGTTATTATTGAGATCTGGTTTGTTCTTCTAGCCATATTTGTTTATTGATGTTACTAAACCTGATTTGTTATTCTCTTTGACTACTTTCCCCCCTTTACTGTCCTACCTCCCATTGTTGGTTTTCAATGTTATTGTCCATTTCCTCTTCCTGTAATGTTTTGCAAAGGATTTTTTGAAGAGATGGTTTTCTAGCTGCGAATTCTTTTAACTTTTGTTTATCGTGGAAGGTTTTAATTTCATCTTCTATCCTGAAGCTTAATTTTGCCGGATACACGATTCTTGGTTGGAACCCATTTTCTTTCAGTGTTTGAAATATGTTTTTCCAGGATCTTCTAGCTTTCAGAGTCTGTGTTGAGAGATCAGCTGTTATCCTGATTGGTTTGCCCCTAAATGTTATCTTCTTTCTTTCTCTTGCAGCTTTTAAAATTCTCTCCTTATTCTGTATGTTGGACATCTTCATTATAATGTGTCTAGGTGTGGATCTCTTATGATTTTGCACATTTGGAGTCCTGTAGGCTTCTAGGATTTGGGATTCTGTCTCATTCTTCAAGTCTAGGAAGTTTTCTAGTATTATTTCACTGAATAGACTGTTTATTCCTTTGGTATGGAGCTCTGTACCTTCTTGTATCCCAATGACTCTTAAATTTGGTCTTTTGATATTGTCCCATAATTCTTGGATGTTCTGCTCATGGTTTCTTAGCAGACTTGTTGAGCTGTCTATGTTCTTTTCCAGTTGAAATACTTTGTCTGCATTGTCTGATGTTCTCTCTTCTAAGTGATCCACTCTGCTGGTAGTATTCTCAATTGAGTTTTTAAGTTGGTTTATTGTTTCCTGCATTTCTAGGATTTCTATTTGTTTGTTTTTTATTACCTCTATCTCCCTGTGAAATTGATCTTTTACTTCCTGGATTTGTTTGTCAATGTGATCTTTCATTGTCTGATTTTGCTGTCTCATGTCTTCCTTGAGACTCCAGATCATCTGAAGCATATATATCCTGAACTCTTTATCTGACATTCCATCTGTTGCAGCTATTACCTCTTCTAAAGTTGAGTTGACCTGCATTGCTTGTGGTCCTTTCTTTCCTTGTCTTTTCATGCTGCTCACGTTTCTTTCTGCTTGGTGAAACTGTTGTGATTATGAGTTTTTCCCCCTAATTATTTATATTGCTCTTGTATAGTTGAAAAATCTCCCTTGCAGGGCGGGTAGTGGCTGTGCTCCTTCTCTAGTTGGGGTGATCTCAATACCGCGCTGGCAGGCCGCTAGGCCTGCTCTGCCGGTTGTTCACAGGTCTGCCCACCCTGCGGGAGCGGGTGGCGGCTCTGCTCTGCCCCCCCTCCAATTGTGGCGATATGACTATCACCCCCTCGGGTCGTTGGGCCTGATCCGGATGCGGACGGCTGCTCTGCTCTGCCCCCCTACTCCAAATGGAGTGGCGTATCTACCATGCTGGCAGGCCTCAGAAGCTGCTGGTGGTGGTTGCGGGATTGGACCTCTGCTCCCGCCGGAGGGGCCACCTGTAGAGCCGGGAAGCTGCGACCACGTGGTTAGGGACCAGGTGGGTGATGCGGCTGCTCCCAGAGTGAGCACTAGGCCTCCCAGGGGAGCCCGGATGGCGGAGGCCGAATTCCGGTTCGGGCGGGGCGGGCCAAGTCGCTCCGGGTGTCCGCCGCTTGCAAAAATGGCTGCTGTTTACAGAAGATGATTTCTGCACCCGCCGTGGGGCCACCTGTCTAGGCGGGTAGCTGTGGCCGCATAGTTAGGGACCGAGTGGGTGATGCGGCTGCTCCCAGAGTGAGCACTAGGCCTCCCAGGGGGAGCCCGGATGGCGGAGGCCGAATTCCGGTTCGGGCGGGGCGGGCCAAGCCGCTCCGGGTGTCCGCCGCTTGCAAAAACGGCTGCTGTTTACAGAAGATGATTTCTGCACCCGCCGCGGGGCCACCTGTCTAGTCGGGTAGCTGTGGCCGCGTGGTTTGGAACCGGGCGGGTGATGCGGCTCCTCCCAGAGTGAGAGCTAAACCTCCTGGTGGGGCCGCTTGCGGGAGCCGCTGATGTCTGTGGGACTAGATTTCTGTGCCCGCGTGGCCGTCCAAGATCCACTTCTCTGGGACAAACTGTCACTTCCAATAAACCTACCAGTTCACGGCAGCTCTCTTCTTCAGGGAATTATGCTAGAAGTTCCTCCGTAGGTAGGCTGCGGCTGTTCCAATCAGGTTACAGATTTAAACAAGATAAAAATGCAGTTTCATTTAAGTAGAAGTCTGGGTTGTAGCCATAGCTGTCAGGAAAGCCCTCAGGGGCCCAGATCCTGCCATTTTGGGGGCTCAGCCATTCCTGGGCAGTCTTCACAACACTACTGGGTAAAGCTGGTGCTCTACCATGTCCCTTGGGGCCAGCAGGGAGTGGACATCAAGGCAGGAGGACCTGCTCTTTCTTTCAAAACTGTGTAGTTCAGAAGATGCCCACAAAGGGAAACCAACTCATGACCTGTATCTAGCTGCAAGGTGTTGGAAAGTACTGTGCTCTTGTCAGCTGGTTGAAAATATCTGTTTTGTTGCTGTTTTGCTTGTTTGATTGGGGGTTTTTGGCGTGTGTGTATGGGGGGGTTGGGGATGCAGAATGAAGGCAAGGCCGTGTGCATACAAGTCAAGCTCCCACCACTGGTTGTTCTCCTCAACCTGGCAACGAAGCTTTGAATTGAGGTCAGCATCCTGCTCTCTATAGTTCACTGTTGCCACCTAGTACATTCTCAGTGTTAGGAAGCCACCACCTCCTTCCAGTTTCAAAATATTTTAATCCCTTAAATAGAAATGGTGCCCAATAAGCACCGCAGACCCAATTCCTCCTCCACTCAGCTATGGCAGCAGGAGTCTGTCCTGTCTCTGGAGTTACCTATTACATATGTTTCATATGAATGAAATCACAAAATACATGACATTTGGTATCTGGCTTCTTTGACTTGACATTGGAATACATTATTTTTCACTCAAAAACAACCAACCCAATTTTTAAAAATAGGCTAAGAACCTGACTGCAAATTTCTCCAAAGAAGACATACAAGTGACTAATAGGTATTTGGCGGGAAAAAAAAAATGTTTTGCATATCTAGTCCCTAGGGAAATGCAAATCAGAACCAAGGGTTTTTGGAGTACAGGGAATCATTGCGCATGAAACCTTGATTTGCAAAGATGGGGAACCATGAGCCTCTGTTCTTCCACGGATGCCCTGACTGCGAGGTCCGACCCTTCAGCGCGGGCTGCAGGATTGGCAGGGGCAGAGATGGCTTTCCTAACATGGTCCAGGGGAGTCCTAGAGAATAATTACACAGGAACCCTCCTCACCACCGAGGTATCTTCCCGCTGTCCAAATGACCATGTGAGGCAACATTCTGCCATGAGAACACGATGCTCTGGAGAACAAGCTGAGCAACATGCAGCTCCATACTGAGAAAGCTCCTTCCAAACTATAAGACTGCATTCAAGAAGGAAATGAAACATGAAGGTCGGTGCCTCCCGAAAGGAAAGGAACAGCAGTAAGTGATCTGAGCCCAGCCTCTGCGAGACTCCGCGGTCAACTCTGCTTTTTTAAGTGACCAGAAAAGGTGCTTTGTGTGAGAATAAATGTGTGTGTGCATGTGTGTGCATGTGCGTGTGTGGGTCTGCCTGTGTGCAAGCCTGTGTGCAGGGGGTGTGTTTCTGCAAGTAAGTCCCGATTCCTAGGTGATTTATAAATTCTCACCCTTGGTCATTAGCGCACAATTCATTTCATTTTCCATATTATTAATCATTGCTTCTCTAAATTTAGAAAAATGATTTTAAAAATAAGAATGACACCCATAGCGGTGTGCTGCCATTTCCTTTGAATGGGGACAGTTGTTCTTGTTGCAAAAAGTATATAACCGGGGGACTGAACTGTTCATCTATCAACGTGAGATGCAGCCCATTTATAACTTTCACACAGCTTTTTTACAGCTCCTTCCTTGCACTCTTCCAAATGCCCCTGGAAAGATAAGAAGTTACTTCTCTGTTCTAATTATAAGCTTCTTCTAGGGCCTTTGCTTTGGGTGTTTTGTGGGATCACTTGGTTTTGGATGCCTTGAGGTAATCTGCTGGCTTGGGAGAACTAGGGGAGCAGGTCGGGCCTCTTGGCCTTTTGGAGGTCAGAGGGCAGGGGAAGGCCGGCATTCCTGGGCAGCTTGGGCAGTGCCCTGTAAGCCTGGGTGCAACCTGGAGTTAATGTTGGGTGACTGTAGGCTGATCTGTAGTGTGCACCATGTTTATATAGAAGAGGTGACACAGACCAACAGATCCTCCCCTAGAACAACACAAAATGTAAAATTTGACGTTCAATTGCAGTGACTTTTTGATTTTAATTGACAATGGCAGCTGCACATGCACAGGAGGAGCAGTGAGGTCTCCATGCAGGGAAAGACTCTGTCGTGGAAAGAGCAGATGGAGCTAATCGGCTGCCACCAACTCACCTATTTGTCTTGTGTGTGCACTGAGGACATTTAAGGGCTCACATTCTCCAAAGAGAAAACAAACTGGAAGGGCAGCCAATGGAAGTCCTTTTGTTCCTCAGGACGTGGAGGCCACATGTTTGTCTGTAGAGTCACTCACGCCCTGGGGGATCGGTGTTGAGGTTCTCCCACCTGCTGAGCCAGGGAGGGGGGAAGCCCAGGCTGTGAGAGCTGGACCCCATTGGGGCTCCTGAGGCTCCCATGCCCTACTTCGGTCAGTCCTCAGAACAGTCACCCAGCATTAACCCCTGACCCCTCAGCACCAGGAAAAATGCATATGTAGAGGTCTTGTTGTTGGCTCCAGGTCCAGAGGACCTCCTGGGCACCCTCCTAAGCACTACCCCTGGGAAGGTCTGTCTCAGCAGCTTCTCTTACCTTGAGGCTCCTTGAGAGTCAGGCTCAGCTTCCACACGCCCTATAGGTGGGTCCAACGAGGATCTGGCTTCCTGGAGAGTCAACCACTGAGTGACACCTAAGGAAAGTCAGGGAACAGCACCTGAAAAGAGACCAGCTGGTCTGCTTTGACTTGTGTCCCTCCTGTCCCTTCAGAAGTGGTCTCAAAAAGAGCCAATGGTATCCAGAGAATCTTCAACTTTCTCTATCCCAGGATGGTCACTGCTCCCTGGTGACACCCTGCCACTGTGTCCCTGCTCTGCCCCTGGCTCACTGACCTGCCATGCGGTGTCCAATGCCACTTCCTGCCATACATTGTGCTCAGAGAACCAGTCCTACTCAACCTTCTGGCTACACCCTCGGCCTTCCCAGGCTCCATGTTCCTTTCACAGAGAAGCTGCCTCAATCGCCTCTATCCTGAAAAGCTATTCAGATGACCAGGTGGAACATGGGGACCTTTAGGGCAGTGAGCCACTCTGTGTCACACTACAGTAGTCACAGCACAGTTGTCTAAATGCCCAGAATGTGGGACAGTGAAGAGTGAGCCCTGATGTAGTCTGGGGGTCTCAGGTGACAATGACAGTCAGTGCAGGCATAGTCTGGGGGAGAGGGTTGCTGGGAGTGGGAGGCTGGGCACAAGTCAGGGAAAGGGAAGTACAGAAATCCTCATGTCTTTCTTTCTGTTTCTCTATAAATATTTTATAACAAAAAAAATTAAAACCAAAACAGCAACAAAAAGAGTGTTCCCATCTGGTGTTAAACATTTTCTATTTTCAAGAGGACATTGAGGTCATTTTCTGTCAAACTGTCCTATGGTGAGCCCCAAGCCAGCAGCCACTGTGGTGAGCAGCAGATGTGACCCCACACTCACCCTGTCTTGGTCACCCTGCTTGACAGGGACCTCTCCTTCCTCCTGCTGAAACAGGACATCAGTAGGTTCGTATTTGCTTCTGGAGCTTGAACCTGGAATTGCTGTCAATTAGTAAATGTCATTAAAGAGAAGTTTAAGAAGTGCTTGCTCAAGATATACCCTGTTCATGGATAGGCAGAACTAACATCATCAAAATGGCGATATTACCAAAAGTCCTCTATAGGTTTAATGCAATGCCAATCAAAATTCCAATGGCATTGCTTATAGAAATAGATAAAGCAATCATGAAATTCATATGGAAAAATAAAAGACCCAGAATAGCAAAAGCAATTCTAAGCAGGAAGTCTGAATCAGGTGGTATAGCAATACCAGATTTCAAACTATACTACAGAGCAATAGTAACAAAAACAGCATGGTACTGGTACCATAACAGGCGGGTGGACCAATGGTACAGAATAGAGGATACAGAGACTAATCCACAAAGTTACAACTATCTTATATTCGATAAAGAGGCTAATAGCATGCAATGGAGGAAGGATAGCATTTTCAACAAATGGTGTTGGGAAAACTGGAAATCCATATGCAACAAAATGAAACTGAATCCCTTCCTCTCACCATGCACAAAAATTAGCTCAAAATGGATCAAGGACCTTGATATCAAATCAGAGACTCTGCATATGATAGAAGAAAAAGTTGGCTACGATCTCTACATATTGTGGGATCAGGCTCCAAATTCCTTAACAGGACACCCATAGCACAAGAGTTAATAGCAAGAATCAACAAATGGGACTTACTTAAACTAAAAAGTTTTTTCACAGCAAGAGAAACAATAAGAGAAGTAAATCAGGAGCCTACATCATGGGAACAAATTTTTACCCCCCACACTTCAGATAGAGCCTTAATATCCAGAGTTTACAAAGAACTCAAAAAATTAGACAATAAGACAACAAATAACCCAATCAACAAATGGGCCAAGGACCTGAACAGACACTTCTCAGAGGAGGACATACAATCAATCAACAGATACATGAAAAAATGCTCACCATCTCTAGCAGTCAGAGAAATGCAAATCAAAACTACCCTAAGATACCATCTCACTCCAGTAAGATTGGCAGCCATTATGAAGTCAAATAATAACAAGTGCTGGAGAGGATGTGGGGAAAAGGGTACTCTTATACATTGCTAGTGGGACTGCAAATTGGTTCGGCCAATTTGGAAAGCAGTATGGAGATTCCTGGGAAAGCTAGGAATGGAACCACCATTTGACCCAGTTATTGCCCTTCTTGGTCTATTCCCTGAAGACCTTAAAAGAGCGTACTACAGGGATACTGCCACATCGATGTTCACAGCAGCACAATTCACAATAGCTAGACTGTGGAACCAACCCAGATGCCCTTCAATGGATGAATGGATTAAAAAAATGTGGCATTTATACACTATGGAGTATTACGCAGCACTAAAAAATGACAAAATTATGGAATTTGCAGGTAAATAGATGGCATTAGAGCAGATTATGCTCAGTGAAGCTAGCCAATCCCTAAAAACAAATACCAAATGTCTTCTTTGATATAATGAGAGCAACTAAGAATAGAGTAGGGAGGAAGAGCAGGAAGAATAGATTGACATTAAACAGAGGCACGAGATGGGAGGGAAAGAGAGAGAAAAGTGGAATTGCATGGAAATGGAAAGAGACCCTCATTGTTATAAAAAACTACATAAAAGAGGTTGTGAGGGGAATTGGAAGAAAAATAAGGAGAGAAATGAATTACAGTAGATGGGATAGAAAGAGAAGATGGGGGGGAGGGGGATAGTAGAGGATAGGAAAGGTAGCAGCATACATCAGTCACTAGTATGGCATTATGTAAAAATGTGAATGTGTAACCTATGTGATTCTTCAAACTGTATTTGGGGTAAAAATGGGAGTTCATAACTCACTTGAAAC